>NW_012149975.1:12180-72867 GCF_000956105.1 Propithecus coquereli | reverse complement strand
TCAAAAAAAAAAAAAAAAAAAAAAAACGTGCAAAATATTACAAAATACAAAAAGGGCCAAAAGAAGAGGGTTAAAGGTTACACAGTAGCAAAACAGCTGAATCGCTCTGTACCCCTAAGTATCACTCCACCCTGCATCTGCTCCAGTCAGCAGCCTCAATTCATATCTGCCAACCTGTGCCACTGAAGTAGTTGATCAATGAGTGTCTGTCAGCGGGAATTTACACAGCGCCTACTGTGTGCTCCCTATAGTAGGAATACAAAAGAAAAAAAATGGTTTTCTCTGTTGTCCCACAACCTTGGTGGGGAGAAATAGCCCTGCATAAAACTGTATGTTCCACCAACTATATGGTCCTACTGGATGAGGTGGCTTTGATTCATTAACTTCTTTAACTCTTTAATGACATATTCCTAACTATATGACATGTCTTATAAGTAGGGGTATATAGGACTCAGAAGAGCAGAGAATAACAGCACTTTTCATAGTTTCATAATTGTTTATTTCTGTGTCTCTCTATGGTAGACAGGCGTGTTTGCTGAAGTAATGACAGTTTCTGAGCTATTAAAGAATTCATTGAAGTTGAATGATGAGCTATTTGCAAAAAAAGAGAAAAAAATCAAAGAATAGAATACTAGGAAGCTTAGAGATCATAAATTCAAGTCATCATTTTGTGAGTTAGAAAAATAAGGCCAGCGAGGTGAAGTGACTTGTTGAAGGCTGTAGAGATAGTTCTTGGCAATGATGAAATCAGAATTCAGAATGTAGGTGTTCCCCTAGTCGTTTGCCATTGTATTGCCCTGTTTTATTTTCTTCACAGTATATATCACCTTGAAATTATTTTTAAGAGTTTGAACCCCCTCTCGAAATGTCAGCTCCATGAGAACAGGGAACTCCTGTCTTGCTGTTAGCACCTACACTTGGCTCCTGTAGGCACTCCATGGATATTTGTTGAATTGAATGAATGAATGAAGGCTCTTCCCATTGTCCCAACCTAGTGAAATTCACTTTCTCACAGGCTACATTTTAAGCTGATTTGTCGTTTTATAATTGGATTGATTTCAGTCTCCTATGGTTTGAATGTGTCCCCGCCAAAATTCAAGTTTTTAAACTTAATGGCCAATGTGATGTATTAAGAGGTGGGGCCTTTAGGAGGTGATTAGGCCATGAGTGCTCCTCCTTCCTGAATGAGATTAAGGCTCTTGTAAAAGAAGCTTCATGCAGCATTTGGTTAATCACTTGCCCTTGGCCTTCCCTCATGTCGGAGCTTAGCATTCCTCCCCTCTGGAGGATGCAGCAACAAGACACCATCTTGGAAGCAGAGAGCAGCCTTTATCAGACACCTAAACCTGCTGGTGCCTTGATCTTGAGAAATAAAGAATCCCTGAACCCTGAGAAATAAATTTCTATTCTTTAAGTTACTCAGTCTGAAATACTTTGTTATAGCAGCACAAATGGTCTAAGACACAGCCTAGGCTGCCAAGTTTTATCAAAATCAGCACTGTAGTTAATATACATCTTTCCTACAAAACAATCTGAGAAAAAGAAAAAACTACTTTCTCTCAGCTTGGATTAAAACTTTTCTATCATATAGAAATAAATCATTGCAATCTGAC
Source organism: Propithecus coquereli (assembly GCF_000956105.1). Classification (NCBI taxonomy): domain Eukaryota; kingdom Metazoa; phylum Chordata; class Mammalia; order Primates; family Indriidae; genus Propithecus; species Propithecus coquereli. The sequence continues at coordinate 71,254 of NW_012149975.1, read as the reverse complement.
TTTTGAACTTAAATTACAAAATGAAAGGCAGTGAAAGTGATGATGTAAGAGGCCGTCTGCTCTGGAACAGCCATAACTGGATTCTATTTGTAATTCCCACTATGGAATAAATAATTTCATCTCTAGAAAACAATGCAAAACAAAAATTTCTATGATTTTCCATGACCTCCTTTCCCTGGTATCCTTCTGATTAAAAAACGCTTCAGCCTATCTATTTCAGCCCATTACCTTCTCACAGGCTACAGATGGTTTCTCAGTAAGCAGGAGTTGAAACCCCTAAGCAGAAATGTATTATCTGAATAAATGTTGAAGAGAGCTGTTGATGTAAAAGGAGAGGTGTAGGTGTAGATGACAAAGGCAGCCATTGCAACTCTAAAACAATCTAGGAACCTCAGGTGATGATCCATCCTCCTCCACTCCATCATCTTTCTCTGCTGTAACGCAGGCTCCTGCCACTGTCTTTGTACTAGCCACACACACCCCCTTTGACTGCCCGGAAGTTTCCTTCCCTGCCCTTTCCTATAGGGGAGTCACTAAATAGTGAAAGGAGGGAAGCCTGGAACCTGACTAAACACCACTCCCCTAAACTATCCCAGAAATTAGATCACCAAAAGTTCTTGACCAGAGTACTCTGCATCACAAGATGCTCTTTAGGAATGTTCACTAACACGTTAAAAACAATAGGAGCTCTTACTGGACAAATCTGGGCAATTTGAGCACCAAAATAATTAAGAACAGTAATGAATTATAAGCCATTGAAAAATAGGAAGCCATAGTCCACGGTGATACTAAATAGATAAATAAATGAGAAAGAAGGTAGGACTTTTGCTTACAGTAGAATACTATGTGCTGACCAGTAAATATGGAGGGAGTGCTGGAATTGGAAAATCACCATTTTGTAGATTAGTTCAGGCAAGAATTATCAATAGATGCTAAATCTAGGGGTAAATTTTTGATGAGGAATAATATATTTGCGTGGACTTACAATTTCTCCCCACAGATTGTTTATTAGTAGCAATGAAGAGAAAAACTCAATAATTATATTGTGGAGAAATTGGGCAACACCTTGACCTAAAATGAGAACATTCTCTTTTTTAAATAGTACTTCGAAAGTATCGATGTCATAAAAGACAAAGAAAAGCTGTTCCAAATGAAAGGAGATTAAAAAGACAGGACACAATGCATGAACCTATACTAGATCCTGCACTGCAAGAAAAAAGAGCTAAAGGATATTATTTGATATATCGAAGTAGTGTTACAATGTGAAACTTACCAAAGTTGAGAAATGTCTGTGATTATGCAAGAGAATAAATATCCTTATTATCTGTATGCATGTGTATACGTATGTATGTGTATATATATATATATATATATATATATGAAGGGCACAAAAATGATAAAGCCAATTGGGACAAAATGTTATCAACTGGTGAATCTGGATCAAGAGTATGTGGGTATGCTTGTACTATTCTTGTAACTTAATTTCAAAATTAGTCGTTTGAAACGGGCAATAGCTCCCCACATTGGTAAACAATAGAAATCTAGCTACATCTACTAAAACTCCAGCCATTTGTCTTTATTTCTGATTTCTTTGGACAGGCAAGTTGCTTCTAACACTTTTAGGCTCAATGATGCATAAATAAGCACAGAAATGCATTAGAGGTGGGATCAACAAGACAACCCACAGGCCAAATCTGGCCCCATTGCCTGTACTTGTCTGACCCTTGCACTAAGAATGGTTTTTACATTTGCTAATGGTTGAAAAAACTCCAAAGAATAACTCGGGATATGTGAAAAACATATGAAATTCAAATTTCGTGTCCATAAGTAAAGTTTGATTGGAGCACAGCCACACTCATTCTTTTACGTATTATCTATGGCTGCTTTTGTGCTAGAGTAACAGTTGAATAGTTGCAGAGATCATGTGGCTTGCAAAGCCTAAAATATTTACCAGCTGTCCCTTTACAGAAAGTTTGCTGAGCCCTGGGCTAAAGCAATGGTTCTTCACATGGGGCAATTTTGACAGTTTGGCAATATCTGGAAACATTTTTGTTTGTCTCAACTGTGGGAAGTGGGGGAGGTGTGCTACTGACACCTAGTGGGTAGAAGCCAGGGATGCTGCTAAACATCCTGTAACAAAGAGTTATCTGGCCCCAAATGTCCACAGTGCTGAGATTGAGAATCCATGGATTACAGTACCCTAAGGTGAAGACTTTCTAGTACAGGGAAAATTCCATACTTACTAAAGGATCCCATTTATTGAATGCCCAGGTCTTTAACTTGCATTATTAGCTCAGGTAGCCTTCACAATGACCCTGCAAGGGAGCTACTGATATTCTCCTTTCCTAGAGAACTTTTTAACACGACTTGTCCCAGAGCGCACAGCTAGGAGTCTGTCTGCCTCCAGAGCTTGTATTTTTCCACAACCTTAGTGTTTGCCTCTACTGTGAGGTCACAAGTGATTATTGTCTCACTCCATTGCCCCCTAGTATTTGTGCTGCACACAGACAGGCCAATGTCCCTTCCTTGGGTACCCCTTCAGAGGCCTCCAGGCCTCCACACAGAGGATGGAGATCACTCATGCTGATTCCAGTATCTGGAGTTAGGGAAACGAAGCTGAGGAAAGGAAACCCCACCTCACCTGCAACCAGAGTTCTGAAAACTGACCACTCTCCCTCTTGCCCACTTTAATGCTTGCGGGGACAGGAGGCTTCCCTCTCTGGTAGACCCAGGACACAAAATACCACTTGGTATTTATGGAACGCTTTTCTAGTTATAAAGAACAGTCCTATCCATGAATTTGGGGGGATGCTCGCATCACAGAATTAAATGAGAAGACATGTAGCACAGTGTTCTTTTCCTTCCAGAATTAAAACTCACCTGAATCTTGTTCTGTAGGATCTAGTGTTCGACTTCCTCCATCTAATATCCTAGATAATAATTAGCTCAACCGATCAATGAAGCCCATGATAATAAAGTAGAGGACTTCTTGCTTACCTCCACCCCACCCTGGTGGGAATTTCAGGCCCAGATGGAGGACCGAAGAGGCACGGCAACCCACCCAGGAAGATCACAGGGGCTGGTGGTGCCTCCCTGAGCCTTTCAAATCAACCACTTGGGAGCCCTTCAAAGCCACCCACATCTCCCAAGGCAAACAATGGTGGGCCACAACATCTAATGATTTAGGATCAGATCACACAGCCATTTAGCATTTCTTTGAATTTTATTGAAAATTGACATGGATATTAGAAAGGCATCAAGCTAAACAGTGCTGGTTCTGGGATGTTTCTCCTGGAGAATGAAAGCCCCAGAGGGGCAGTGACTGGTAACACCTTTGAGCAAAAAGAACAAAGGAGAAGAAAGGAAAAACAAACACAGATTCTGGAAAACATGCAAAGAGGCTCTCTCAAGAGACACTGGACAGCAGAATGGTGGTGACGGTGGTAAGGATATATGGTAATGAGCACACTCACATGGTATTTTTTTTTTTTTTGAGACAGAGTCTCACTGTGTTGCCTGGGCTAGAGTGCCGTGGTGTCAGCCTAGCTCACAGCAACCTCAAACTCCTGGGCTCCAGCGATCCTCCTGCCTCAGCCTCCCGAGTAGCTGGGACTACAGGCATGAGCCACCATGCCCGGCTAATTTTTTCTATATATTTTTAGTTGTCCGATTAATTTCTTTCTATTTTTAGTAGAGATGGGGTCTCGCTCTTGCTCAGGCTGGTTTCGAACTCCTGAGCTCAAACAATCCGCCCGCCTCGGCCTCCCAGAGTGCTAGGATTACAGGCGTGAGCCAGCGCGCCCGGCCTCACATGGTATTTTGATGCAAGTTAAACCAATGAATTCAAGGCAGATTTATCAACAACAAAGCTCTCCCTCCAGATCCCAGGTTGAGCAGAAACCTCTCAAAACCCCAACTGGCCTTGGAAAGTTGAATGGAGTAATTTTGCTCTAGCTAAGCTTAAACTCCCTTTTATTCTCTCTCTTTTCCACCTGAGTGTTAGTGGATCCATTTTTCCCCCTTGCTGGGGTCTGCAGAAGGTCTGTGAATGCTGAAGAAGATACAAATGTCACTTGACTTTCTCTTCCATATTCAGCAATGTTTAATGGTGGCCATAGACAGTCAACCCATTGAACCAGAGAATTGTTGTTTAAAAAGAAAAACATAAAACTCAAACAAAAAGTTGTGAATAGCACTTCCACACCCAGCTGGGGTATTCTGCCCCAGTCACTTACACTTGGGTGAGTGGTCCTATAGTTGTCTCTTTGAGTTTACATTTGGTCCATTTTCCAGCTCTGATGGTTCTTTTCCTGCCATGTTAGTTTAGGACAAGACATTTCCATTTAAAATACCATGTAAGTCAGAAGAGAGCTTCTTGCCTGGACACGGGGACACATGAACACTTGTTGAGTGGTGTGTGTGTGTGCACGCAGTTTGAGGGGAGAGGAAATTGGATGATTTCTGGTTTGAGACAATATGGAACCCTAACTCTTCTATAATGGCAGTCTTCTCCTTTAGACTTAGTGCAGCTGCTGAAGACAAGATTAAAAAAAGCTGGAGAGGGAGAGAGAAAGAGAAAGAAAACATGAAATTAGCCAAAGAAAAAGGACATTCGAAGTAAGACAGGGGGAGGGGAGTTGGCAGTGTGAAGTAGCACAGATTATACTTTGAGAAGACAAGTTAGAAATGAGGGTCACCAATGGGCCATCACCATGGGGAAATCTGCTGAGAAGGTTTTAAGAACACCACACACCGGTTTAAAGCTTCTTGTTTTAATTAAAAACAAGCACATATTAACAGCCACATGTGAATGCCAAATGATTAAAACAAACAAACAAACAAAAAAAAAAAAACAAGAGCGATCCGCACTGCAGCTAGGAAAAGCAAACTTCTTGGCTTAAGAGAAATGAGGGGTGCATGCGTGTATGCATTTCAGAAAAGCCATTCCAGTCTGGGAAAATAAAAGCACAGACCATTTCTAATGACTGGTTTTGTTTCACCAGAAGTAAACAGAGTACTTAGGGTATTTTTTAAAAACAGTAACAATTGTACTAATTAAAAAGCCTTTTCATTGAAGAAGGGAAAACCTTTCTGTCTACAGTGAGAAAAGCTACCCAGTGAAATAAGCGTTTTAATTCTTTTCATAGGCTTGATCAGCTTTTTAAAGGCCTTATGCTCACTCACAGGCACTGGACCCCGTTCCAGCCTTGCAGGAAAGCTGACCGGTTAGCAGGTGCCCTGTGACTCCCCTATGGAGCTAGCCGAGAACCTCTGCTTTCCGTGCCCCCTCACGCTCCATCCTCAGATGTTTTTCTGGGGAGAAAAAACCTCAGGTCTTCTAATACTGACTATTTGGTTTCTCAGAACATCAAAAGACCTTGTCTCCAGGAAGGTTATATAAACAAGTTGAATCCCTCTGTGAAACGGATTGGGAGTCAAGAGGCACGGAATTTAGCCTGGCTTCTGCCACAAAGCAGCAGGGGGACCTCCATCCAGTCCCTTCGCCTCTCTGGGCCTCGGCTTCCTCTTATGGAGTAAGTGGGTTATATCTGTCTTACTGACCAAAATGTCTCTTCATAAAAAATTCCCTGTTTCGTTTCTGCCAGTCTCTCAAAGGCTGTGAAGTCTCTAATGCTTTTGAAGTATTCACAGCTCCTCAAGCCTTGAGTAGTTAATCTGTAAACAAATGCAAATGAGGGGGCCTTGGGTTTGTAATGCAAATAATGACCCAGGAGGATGGTGATTGTCCATTGGTTGTTTAAGCATGGGCCTCCGGGAAAGCAGCTCTGAAGATGGACAGAGAAATATCAAAGCTACAAATAAGTAGCCTCTCCCAAGGAGACCTGACCACCCTAACTCAACATCTCTCTGAGCTACTGGCTGAGTACCCCAGTGGGCTTTTTTTTGGTTTGCTTTTTTGGGTGTTTTTTTTGGAGGGGTGGGGGGTTGTTTTTACCTCCAAGTACAGGGTCTTTAAAATGCTCCATTGTGACTTGCATTTTCCCAAGAAACTAGCTTTCTGCTTTGGCAGCATCACCTTCACACTTGCCTCTCTGCCTACTAACCAATCAGTGATCACCAAACAGTATATATTAAAACTGCACTCTTGCTTTGCCAACAAGTGTATGCATATGTTTGCTTTTCACTTTTTTGACTTTTTTTTGCTTCCTATTATTATCTATTATTGAAGAGAGAAACCTCTTTCCCCTTCTCAACACTTCAAAAAGACCTGGAAATTTGCCATAGCCTTGTTTCGCTGTGTGCTTTGAAAGTAAGTGATAAAAAAAAACCTCAAAAAAAAAAAAAAGAAGAAGATGGTCACGGTCAGTGCCCAGTGGGACTGTGAGGCAGGAGCAAGTTGTAGAACTCAAAAAGAAGAAGTGGGACTTGAAGTACATGGCAGGGGTTGGGGGCATGGCTGTCTGGCACCCCAAAGGAAAGCTGTCAGTTAAAATAGGAACCTTGGCTTAAAAGGCTAAATGGAGTCCAGTCCAGCTGTAGCAGGGAATACTATTCAGTACACAGCCATGGATTACTGCAAAGGAAGGGCAGAGAGACTGCATGTTAGCCACAGATCATTGCCAGGTCACCTCCAGCTCTCACTTTGTCACTGGCCAAACACCAAAGGCCACTGTGCCTCACGGCCCTCACAATGGAGGGCTCTTTATTCAAAAGGGTTCCCAAAGCCACTATCAGATGGGACCCATTATAAAAATGAGGGCTGGAATATTTTTAAAATATCAACTCCTCAGACTGGAAATAAAGTTAAGGACCTTCCAAGGCAGAACACATCTTTTCTTCTCTCTAGCTGATAGTTGCATCTGTTCTTATTGGAGGATGTGTGCAAAATGCATATTAAAAATCATCATCACATTCACTAAGTAGACTAGAAGATTCATCAGAGCAAACCTCAAAACACTTGAATCTTTGACAGCTCAGTTTGCCAGTTTTTGAAGTGGGACTATTATTCCTAGTACCGCCCCAGAGTTAGAGAGAGGGGAAATTTATGCTACTTTCTCCAGCAGTTGTGTTTTATGGGAAGGGCTTGGTGTAAACAAACTTGTTGCAGATTTGTAACACAGCTCGAATGCAGTTACCTTGAGTATATGAAAACTGGAAAGGGCTGGGTTAAAAGGCCAGAAGGAAAAGGCAGCAAAGTATCTCCTCTTGGAACCCTCTGAGAAGGGGCTGTGGCTCCTGAGGATGGGGGTGGAGTGGGCCAGGGGAGACCCGTGAGACTAAGGAGGTAGCCGTGCTGACTGGTGCTTACCCAGCCATGGTGGATGCAAATACCTCAGAGAAACAAGCAGCAATCAGAGTTCGGGCAGGGAAGTTGGTGTGAAGAACAGCAGATGTGCCCCCTGAACATGTTACAGTCTGACAAAGACGGCGGCGAGGTGGGAGGGACAGCTTGGGGTGCAGGGAGGGGGACGGGGATGCAGGATGCATCTCCAAGCCATGTCACTGCTGGCTTCTTGATCAGAGGCCAGACATCGTCCTCAGACTCTCAGGCTTCTATAAACCTTGGCAGGAAGAGAGGGGAGGGCACAGGTTTTATGCACCCCCAGACGTGTTAAGGGGGAAATTAAAGAAAGGGAGGCCCAGCTCTGTTGCGCAGGAAAAGGGCGTCTACAGGAAGCCCAAACTGAAAATGAAAAGAGAAGTTGGGTTAATGAATGGATGGATTAACGTACCCCAAAAAAAGGCCAGAAGAAAATTATTTAAGTCATGATGACTAATGGATAAATTAGAATGTAGCTGTTAGATGGTCTTAAGGTCTTATTGCATTGGCTCGTAGGAACATGCTCTCATACACCCACACACACTCAAACAATGGCTATAGTGGCATGAGCTAGCAAAATAATGATCAACAACCACAAAAATACTTTTTATCTCTTAATTACTAGGTTCTAACTAATGTCCTCTCCACACACCACCACCCAGATTCCTTGAGCAGGAATACCTTCTGCAAATCTCCAGGTGGCCTCAGGCTATTGGACAGAGCCCCCGTCTCTCAGCCACTGTATTTCCTGTCCCATAGGGAAAGCATAGGAAGCTGAGGTTTCTATTCCAGTGGCCTTTAGAACTCTCCTGGTCAGCCAACTAGTACCTGGGGCGAGACCTGTTTGCAAAGAGTCTAGGGATGGTTACTGGGCTCTGTTCTTAGGGTCCAGACCACAATTACCTGAAAACCTGAACTATGAAAACCCATTATTGGTTTGTGTTCACCTAGTACTTTGACTATTTTTTTTTTTTTTTTTTTTTGAGACAGAGTCTCACTCTTTTGCCCGGGCTGGAGTGAGTGCCATGGCGTCAGCCTAGCTCACAGCAACCTCAAACTCCTGGGCTCAAGTGATCCTTCTGCCTCAGCCTCCCGAGTAGTTGGGACTACAGGCATGTGCCACCATGCCCGGCTAATTTTTTCTATATATTTTTAGTTGGCCGATTAATTTCTTTCTAATTTTAGTAGAGGTGGGGTCTCGCTCTTGCTCAGGCTGGTCTCGAACTCCTGAGCTCAAACAATCCGCCTGCCTCGGCCTCCCAGAGTGCTAGGATTACAGCGTCCCAGAGTGCTAGGATTACAGGCGTGAGCCACCGCGCCTGGCCTTACTTTGACTTTTTGCTCATGTAAACTTCATCCCTGTGACAGAAATAAGGCAAGTAGTATCATCCCCATTTGACATATTAGGAGACTGAGAAACAGAAGTCAACCGACTCTCCCGTGGTCACAAAGAGCCAATCTGGGATCAGAGCTGTTGAATTAAGGCTCTTTCCATCATACCACAGTGTCCCCCAAGAACTCCTTGGTTGTGGATCTAAGGCCCTGTTTATTGCCCGAAGAATACATTTATCTCATCAAATAAAGACTATTAAATATTTGGGGGGATACTTAGAAGTATATGCATATATGAGTATGTTTTACAGTGAACTCCTGAAAGTGAATACACGCCCCCACCCCCCACCCACATACATGCACATTCTTTGGGAATACACACACACTCAGATGACTGGCAACTTGTACCAGGAATTAGGAATTGTGCATTCTTGTCCCAGTTCTACCACTAACTCCCTGTGTGGCTTTTGAGTAAGTCATTCCAATTCCCTGATCCTCCATTTATTCATCTTGTAAACTGACGATCTCTCTACCTCACAGAACTGTTGTAAGAATAAAATGAGATATCATATGGAAAGACGGCTTTGAAAAGTAATAAATGCTATACAAATGCTCACCTCTTATTTTATTCTTTGTCTACTTCTTAGGGGGAAAGTAACCTAAAACTAAAAAACACTGCAATGGCCTATGTTCTGGGCTTCACAGGAAGGCTGATATATTTTGATATGTATATTTTGTCCATATAGCATACACCCCCCCACCAAGAACCAACCAACAACCATTGACACATAGTATCTGCAACCGTATAGAGGTCACAAAGGAATTTCTCTTACAATTGCAGACAGCTACAAGTAGTGCCTCAAAGTGCCTTAAAACTAAGGAGGAAGAGTAAGCCTCTCTGATCCACCTCTAGAATGAAGGCTTTGGGGAACGGGTGGATTGCCTTTGCTGCTTTCAAATCCTGGGGATCCAAGGCCTCCCCCAACTAGTTGATCTGGAGCTGCTTCTGTGGTCTGCCAGGGAGAAAGGAGCCTGCCAGGAAGAGCCCACCTATTTGGGGCTGGCTGTTCCAGCTGTTTACCAATTGCCTCTCACTAGTAAAGTGTAGCTTTAATCACATTTTTGGCAGAATTCAGTTTAGGAATGGCCACTAACAATGATTTACCTGGGGAAACCTGAATGAAACTGTGTCAAGCCATGTGCAATGAAACCTGAATTAATTGAAATCTAATTTACTAAAATACATCTTTCTTGCTCTCCTCATTGAAAATGGGGGAACAAAGAAAATACGCATGAATTGAGCTCCTATTGCAGGCCAGACACTTTGCTAGGCACTGGGACCACAGCGGTGGAGACACTCTAGGAATGTATAGTCTTCCTAAATCTGCTGTTTAATTCCAGTTAACTAGCAAGAGCTCCACGACTTTCCTTTAAACCAGATAGTAAATCATTTCATTGCTCTTTTAAGATTGTTGCCTTTGGCCCAGATTCTCGGGCCTTATGTTTCAGAAGCCTCTTTGGACTTCCTCTTTGGGATTTGCTTGAAAGTAGGATGTTTTGCCAGCTGCCCAAAGGCCCCAAGTGCAAAAGCTGCAGCAATCAGTTTGGTGACTAATAGCAGGCTCTCCATTTAAATCATAAACTACATCGGTGAGTGGGGAAAAGTCTTCAATATTTTATATTCCCTGATCTAAACATACTAAATGTAAAAAGGCATTTATGAGACAATCGGGATATTTCAAACACCGATTAGACATTTTATGTTAACAAATTATTGTTAATTTTCTAGGTGTGATAATGATGGGATTGTGTTTACATTTTTTTAAAGATCCGTTATCTCTCTGAGATATATACTAAAATATTTATGGATAAAATTATATGAGTTTTGCTTTATAATAATTCAGCAGGTCTGGGGTAATTGATGAAACAGGATTGGCCATATGTTGACAGTTGTTTGGGGGCTGGGTTGTGAGTACATGGGGCCCCATTGTACTATCCTATCTTCTTTTGTTTGTGTTTTAAAGTTTCCATGGCAAAGTTTAAGAAACAATAAAAAATAATAAATTTTAAATTAAAAATATTTATATGCCCACTCTACTACCTGAGTCTAGTAGAATAGATAGAAGGTGCTTAATTACTGCTTTTGTTCTCCCTATAAACCAGGTGATGCCAGGAACTGCTTTGTCCACTTCTGCAGACACAACAGCTAGCACTCAGGAATCCTTGCTACCAAAGGTCACCTGCCTAACTCCTTATCAGAGGTTTTCATGAAGCTGGTACTTGTAGAATTAAATGTAAGGAATTCTCTATACTATCTGAGATCTCTTCATTTGCTTCCCCTTTTATTATGATTTTAGAAGGTACACAGCCAAAGAAAATTTGAGAACTTGAACCCCTCAGATAAGAAACAGCCACCAAAAGGAAACAGAGAAGCAAGTTTCCATTGGCTCTGAACATTCTCAATGTCCTGTGACATTGCAGGACAGCGTTTGAGAACCCCAAAGTTTCTCTTGCCACTATAGTTAATTTTGAAAGTAATGGTTATGGCTCTTTAAGAAAAAAAATGCAGGCCGGGCGCGGTGGCTCACGCCTGTAATCCTAGCATTCTGGGAGGCCGAGGCAGGCAGATTGTTTGAGCTCAGGAGTTCGAAACCAGCCTGAGCAAAAGCGAGACCCCCGTCTCTACTAAAATAGAAAGAAATTAATCGGAAAACTAAAAATATATAGAAAAAATTAGCCGGGCATGGTGGCGCATGCCTGTAGTCCCAGCTACTCGGGAGGCTGAGGCAGAAGGATCGCTTGAGCCCAGGAGTTTGAGGTTGCTGTGAGCTAGGCTGATGCCACGGCACTCACTCTAGCCCGGGCAACACAGTGAGACTCTGTCTCAAAAAAAAAAAAAGAAAAAAAATGCCAAAATCGAAACCTCAAATATTGATCACAGGATCCACCTATGCTACCCAGCTGTTGTTCTAGCAGCAAAAGTCTGAGAATATCCCCCCTTTTGATCAGGCAGGCAGGCATTCCACATGTACACTTGAAACCACACCAGGCTATTTCGTAAGATTATAAATGACAAAAGGAAACCAGCTAGATCAATGAAACAGCTTCTCTTATGATTAGATATGTGTGTTGGGAGTGTGGAATTGAAGGAAGGTATTTTCTGGAAGCCACGGCCAGTTCTATTTAGAGTTAACAAAGCTTACCGGGACCCTGGGTCTCATGCAGCATGCAGCAAACAGCAGGGTTAACTGTAAAACAGTAAGAGCTGATGAAGATGGGGTGTGCATGAGGAGAAATCAATTATGAATTGACACAAACTATGAGGAGTTAGAGGTCAAAGGAGATTAGGAGTAGCGGGAAGGGGAAGTGGGAAGGGTGGACTGGTAGGGACCCCTGAAACACTGGAACTCTTTCGTGATCTCTTTAGGAGCAGCCAAAAGAAATTCTGCATGTGTGGCTATTAGATCCAATCACCATCTCTCAAGGAGAAATACTACTACCACCATCTCTACCCTCAGAACCCACCACCACCACCACCACCACCGTGGGAGCAGAGTGGCACAGGTCTAACGGTAGCTCTCCCAATTGTTCATGAAATTATCTAAGAAGCCGAGACCTGGGGCCACTTGGGTATCTGGAAGTACAGAGGACAGGCCATTTTGTCAGGCCCTTATTGCTAACAGGAGGTACCACACACAAGCAAGGTTTTCACCCATCTCAGAATTTGAAAAGGGCACCATCACCAATCCCAAATATTCCTGGAGACTGGAGAGAGGTGTCTCCCTTTATAGAGTCTTCTGCCTGGGGTGGGGAAAATCAGTCAATTTGAGGCAACGAGGGGAAAGCCTGGTCTGAGAGGAACTTTTACGGAACACCTGAACAAGGAATATTTATAGTGTAGTTTGTTCAGACTGCACTGACACTAATCTCCTAATTCCCACAAGCAGGCTGTGAAACTGCCCTAGGGATTGAGTTAACAAATACCACAGGACTATGAGGGTAGCAGGTTAGAGCTGGAAGACAAATTTAGATTTTTCTCATCTTAAAAATAAGAATCCATTCCTGCTGGTGCAACTAATACACCATGACAGTTAACACAGTATAGGGTGTACCCAAAGAGACTCCCCAACCCCGGGGGCTAGTTGAACTTTATTCAGCACGTAATACCCAAAATGCTAATTAATCAGTGAATTTGACATATGGTATTGAGATTCAGTAACAAAAAAAATCTCTGGACTAATCTGTGAAAATGTTCAATTTACATATTTGAATAGAGAATCATTGGATTGCAAAAACTGAGTGCCTTCGAATATAAAATATTTTACTGTCGTACAAAAGTCACTATGTTTTTCCTAAGTGATAAACCAGGCACAGAGGAAAGGAAGATGTTTCTTCCTTCTGGCAAATGTCCAATAGTTAAATCCAGGAACAAGTGGCTAAAAATAGAAGGCAATGGCCATGGACATCTTTCGGATCCTCAGGACCCTTTAGTAAGGGCACCGTTAAACACTCCATCTGGGAGCTCCTCTGGTCACACTGTACAAACAACTACAGGGCATAAGGGGACCACTGAGTGTTTTCTTGGTGTCGTATGGGTCCCGTCAGAAATACCTTTCTCTGGTTCTGGAATAAGGAATTGGGTAACAACTTCCAGAAGCAGAGACTGGGGTTGGGTCAGGATTATTGACCCACAAGGTAACCAGGAGCTCATACTGTATCTTGCCTTAGCAAATACCAGGGGATAGAGATTGGTTTTAAAATCACTTCCTAGATTGAGGATGGGGCCCACACAGAGTACACTGGCATCTGAGGGCTCCCTGCAGAGTCCTCAGCACCCCAGGCTGGGCACAACTAAGCAGCCAGCAAGGGAGGGGTAGCGAGGGGGTGGGGCTTCAGGGCTCATGGAGGAGCGAACTACATCAGATACATGAGGAGCAAGTAGGCCTGGAAGCCAGATCAGCTCCAACCTCACAAGAGGTGGGGAAAAAGTTGCCCAGAGGCTTCTGCTAAAGGATCTCCTTCTTCCACCACCCTCTATCTCCCCTTCTTTCTGTTCCTCTCTTTGGTATAACTTTGTACCTCTTATCTTTTCCTCCCTTCTGCTCTCACGCTCCCTTTGCTTTTCTTCTCTTTTCCCTTCCCCTCCCATCTACCTTGAGTTTGCAGGGCTTTCCTAAGCCAGTCAAACAGAGGGTCAGGGCCTCTGGGACCACAGCCTGCCCCTGCTCCAAGCTCCCCAAACTCAAGGAGTCCAAAGGTCCCATGGGGATGCTGACACTTGTGATGGGTACCCAAATTAGTCTGACAGCCCGTGGCTCGCCTCTGGTCACCAGCGCTGAACTCCCTCAGCCTTCAGGTCCTGCCTCGAGGGGAGGAGCGGGAGGAGAAAGAAGCCACCACCCAGAACAGCCTACTACTTACTTTTTCTTTTCTTTGTCCCTCTTCAGAGTCTGTGTACCTCCAGCCTGGGGACCCTGGGCCTGGAGCAGCTCGGCTGCCGTCTTTCTCTGTTTAAAAGCGTGTATTTCATCGTCCAGAGATTTCTTCTTATCCTCCAGCTTCTTCTTCTCGTCCTGGTGCAGTTTCTTCAGGCGATCAAACTTCTCATGAAGCTGCCAGGGAAGCGCAGGGAGATTGAGGGGAGCCCCCCATGAGCAGCCTCGAGCCTAGCCAAGCCTGGGCAAGGTAGGGACTGGCAAGGCTGCAACCCTGCAGGACCCTGGGGCCTCAGGAGACATTTCTGCCAGGGACTGCCATGATGGCACCAGAGAGGGCCACGCTCTGGATGGTTCTCGCCTCCTGCCATTTTATCTCAAAGTCTCTGCTCCTGAATACACTCAAGGAACAGCACATTCTGCTTGAGTCTCCCATAGTTACCACACATGATAAATAATAACATTAATAATAATATGACATTCCCTGAGAGTTTATTATAGGCCAAGCAATGACTTTTATAAGCACTTTATGTGTATTAATTCATTTAATTGTTACAATAATCCTGTGAGGTAGGTTCTGTTATTATCTCCATTTTACAAAGAAACAGAGGGTCTGAGAAGTTAAGGAATTTGCCCAAGGTCAACCTACTCTTTAGAGAATTATATAATGGGACCTCCCATATGTAAGGGACCCCTGCGTTTTTTTAATCCCCTGCAATCAGGGAGGATCACCATGGATTCCAGAGAAAACTTTAGCAATGGCAAAGCTTGTCAAAGGAAATACTTGGCCTTGGACGTGGAAGGAGATAAAAGGATTTTTTTTTTTTTTTTGGAGACTGGGTCTCTCTCTGTTGCCCAGGCTGGAATGCAGTGACACAATCATAGCTCACTGCAGCCTTGAACTCCTGGCTCAAGTGATCCCCTTGCCTCAGCCTCCCAAGTAGCTGGGACTACAGGTGTGCGCCACTACGCATGGCTAATTTTTAAATTTTTTTGTGGAGATGGGATCTCACTATTTTGCCAAGGCTGATCTCGAACTCCTGGGTTCAAGCAACCCTTTTGCCTTAGCCTCCCCAAAGCACTGGGATTACAGGCATGAGCTACCACGCCCAGCCCATACGAGGATTTTATAACATGGAATGAGTAGGGAGACCTCAGCCTTAACTAGCCCTGAATAGAACCAGAGACTCAAAGAACAGGAAGAATATTCTGGCACGCTATTGTGGTAAGTGGCTCAGAGAGGAAGAGGTACGGGTGGTCACTAACTAGAGTGGGAGAAACTACCCTGAATAATAAGAGCAGACCAAGCATAACTTCACTTTCTTATGAGGATTCGGGGGAGAATTTAGGATCCTGTAGCACTTGCAGCACACCATGAAGGTGAATTCCGGTCCTATGGGTATTTGGGACTGTCACTTAATAAGGTGTGGTGAATGACCACTTGCTACATAAACCAGTTTTTACTGGTCGCTTGGGGTGGGGGTGCCACTTGGGCTGCCTATCAGTTGCTTTAACCTGGCTTTTGTTCATTGCACTTTTATTCATTTATCTTTGAGATCCCCTCACCTCTCCTAAAAGTGCTGGGTGACATTTTTCTTTTTACAAGTGAAACTGATATAAAACCAATACCCTTGCCATGGGCTTTCAAGTGATAACCCTTGAGAGTCACAGCAGATTAAAGGTGGAACAGACTTGGGAAGCGATCAGGTGCTTCCCTTCTTTCTAATTGAGGGTTTTCAGGCCCAGAGAGGTGAAGCCGTGGCTGACATGACCAAAACTGCAACTTAGGCAGCAATAGGTGAATCGGCAAGATAGAACTTAGAGGCAAGGCCACTGGATAGAGGACTAACTACACACGCGTAGGCATAGCGTAAGCAATGAAAACCCCAGATAGGACCATCAGACCTTAGTTTTAAAACTGCCCAGAGCTGCAGAGATGTTTAAAATGAAATGGAACAGGATATCCAAGTGCAAGGGGAAATGCCCCAACTGTCACTGTTGTAGGTTTCAGCAAAGTACTCAGGACTGCCTGAGACCATCTTTCTCCCCACAGCCTGATCAGAGAAGGTGGGATAGGGTAGGACAGCTGAGAAAGTGATCAGTTGTCCCTACTGAGCTCCAAATCCCCAGGAAGAGGGAAAAGAATCCCCCCCGCACCTGACCTCCAGGGCTTGCCTCTGCAGTTGTGCTACCCAATAGAACCAAACCATCTATGACCGTGGAAATGTTCTGTATCTGTGCTGTTCAATATGATAGCCACTAGGTACACGAGGACTGAGCATTTTTTTTTTTTTTTGAGACAGAGTCTCACTGTGTTGCCCTGGCTAGAGTGCCGTGGCGTCAGCCTAGCTCACAGCAACCTCACACTCCTGGGCTCAAGCGATCCTCCTGCCTCAGCCTCCCGAGTAGCTGGGATTACAGGCATGCGCCACCATGCCCGGCTAGTTTTTTCTATATATTTTTAGTTGTCCAATTAATTTCTTTCTATTTTTAGTAGAGACGGGGTCTCGCTCTTGCTCAGGCTGGTTTCGAACTCCTGAGCTCAAACAATCCGCCCGCCTCGGCCTCCCAGAGAGCTAGGATTACAGGCGTGAGCCACCGTGCCCAGCCAGGACTGAGCATTTGAAATGTGGCTAATGCGACTGAGAAACTGAGTTTAAAATTTTACTGTATATTTCAAAATTGCTAAAAGAGTAGATTTTAAATGTTTTCACCACACACAAAAAATAAGTATGTGAGGTGATGGATTTGTTAATTAGCTTGATTTAATCATCCCACAATGTAAATGTATATCAAAGCATCACATTACACCCCATAAATATAGACAGTTGTTTGTCAATTAAAAATGCAATTTAGAAATTTCAAAAAAAATTAGTCACATGCAGCTAGTGGCTACCATATGGGACGGCTAGGCTCTGGAGAATTAAGTGACACAGAATGAGAAAACATCCTGGCCTTGGGAATGCCGGGTCAAGAAGACACAGATCTGGCTGGGCATGGTGGCTCATGCCTATAATCCCAGCAATTTGGGAGGCTGAGGCGGGAGGATGGCTTGAGGCCAGGGGTTCAAGACCAGCCTGGGCAACATAGTGAGATCCTGTTTCTACGAAAAAGACAAAGATCTCATAGCCCTCTTTGTGACAGCCAAGGCAGGGCTACAGACGCCCATTCTTGCCCAGAGGCTGCAAAGCTCCCACTGGCTGCTCTCTTGAGGCAGAAGCCCTTGAGCTTCCATGCCGTGTTCAGCCCTCTTCCCCTTCCTGCCCGGCACCCAGGCTCACATTTACCTCTTTCTCTGCCTCTTTGAGTTCTGCTTCTTTCTCTTTCACTCTCTGGACGAACATCTGTCTCATCTCCTCTTCTTTTTTCTGGAGCTCCCCTAGGAACTCATTCCTTTTGGCCTCATATGTCTCCTGCAAGCTGCAAACATGGTCAGGTTAATTCCTCTGCCTTCAGAATGGCTCCTATTGGATGAAAACTGGCCTCAACCATCCTCCCTGGGTTCCTCCATCCTCCCTCCCTCAATTAGGAGCCAGGTGCAAAAACAACTACAAAACTGTGAGCACCTGGCCTGGCTGGTGACAGCATGATTGCAGGGCTTCTGGAGGGGGATGGGGCAGCCCTGGTGAACTGGATAGACTTAGAACAACTGGGTCTATACTCTCATTTTACAGGTGAAGAAACTGAGGCCCAGAGAGGTGAAGTGACTTGCTCAAGATCACACAGCTAGTTAAAGGCAGATATGGCACCAGAAAATGGGTCTCTTGTCTCTTCACGTGGCCCTCCCACTGCACTATGCTGCCAGGCCCTGGCTCTGAAACTGACCATGTTAATTATATCAACGAACACTTGATGAGACTCTACCATGAGCTAGAGACAGTGCTAACTGACACGGTGCTAGTCACTCAGCATCTAGGGCCAATGGCCACCATGTTGCCATCAAGGAACTCACAGTATAGTGGGAGATGCCTGGGCTAAGGCCCCCTGCCCCCGGCCTGGACATATTTTTAAGGAAATAGGAGCTAGCCTGGTGAAGAAGGGACAACTGTGCTCCGAAGAGGGCGGCATGTGTAAAAGCACATGTGGAGAGAGAATGGCATTCGTGGGGAGCCAGGCATGGTTCACCATGACTGGAGAGCATTGTGTAAGCTGTGCAGTGGCAGGAGATGAGGTTCCTACATCTAGCAGAGGAGAACAGGCTTTGGATGCCATATTAAAAAAAAAAAATCAGATATATATCCGCTGCATGGTTTTAAGCAAGAAGTCCGATTAGATCTGATTTGCAAATGAGAAAGACCAGTCTGGCTGTTGACTGCAGGACAGCCTTTCCAACAATCCAAGCAACCACAGGATCTTAATATTAAGGGCTGGTAGGGAATGGAGGGAACTTCGAGAACAGCAAGGGAAGCAGAGCTCCCGGGACTTGGGAGGAATCAAAGATAATTCCGGTTTTAGGCTTGGGCAACCAGCTGGGTTGTGGTACCATTAACTGCAACAGGGAACACTGGAGAAGGAGTATGTTTAAGAGAAGAAGATAAACTAGATTGTAGACAGCTTGAGTTTCTGGGATGTCTGAGTGGAGATGACTAGTATACAGTTGGATCGATGAGCTTAGAGCTTGAAAGTAAGAGTTTAGCTTGGGAGTCATCTACTTCTAGGTGGTAATTAGGGCTGTGAGAGTAGAAAGAGTCAGCTGCAAAGAGAACAGAGAGTGGAAGGAGCAGAGGCCCTAGGAAAGCATCCCGGGGGATACCAGCATACAAAGGAGGAATCTGAAGAAAAATGAGCCTGCAAATGAGGCTAAGGAGTAGCAAGAGACCTGGGAATAAAGCCAGCCAGGCCAGCACTAGAAAAGCCCAAGCCAGAGAGTATTTCAAGAAGGAGGCAGCGGGGAATAGTATCAAATGTTGTGTCGAGATCAATTAAGTTGTGACTCAAAGGCCACACTGAAATTGGCCACAAGTCTGCTATTGCTGGCCTTGGAGAGAGGCATTTCAGTGGCGTGCTAGGGGCAGAAGCAAGACTGCGCTGGGTTGAGGAATAAATGAAAGATGGAGGAGAGGAACCAGTAAATATAGAACAACTCTTTCTCCTTCTCGTGAGAGCCAAACTTTATGGGGCAGAGGAAGAGCAGAGTTAAGGCAGAGTTTCTTTAGCATGAGAATGTTTACATGCAAAATGGAAAGAAGTCGGCAGAGAAGGAGTGAAGACGGTGAAGACTAGGGAAACAGAGGTATTCAGGCTGGAGCATGGGCGAATGGGAGCGGCTCCAGTGGCTGCTGGCCCTGCCTGTCCGTGCAGGGGTGAGTCTGCCCCGCCAAAGGACTGGCTAGGCTCTGTCCCCAGGATGGCTTTCAGTTGTGAACAGGTACTGTGGGAATCTCAGAGGCCATTTGAAAGCCACCTTAGCACACAGACATCTCCCTCACGTGCTTATCAGTGCCTGACATTTCTTAAAAGGAGACCAAGCCAAATAAAGGGCGCCACGTGCTGATTTAAACTGTGGTGCTGGTGTCGCACACCACACATACAGATCAGACGCTTCTACTTGGCATATTGCTCCTATCCGCATAATAACCTGCTTTCAGAAACATTCCATGTCTCTGGAAGCATCTTAGATTTTGATTTGAGAAATACACCCATGATTACTGACATCCTGTGGTCGAAATAAAACTTGCACTTGATGCGAACACTTAGGACGGCGGACGAAGAGCGTGCAGTTCGATACGTGTCTGCTTCCTGGTCCTACCTGGTTTTGAGAATGGGGAGAACAGACTGGAAACCTGCCTGAGCAGCAGGAGCCTGATGTGATGAAGAAAGAGGGGCAGAGGACAGTTACAAACTGCCACCCTGTGTCACAAGGCCCCAGCGCAGGGTCCCCCTCCAGCGCAGCTGACTGGAGCTGCCGTGTGCGTGCACGCATGCGCGTGTTCAGCCTCGGTGATTCTCTCTCCTTGCCCTTATAAGCAGGGCAGTTCCAAGCCTGCCCTGCCACAGCTCTGCGGGCGGGTGTGCGGAGGCAGAGGGGGATCAGGCAAGCAGAACTGGCGCGTGAGTTACCCCCGCTTCTCTAGCTTTTAGCACCTGTGTCTTGCCTCCCCTGTGAACTCTGCAGGCCAAGGCTTCCATGCCACCTGGGTGAGCTGAGCTGAGCTGGGCTGGCGGGAGTGGTACCTGAATGGTTTGTTGTCAGGGTCGGTGTCCTTGAAGCCCATCTCCTCCAGCTTACAGCGGCGGTACAGCTCATAGTGCCGGGTGTGGGTCTGCTCCCGCAGATCCTCCATGTTGACCCGAATCAGCATCTCCCGCAGCTTCACAAAGTCGCAGTGGGCCTCGTTTTCAACTGCACAGCAGGGTTTGGGGTATTAAAAGGCCAGCAGAAGCAGAAAGGGGAGAAAATAAAAGGCGAAATGTCTAACGATGACATCGCCTTGCAATCCGTGTATATAGAACCTGACAGTTTACCTCCTAATTTGCTTTTCTACTGAAAATGCAAACTAAAAGTTACCAAAATGGCAGTAATGAAAAGCTGTAATACCATAAAAATACCTAAGAAGACGCTCAGTAGTACCTTAACTTAAATGCACCAATCAGAACCCTCACAGGAAAGTTTGTTCTGCACCACTTTGGGGACAATAGCAACTGCACATTCATCCATCCAGCCAACATATGTTTGTGGTACCCCTGTTCCCAGTATTGTACGAGGCACTGGGAATTCAGAAACAGAGTCATGGAGTCTTGCCCTCGGGAGCTTACAGTTTGGTGGAAGAATAGATGCAGATATACAAATACAGTACAATGCAAAATTACCAAAAAAAAAAAAAAATATGGAGGTATAGCTGAGTTGCAATGAAAGCTCAGAAGAGGGGGGGCCTAAGAACTCCTGGGAGAGTGAAGGCTTCACTGAAGAGACAACCCCTAAGATGACTCTGGAAGGAAGAATAGGAATTTGTCAGGCAGAGAAGGAGACAGTCCTCACAAGGTCTCAATGAAGTTAGGCAAGGTTACGTAGCTAGCAAGTTGCAGAGTTAGGATTCAAACCCAGGCAACGTAGGGGAGAGACAAAGGCTATGACCAGGTAACAAAGTTCTCAAAGACTAAGGGTAAAGAACTAGGATATCAATAGATGACAGTGACAAGGAGGGGTGTGGACCACAGGCATGGTCCATCTGGATGGTAGAAGCTTCCAGGGAGGTGTTTTTTTTAGAGGGTGGATAACGGCCTGACAGCGGCAATGGTGACCAGGAGCAAGGGGACCCCACTTTTTGGCCTGAGTGAGCAAGTCCCCACCTCAAGAGAGTGTGGCAAAGGTCTGCATTTTGGGTGGCAGTGGCCAAGAATGACAGATGTGGACCAAATCATAGCCAAGTTGATTTCTGGATGGGCCAGAAGGTCCTGAGCAGTGCTCTGTCAAGGTGGCTACAGGTGTGGCTCCGGTGTGTCAGATGGTGGTATTTGGCCTGACCATGTAAGGACAGTAGTGTCTGGGATGATGAACAGCCACAGTCACCCTGGATTCTGTCTTGCAGGGTCTGGGAGAAGGTAGTGGGTGCGGAGAAGCGGTCTGGGATGTCAGGGTCTGGCATAGTTGCAGCAGGCTGCCTTGTGGCCATAGTTGCAACCTGTTGCCTTTCCAATGCCCGCATCAGCTCACAGAATCCCTCTGCTTAAGATCCACTTACCTAGGCATAAAGCCCCCTACTGTCATAAAACATAAGCTAACACTTGCTACATTTGACTGGCTTAAAAAAATAATAAAAAAATAAAAAATAAATAAACAAAACATAAGCTAACACTAGAAATTGCACCAGCAAGACAATAACTCAGGACTATGCTATATGCCATCTCCTCCTCCATCTCTGGTGGTCAGTCAGAAGGAGGGACTCCAAGGCCTCTGCAGGGTACCCAAGCAACAGACAATTTCTTCCTCATTCCAAAAGAACAGTCAACTCAGAGTTACAAGAAAAACTTTCAAACCCGCCTGTTTTTGGTTAGGTGTGGGGTAGTCCAAGTTAGAGGAAGGAAGTCACTGGAACCCCATCTGCTGGCTTCTCCTCATCTCACCTCAGGTTCCTCTCTCTCAGACCAGATTTATTCCCAGGGTGGGGCTGTTGGTCCAGAAACCATTTGCAAATGTTCCTGGTGGGACTTCCCTAGCCCCAAACAGCAAAGACCAAAACTTAGCACAGCTCTGGTAACCAGTCCTATCCTACCTATGGAAAATCCAGCTATCACCAGTGGGTCTCTGGAGTGTCCTAAAACATGCCAGCCTTTGAATGTGATATGGACAATTCACTACCCACTTTCAGTTCTTTGCCCAGTAATTGGGATGAGTTTATAGGGAACCATCCACCCTCACAAATGGTGCCCCTGTAATCCATGGCCCAGTTTATAGCTGTAGATTCAACAGGACCAGAGACCTCTTCTACCTATGGTAGCATCCTAGGCCTTGTCTTGTCCACTGAACCAACTAGCCCCAAGAGTAACTTAACATGTGTCAGGCAGACCACAAAAGGAACTTTCCTGAGTGTATATACAATATACCTGATTTTTAAATTGTGAAATCATACATACAAAAGAGTGCAAGAAATGTGTGAACACCAATGTCTCTACAACCTGGCTTAAACAGTGCCAGTACCTTAAAAGCCCCTGCATGCTCCTTCCTGATTTCATGCCCCCTTCTCCATCCCCTCACCCCCCACCCCCAGCAATGAGACTTAACCACTATCTTGACTTTGGGGGTTATCATTCTTTTGTTTTTCTTTATAGTTTTACCACTTATGTATAAATTCCCGAAAATATATATCTTGTTTAGTTTTGCCTACTTTTAGAATTCATACAAATGGAATCCTACATTATGTATTCTTCTATGATTTATTTAGCTCACCATGATGTTTCTGAGATTCATGCATGGAGATGTAACTGCAGTTCATTCATTTTTGCTGCTATATAATATCCCATTGTATGAATATTTCACAATTTATCCAGTCTATTTTAATGGATGTCTGGGTTGTTTCTAATTATTTGTCCTTATGAACAACACTGCTATGAACATTCTTGTATATCTCCTGGTGCACTTGGGCAAGTATACATGCTTTTTTGCACACTCCTTCCTACCTTGCTCCAAGTCTGTTTGGCTTTGCTTTAGGAATGCTTACTCTGTTAGAGACAAAGGGAGCTTGCTCACATCAGAGAACCCAGGTATGGCACCACAGTTTGGCTGCTAGTGACACCTATGGCTATGTGAGACCCATGCTGAATGAGCAGGGACTGGGGGACAAATTAGGGACTTGTCATACAGTGGCTGGGGACAAGTAAAGAGACAAAACGAGCTTCCTGAGTGCTACCCCTCTCCTGGAGACTCACTCACCCTGCACAGTGCCCCAAGGATACTGCCGCGCCTTCATCATCTTGTTGCCTATCTTCACTTCTTCTGTGCTGCCGATGACAGCAAACGGCAGGTGGGCCTGAAACCGAAGGCAAACAAAAGCTGAGAACTCTGGAGGAAAATCACTGAGCACCCCACGATCCAACTGCCGCTCGTCTCGGGGGCCTCAGGCCCTCACCCTGCAGCATCCCTCACTGTCATCATCATCAAGAGGCATTTATTAAGCTCCTGAGCTGTGTGGGGATAAGCGGCCTAGTCCAAGCTTCTGCTGTTCAGAAATTCACAATAGAAGATAACAATGACATGGCTGAATGCATAGGGAAAGGACAAAGCGAGAAAATAAGCAGAATAATAAGCAGATACATAGATTAGCAAGCTATTAACTATTCAGAGTTGCTGCCAAGGGACGGGCCTTTGCAAGACGGAGGTTCCGTGTGAATAGGCAGGATAAACGAAAACCAAGGGGGCTGGGATCACTGCCCCCCTCCCGGAGGACCAGAGCCCCAAGAATAGGTACATACTAAAGCCACGCAGCTGACTGAGCTGTACCGTCCTTGCTCTCATCCTTCCGTGCAAAAAGAGCTCACACTAAACTTGTGAGCCTAGAAGGCAAGTATTTACCCACACGCCCATGACTGTGCTGGGTTCTGTTGCAGGTGCTGCAAGGGAGACAGAAAAGTAGAAGACACACTCCCTCGCCCTCACAGTCCTGTTGAGGAAGGCCAGGTTACATCACTGAAGTCATATGAGACAGCATGTGACCAAGGGCTCAAATATATGGTCTGGCACCCTGCAAATAGTAGGTGCTTAATAAGTACTTGAATGGCAGTGGTTGGGCTATGGGAGCAGGAGAGAGGAAAGAAAGGCAAAGTACGAACAGGGTTAGGAGCTTGGTGCCTGCAGGGAAACAAGGAGCTGGGCCTGGCTTTGTCGGTCAGAGAAGAGCGAGCTGCTTCTCTAGGTAGTGTGGGGCCTGGGAAATGCTCACAGGCCCGGTCCGGAGGGAGCTGCCCAGCTTGTAAGTGCTGAGTCACGACTGGCCAAATGGAATCATGGAATAAACATTATTTACAAACCAGGTGAGCCCAGGTGGGGTTTTAACCCCAACAGGTAAAAAGTCCAGTGGAGCAAGCTTTCTTAGCCTGCTTGGAGAAACGGGCCATCCTCTCAGATATTTTGACCCATTTGCTCACTCATCCATTCTACAAATATTTACTGAGCTCCTACTATACGCTAGGCATTAAGAGGAATACAACATCAAAGCACAGAGCCTGCCCCCCAGAGAGCGCACGTTCTGCTCAGGGAGAAAAACTTGCCAGCAATGATAATACAGGAAGATCAGGGATGTAAACAGAGGCTCATGGGCTGGAGGAACACAGAGGAGGGAGCCACTAACTTCGTGGGGCGTCAAAGAAGACGTCAGAGTAGGTAGTACCAATCATACCAATAGTACCAGCAGCAGCAGCAATTTATTAAGCTCTATGTGTGTGTACTAGGTGCTATACATGGCATTATCTCATTGAAGCTTTACAACAACACTATGAGGTGGGTGGTCTTATTATCCCTGTGTCATAGACGGGGAAACCGAGGTCCAGAGGCTAAGTGACTTGCCAGCAGGCATGCAACAGTAAGGAACAGAGCTAGGTGTGGAATACTGGTCTCTGACTTCAAAGCCCAGCCCTTGCTGGTCTGCTACTCCCATTTGAGGGGTTTGGGCAGCAGATATGGTGAGCACTCTAAATCCTGGGGGGAACTGGTTGTGCAAAGCCAGATTATAAGACTCAGTTCAATTTGGGAACCCCACAGAAAATCTGTTGCTTGTGTGTTTAATCTGCATGTTGATCTCGTAGCCAATCCGTCCTCTCCATTCTTATCTAGCTCTGGACCCCAAGAATGTCCTTTAGAATTGGGGAAAGACCCAGGATTTCATCAGGAGCTCAGCTCCAGGATATCCACTGATCCCCCAAGGGGCTTAGCCACCAGCTGCAGCTGTTCTTCCTTCACCCTCTCCCCTCTCTCAGCCACTGCCTGACTCCTTCCCATTCCACTGACTGTCCCCAAAATAGGGACATAGAAAAGAGGAGGTTATGGATATGGAAGGTGGGCGTGGGGTGGAGGTGGGAAATATTTCATCAGTGCTAGTAGGGGTAACAGAATGATCAACAGGGTAACTGGGCATGTGACACGTGGGACATTTGGCGAGCACGGAATTCTTGCAAATGCTGCCCAAAGGCCTGAGCATCTCCAGCCTTTGCCAGCTGCCTTTGTGTGTGTATGAGCGGGGGTGGGGGTGTCATCTGGCCACAATTAATTCCCACTCAGGGACATAAGACATGTCAGGAGCCTCAAATCCACCCCCAAACACTTTCCAGGAAAATGTCTCCCCTGCAGAGACCCCCCTCCCCCCGAAGCTTCGGCCACAAGACACAAAAGAGCCAAGAAGCAGCGACTGCAGAGGGCTAGACCGAGGGAGGAAGTGAGAAAGGGAAGCCTTGTATCATGCTTGCTCATCCTGGGCTCTCAGCTGTAAGTGACGGAAGAGGAAGGCGGTTGAAGTGGGAGGTGCTTCTTGGGGCTTAAGAAAAAAGGAGGAAAAAAACCCAAGAAAAAAATAAAGACATAAAGAAACGTCAGTATTGCCTTGGGCCTGTTATTTCTATCATCAAGAGACATTGCCAGGACGACAAGGTCACTTACTTCCCCCTCTTGCTCAAAACTGCTGTCATTTTATTCCTCTCGCTTCCCCCCTGCTCTAAAACACAGCCCCCACCAAAAAGACTTTAGAGGACTCCCGAGCCCCCCTCCCGCTGCACACGCCTTTGCAACTAGTGTCAGATTAGAGTCTGTTCTGACAAGCATATGCAAGGTGGGCATTTCTGAGTGCTCCCCTTTTGTTCCAACTCTCACAACAGCCTTATAGGGCAACAATGATAAACCCCCTTCGTGATTTGGGGGAATTGGGATACAGAGAGGTTAAATGAGTTGCCCAGGTCCCTAACCCCATGCCCAGTAGTCCCAAGGAGGAAAGCTTTGCCTGCTAACCTCCCCCAGCCACCCAGGGTGGCCTGTGCTGTGCCTCCTGGCTTCATGGTTTCTGCTGGAAGTCAGCTAACCATGACAGGCATGAAGTTATGGGGACCAGGTTCTGGCCCTCTGTCCCGCTGCTTTTGAGAGACAGATGGCCATGACGACCAGAATGGAGTCGAACAGAGCAAGAAGATAAACCCCTCAACCATACTTCTAGGTACTACCCATAGGATTCAAATCTGAGGCCAGGCTTTCTGCCTTTTTTTCCCCTAAGTCCCTGCAGGAGACTGACGGGGGTGACATTTTGTATGTGTGGGCCCAGGGAGGAAAATCTGATAGATGGAAGGCAGTGTTGCTGCTAAAACACAGACAGCTTAGAAGGACAAGGTAGCCCAATGCTGCCTGAAGCCTCTTTTAAAGGGGCCTTAATCCCATTAATAGGAGAGGAGCCATCATGACCTAATCACCTCTTAAAGGCCCCACCTCTTAAAACAATCACACGGGCAACACTTGATATTTTGGAGGGGACATATTCAAACCATAGCACTACTTGTGCTACACTCTCTCGTGTCTACCTTAAGTTCCCCTTGGTACATTTTATTTTATTTATTTATATTTTAGAGACAGGGTCTTGCTCTGTCATCACCCAGGCTGGAATGCAGTGGCGTGATCATAGCTCACTGCAGTCTCAAACTCCTGGGCTCAAGCAATCCTCCTGCCTCAGCCTCCCGAGTAGCTGGGACTACAGGCACACACTGCCATGCACGGCTAATTTTTTTATTTTTTGTAGAGACAGGGTCTCACTACGTTGATCAGGCTGGCCTTGAACTCCTGTCCTTAAGCAGTCCTCCTGTCTCAGCCTCCCAAAGTGCTGGGATTAGATGCGTGAGCCCCTGCGCCCAGCCCTCTTGGTTTGATGATCCAATTGGCATGAATTATTTTATTTTCATTCTACCACATCCACTACACTTGGGAGGCTAGATGATTGTTCTCCTCAGCCCAGTGAAACAGAGACTGGCAGGCCTCTTTATTCCTCATTTGATGATAATACCCTGATTGGGCTTGCCTTCCTCCCAGGGTGGACAGTATCTCCCAGTTGTGCTGCTGGTCATGTTTGTCCCCATTTCAGGCTCCTACTGGCAACGAAGACCATTACCTGATTTGCTCTCAGGTCAGCCCTTGGTGGATCCCGCAAAAGTTCATGCAAGCAATGGAGATATCATTCTCATTTCAGGATAAGGGATCAGCTTGTGCTTGGGGTCTCCCTGTGACTCCACTGGTCAGACATGTGCTCTCACTAGGCCCAAATGCCAAATGCCTTTGTGGGGACCAAACCCCAGACCAAATGGCCAACCAACTGAACTCACTTGAGTAACTGGGCCTATTCACTGGTCCCTGGCCACGGTTTGAACCATTCAAAGAACAACCTTAAATTTAAACAACATGGCAATTTTTAGTACTAAAGTCTACAACTTTGAAAGATATCAGAGCATGGGTTGAAAGTAGCATGCAGCAAGACCTCTCTCTCCCTTCTCTTGCCTCCCGCCATCTGAAAGGTTTTCCAGAGCCACCCATAAGTCAAAGGGGATGCTGAGACCTCATTACTCTCATTTCCTGCCATGAAAATCCCTTGAGGCGAGTGACAGGATGCTGTCACTCAGGCACAATCCAGTTCCTATGCCAACTGTCTGGGGTGGGTGAAGCTGTGGGGCTGGAGTCAAATCCAGAATTGAAAGACCAGCACCCAGTCTTCCAACCACCTGGGCCCAGGTCTCTGATGCTGCAGCTTCATACGTCATGGCTTGTCTGAAGACTCCAAGGACTTTTGACACAGTTGACACAGTTGTTCCAGTGGCAGGCAGGCTAAGTGATCTTGTATATACATTTTATAGCAGCGACACCCTACCCTTTCCTCCATCACAGCACATATAACACCCAGCACTCACATGCAGGCCCCTCCCACAGGCGTGCCCAATTCCAGGCACGCTGGCCGTGAAGCCACTCCTCTCTTTCCTTCTCACCAGAGCAGGGTGGAATGCAAGGGAGCGAGCGGTGAGTGACGTTATTATAGGGATAACCCTGAATCCACTCCAATTTAGTTTTTCAAAGTGAAATACTGGCAACCCTTGGACTGTTATGAGTAACAAAGGACCCATAACCCCTTCACAGCCATCACAGTGTGCTTGAGAACTGCTGCTTCATAGCATGGGGAGTTTCCAACCTTGAAGCTGAGCCTACCCCAGGCTCAGCAGGGGGCCAGAGCTGAGCTGAGAACAGAGCCCAGGATGACTGTCACACCTAATCCACAATGGAGTTTTATGTGACACCTTGAGATTGCTGAAAACTCTCAGTCCCTATTTATTCTTAGCAAAGCAAACCACAGCCTGAAATCTACTTGATGACTTAGGGAATTGGCATTTGGGAGATATCCACGGGGGCTGATGTCCCGAGGTGACTAGATGCTTCCAGACATCAGCACCAGTGACACCCAGACGACATTTCTCTCTAGGCTCCCATTTTTTGGCTAGCTGGGCACCCTTTCAGGTTTTCTCATCGTAACAGAGGCTAGTTTCCATCAAAACACCCTGACTGCCTACAAGGACCAATGGTAATCTTTTTTATTTTTTTCCATGCCCATGGTCGGTCACAGAGGATATATCTCCTCCACCTACCACAATCCACAAGGCCTTACCCTTGAGCTAGATTTGTCAAACATGATGACGGACTTCTAATAACAAACCTATCTCCACTGTCCTGATGGGCAGGAAGTCAGGCGAGACAAGGGCTCACTGCCCTGCTATGCTAAATTGTTGGCCGATTCATAGGAGGTGGCAGCTGATGCTGTAATGATAACTTAGAGGGCAGCAGCAGCAGGAAAGTTTTCTAAAAATGGCTTTTATGACAAGGCTTTCCTGAGTTTGGCTATACCCAGGCATTATGTCATTAGGAAAAACTGATGCCTCTCAATAGGGAAAAAGAAATCTGTTCCCACAGCAGAGGCTTTCTGAAAGCTATTAGCTGTCTCCTTGAAATCACAACATTGACAATTTCGAGGCAACAGCATCAACACATTGTAAAGAAGCATGAGGAGATGTTTGACTCTCTGCCTTCATTCTTACTCATTCCTCTGGTAGGGGGAAGCGGGGAAGCAGAGGAAAGACGGCAAGTATTTTTTGATTCATTCACACTTAATAAAGCAAAGCATAAACATGATATTTAAAAATAACATCTCTCTAATCACCAGCAACATCGGAGGCTATATACCATTTGTCCTCCTGGGGGCAGAGGGCTTGATTATCTGAGTACGAGTTTATCCCTGAGTCTCTGAAGCCAGCCAACTTTTTCAGCCTTTTCTTCTTTCACTGCATCAATTGTCCCAGCACTGTTTTGATCAGAGACAAAGACTGCCTTTCCTGCAGTCCCATGGGGGCTGTCTGGCCTTGACCAGAGCAGCACCAAGGAGGTGCGTGAAAGGAGAGGTCTGAAGTCCCTGTCCCACCCCCTTCCTGGAGTCAGCCTTCCCTTTCCCTCTGTCTCTGGCTATTAATCTCTGCATATCTGAGGCTTTGCAGCAGCCACCACTAGGAGAGAGGTGCTGTTTGAGTTCTGGATATCTCTCACAAATACCTCAGACTTAGATAATCGAGGGTGGTCTATGTCAAGGTGGATGGTGAAGATGCTTTACTATTTGGTAAATAATAATAAAGAGCAAATGGTCGGAAAGTTGAGCCCCTGTGCGCCCACTCACATTCATGGTTCCGTTGATCTCTGCCACCGACTCGTCATCTGTAGGGAACTGATAGATCTGGACCCCGTTGCTGACAAGCTCGCTGGTGATTTTGATTTTGAACTTCGTTAGCTCACTTTTAGAAATGGTATCTGATTTGCCAATGATGGGGATGATGTTCACCTAGGGAAAGGAGGAGCAGAGTGGCATCATCATTGGTAACCTGCAACTGACAGCAGCATGACCTAGGACTTCTACCAGCTGCCAGAGCGAGCAGTTCAGCACAACAGTCAAGGACTGGCTACCTCCATAGCCAAATAATGTAATAAATAACAACGTAGTGCTTACTGTGTGCTGGGCACTGAACTAAGTACTTTACATGGATTGGCACAATTAATCCTGACAATAACCCTCCCAGGAGGTATTATTACTACTATTTTACCAAGGAGAAATTGGGGCATAGAGAGGTTAAGTAACTTGTCGAAGGTCACAGAGGAGGTAAGTAGCAGAACTGGGATTCAAATCCAAATTTAGCCTTATTCCTAAGTCCATAGTCTTATCCATGAGCTGTCTACCAGGTCAGAACCCAGTTGATGAGCTGTGAGATCTCTGGGTATCGGGGTCACTGCTTGGGCGATTTGAAGCAGAAAGATGATAGCCAAAAATCTGCAGTTGGCAGGGGGAGAGGTGGCCACTCCTTGTTAACAGTAAATCATCCCAAATTATGCAGTCCAGGCTAACCCCAGCGAGGTGTGATATGGACCCACCTGGGAGATGGCAGGGAGGAAGGCAGGGGCAGTGCTCGGTGAGGATGCCCATCTGGCTTTCTTTCTGGCAGCAAACACTGATTAACCAACCCGGGCAGGTGAAGAAGACCCTCTCCTTACCAATTTGATCTGAGACTTATGCAGAAGGAGTTATACTGCCTGAGTCTCATGATTAGTTTCTGGGCAAAGAAAGCAGGTATAAATGCCCAATTTCGGACAGTGGGAGAAAGGCCTAATACCACCCCAAAGTTCAACCAACCTGAACCCTGATCGTGGAAATTCCTCTAAGCGGGGACAAGGCTTTTCCAGCGAGAAGATAAAGAAATTTGAAATGCACATGTCTTCGTGAGACAGAGCGCACCTAAGCTCAGAGTCATATGGAGGGCACAATCATTCCTGTCAGCAGACTCCAACGGGTGGCATAGGTGGTGCTCAGGCCCTGGGCTTGGAAAGGGGAGTCTGGGAGCTCTAGACTTGGAAGATAAGTCCTGCTTCCTTTGCACTTTGGCTTAGGAGTGGCTCTAAAGGTTGATATCACACAGGGCTTCAGGTGCTGAGGCAAAGAAAGATTGGACCTTGGAGGCACCTCCCTTGAAGTCTTTCAGGGGTGCGGGTGGTCAAAGCCCTTGCCAAGATGGAACACCAGGCAGAGCCAATTGTCCTTGTCACTTTCGCCAAGTCGCCATCGGCACAATATAAACATATGTCAAAGGCTGCTTATTTCACCCAGCCCACCCACCAGTCCTCCAGCTGCCTGGCTCAACGCTACCCTAATACAGAGCATGCAGGGCATGGCAACATTTCGGGAGCAGCCTATTATTCATGGACAGTGAGCTCATTGCTGCGAAAAATGAAAAACTGTTCCTATTCTGATGATAGCTGAAATTCTGTTTTTATAGTGGTTGTGCTACTAAATGACTGCATGTAAATTAGATTTTTATAAAATAAAATACCTTGGAGTCAGAAAGAGCTAGGTCCAAATCCCGGACCCATTACAAGTTGTGTGACCTTGAGCAAGCTACTTGACTCTCTGTGCCTCAATTTCCTCATATGTAAAATGGGAATAATAATAGTATTCATTATACTGGATTATTGGAATGATGAAATAAAATAATGCATATAAAGTACTCATCACAGTGCCTGGCACACACTAAACATTAAGAAAAAATGTACTAGTAATTAGGCTTTTTGAAGAATCCCGTGGTCAATTCTTTTGTGCAGCAAACAACCCTTTAAAACTGTCTAATTCATACATGGGTATGTGATTTGCACTTTTCAGTTTTTCTTAAAGACGGACATGCCTGGTTCCCACAGCCATTTTTCTCAGGCATGGAGGCAATATAACGTGGTGCCACAGATCTGGGTTTGAATCTAGGTTCCACCAGTAGCTAGCTATGTGACAATGGGCAAGTCACCAGGTCTCAGAGCATCAGTTTTCTCTTCTGTAAAATGGGGATAACAATAGTATTTACCTCACAAGATTGGCACGCAATGAAAGTTTAACAGATATTAAATGCTATTATATAAACTATTATTGATAATAAGAATAATAACTTTCTTTATGTATATATATACATATATATATATATTTTTAAAGGAGAGCTTTGTTTCTTGTGAAGGGGTCTCAACCTGCAGTGGCCATTCCGACAGGCTGGGAAACACTACTCCGGCCACAAGACAGGAACACATGTTTCCAAGAATAACTTTCAAAGTCAAGTTTGCATGTTTGATTCTAGCACAGGCCAGTTAATTTTGGGACAAAGACAAAACACCTTGCCATTGCCAAAGCTGCAAGCCCTAGACCTGGACAGCCGTCTCGCTTGCATCCACCCATATTCCCAAGAGGCATCAGGGCAGACAGACAGCTCAGGGCAAACTCATCCCTAGTGCTGGGAAAACAGGTCACACAGCATGTGACACAGGTGCTGGATCAATACCACCATCTTTAGGGAGGGACAGGGAACGAGGGAGAGGATCTACTTTGCACAAGCAATCAGTAAGAGTGAGCCCGGCTCGCCCAGCCTCCCGCCCTGCCTCCATACCTTACTGTCCAGCTTCTTCATTGTCACTAGGTCCAGAGACTTCAGGGAATGCCCCGTTGGGGCAATGAAATACAAGCAGGCGTGGATTCGAGAGTCATGGTAGGTGTGCAGCACTCTTCGGATCTTCAGCTCCTCCTGCAGGTAAGCTTCAAACTGAGCATCGATGAATTCCACGATGGGCTTGTAGCTAAAGGGGAGAAGAGAGAAAGGCCGGATCCCTTCCAAATCTTGGATTTTGACACAGTCCCTTTTAGAAGTTTCAAATGCCCTCTGTGATCTGACTCTCCTCCCTCCAGCTGGATTTCTCCATCTCCCCTCGGTGGGCCTCCAATCTTCTCAGCCTGGCCACCTCGTGTTGGTCCCCACATGAGCCCCACTTATGCCCACCTGTGTGTCTTCACTCTCTCTCCATCCCAATCCTGCCCTCCCAGACCTCAGGGCTCAGTTTAATGTCCACCTCCTTCCTACAGCCTCCTCACGTACGCCAGAGATCCCTTCTGTGACCCAGGAGTATGACAACAATGTGGCATTGGACTGTTTACTGTTGCTTCACAAGGATTAGTGCTCTCTCAAATAGACTGTGTCCTCCTAAAGGACAGGGCCTGTGAAGGGCACTTCTCTATCCCCTGGGAGGTCCCAACATAGAGTGGCGCCCACTGGCACTATCTGCAGATGGGCTGCTTTTCCTCCAGGCTGGGCTCATGTCTTTGCTTCCTGTATCTGCCCCCATGGCGCCTAGGATGGGGGAGTGGTACACAGTGGGTACACCAGACCTCTCCTTGAGCCACTGCTGGGGAATCTTGTCAGAACGCTCTGGGCTTTTTGCTCATTCTTGCTGGGTTTAGTGGCGATCCCCACTTGGCTCTCCTGAAGTCCAGATATTTTTCTGCTTCTCAATTCCTCCAAGATTATAACTTTAAAATCTAAATATTTGGGCAAAATCTGGTAAAGACCCTCCCCTGCACACACCCTCCACACAAGTACGCATGCACCCCAGCTCACTGAGTCTCCCCACAGAGCTCCCCTAGGTGGCCCCCAAATCTCGCTTCCTAAACAATGGTCAACCCTCTATTCCTCCCTGTCCTGGGCCTGCCTCACATGGAAGTTTCCCTCTCTCCCTGCCCCTGTCCCCTCCTCAACCATCTCTGCCGCCTCTATAGCCTCTTTCTGCTCTAACTAGGTCAACTTAGCTTCAGCCCTGCATCGGATGCTGTCGTCTGCTCTCATCGTGGTCTGTCTGCTGCCTCTCCACCTGAGAGGCCGCCTCCCTTCATGCTAGAAGAGGCTCATTATCTGGGCCCAGGGCAGGGAATTTTCAGATACCACTGCCAGAAGGGAACATGATCAAAGGAGGAGCTGGGCCCAGCCAATGCCTCCTACCTGCAGCATCCCCCAACCTGAGCTTTCTGAAAGATCCCCCTAGTAGAGAAGGGGAAAATAGCTTTTTAAAAAAGAATCACAGAATTGTAGAGTCTGAGAGCTGCATACAGAGGAGAGATCCAGGTGCAGGGTATTTCTGGAGCCCCACAGAAAAATCTAAAAATATAGTCCTTTCTTTCTTCCTCTGATGCCTCTGAGCCAACATTGTTCTGAAGGGTAATAGCATCAAACAATCCATTGGTTACAAAGATCCTTAGAAGGTTCTTGAAGAATTTGGAGTGAGTGTGGGAGATGCATCCCCTAGAGTCATCTAATTAATTTTTGGATGATTGGCCAGTTTAGATGATCCGATCATGGCGCTGCTTCGTTTTTTTCTCCATTGCATAACTTTTTAACTTCATTTTTTGCTTTGCAAAAGGGATCAAAACAGGAAAGAGAAGAGTTACGTCTTTTGGTTTTTTTCCCTCTGAACCTCTAGTGATACTCTGTGCCTGTCTTACTGTCACTGCCTCTGACTTGCAGAGTCTCTGAAGAGGTGCATGGATCAGACCAGCCAAACCAGCCAATCAGCCACCAGAATTTGGTCTAGATGAATCCTAAACGGGTGACTCATCCTTGTCTTATTCATCTTCATATCCTCAATGTCTAGCCTGCTGTCTGGAATATAGTAAGGTTCTGCCTGCTGCTCTGCGCTCCCTCCACCCCCAGCCCCAGTGGCTCAGCTTCCCACGGTGGCCGGCCACCTCTCCTCCTCCGCACTCTGTTATGCTCAGTGGATTCCACTTGATGATAAACAAAATCCCTCGCTCCCATAGGCTACCTCCTCCCAAACTGCTTCCTTCCTCTAAGTGATACCTGACTGTCCTTCAAAGACGTTGCTTTTCTCATGTCCTTCTCAACTGGAAATATCTTCACCTCCCACACCCTAGTTCCATGGAGGGGCAGAGAGGGTAGCTTTCTTCTAGCTCTTTTATCTGTGGTTGACTAGGTATCTTCCATCTCTGACCAAAATTAGTTCCAACAGACTCTTCCCTTCCTCATCACTACTGATAATTTTTGACCTTTCAAGATAGGAGTTCTTAACCCTATAGTCCACGGACTTTCAAAGAATCTATGGATAGAATTCAGAGGATCCATTAGCATGGATAGGAAAATAATACACCTTTTCCACCAATCGCTAACTGAAGTTTAGCAGTTTTTTCAATTACAAACATAGGTAACAATCTACAGTAATGTTAGCAGTACCAGTGATTTTGTAACCAATAGAACTCACTGATATTTTCATTTCCTATTCCAGTTGTTGCAAATATCCCAAAATAGCACTTAGATGCATCACAACTTCTAAATTCTGATCATTATTAAGCCTGCACATAAATATTATTAGTTCAGGAATTGATAGAGATGCACATGGATTACTAAATCCCAGTCTTTAAATATTTTGGTAATTGTATTTCTAGTATAATTGGTATATTTTAGGCATCTAGAAACATTATTTTGAGAATGAGCCCATAGACTTTACTAGATTGCTAAAGGGGCCAATGGCACAAAATAACCACTGGTCTAGACAATACTTCTTATTCATTTCAGATATTGATATGTACTATGAAGACACTGCAATAGGATAATGGGATAAAAAATGACTATGGGTTCAACTACTTTAAATACAGTGATCAGGGAAGTCTTCCCTGAGGATGTGACATTTGAGCTGCAAGGATGAGAATGAGAGAGCCATGGAGAGATCTGGGAGAAGAGCATTCCAGGCAGAGGGAATAACAAAAGATACAATGGTCCTCAGGCAGAAGCCAGTCTGACAAGTTTAAGCAACAGGAAGAAGGCCAGGGAGGTGGGACTTAGTGAATGGAGTGGGAATAAACTATTCACAATAGCCCAAAGGGGGAAACAACCCAAACATCCACCAACTGATTAGCAGAGAAAGAAAATGAGGAATATCCATACAATGGAATATTACTCATCCATAACAAGAAATTCTGCTACATGCTGCCACATGGATAATAAACCTTGAAGAAGACATCATAATAAGTGATAGAAGCCAGACACAAAAGGACAAATATTATATGATTCCACTTACATGAGGCACGTAGAATAATCAGATTTATAGAGATAGAAAATAGAATAGTGGTTACCAGGGGCTGAGGGGAGAGGAAGTGGGGAGTTATTGTTTAATGGATTTCTTTTCGGGGTGATGAAAAAAATGTTTTGGAACTAGATAAAGGTGGTAGTTATCGGTGTATTAAATGCCACTGAATTGTTCACTTTAAAATAGTCAATTGTATGTTATATGAATTTCACCTCAAGACGAAAAATGAATAATAAAGGATGAGGCAAGCAAGGTAGCAAGGGCCAGATTATGTAGGGTCTTGTGGGTAGAGGAGATTGTTTGGGCTTTTTTTTGTTTTTGTTTTTATTGTGAATAGGGTCTTCTGTTCATAATGCTTTCTAATTGGTTATTGAAAGGGGTGGCCTTGCTGAAATACCAGGAAAATATCTAATCCCGCCATTTCCCCAATAACAGCTGAAGATCAATCAGGAACTCTCTCCCAGCTCTTTCTCTCCCCAGCTGGCAGGCACCCTGCCGGGTTCCATTTTCACAATCCTCAGAAAGGAGCCCAACAGAGGAAAAGGAAATGTAAATCTTTCTCTTTACATTCACCAGCTCCCAGCATTTAGAATCTGTTTCTATTGCCTTAAGAAAGAAGTTCCTGAGAAGCCCCTGAAAGGACAGCAGGGGAGCAAACGCCAGGCCTCAGTTTCCTGCCTGAAACCGTATCTCAGGGACAAAAGCACACCCCCTGCCATTTTGGAGATAACCAAGTCTCCAGGAACAGAGAAAACAAGACAACCTGACGCCTCCCAGCTGCCTGCTAATTATTCCAATTACTCCGCAGCCGCTTCTGTTTCAACTGAGAACAATCACTATTTTTTTTCCTTTCTCTTTGTCCCCATAAAATCAGCAAACCACTTGGCCTCACTGCTGGCAGACCCTTCTTTCTTTGGGATGCCGTGCCATTTCCTGGCTCTCCCTGTTTCCTCTCTCTCACTCTCTCATTCTCTCTCCTCTAAGAAGATAAAATATAAGGAAATGTGGCTTGCTCTAAAAAAAAAAAATAAAAGATAAAATATTTTTTTTTACTTTTATATATCCTAATCTCTGTGTGAGACATCTTTCTCCACCTGGGCCATGAGCACCTACAAGGCTTGCCACCCTAACAGTTATTGTTGGTTTATAAGACGTCTATGGCTTTCTGCATGTTTATTTCGAGACTGCTACCTTACCAAACTATTATTTGTTAGAATTGTTTTCCAGCTGATTGCCTTGGGTTTCCTAAATAGTCATATTGTAGAAAATAATAATTTTACCTCTCAAGGAACACTTTTCAATTGTCATCTTTCTCAGTAATGTTCACTGGTCTCTTCTTGAAACACTGTCCCCTGGCTTCACTGACACCATTATCTCTTGCCTCTCTCTATAACTCTTCTTTCGCACTCACCTCAGCTAAATTCCTGGCCTGTCTTTGCTATGGTTGCATCCTAGACCATCCTCTGTTGGCATTGTACACAGTGTATGCACATTGTCCCTGGGTAGTCTCACTCACTCCCACGGCCTCAGTCATCATTGTCTTCCTACCATACTTCCTAGACACCTGAATGACATCTTTGTCTCCATCTTCTCCCTTGAGCCAGTCCTCTGTGCAAACACGGCCATCAGAGGCTCCCCTGCTGGACACCCACAAGGCCTGATCACAGACGCTGTACTGGAACACAGCTATCTCAGGCACCAATGTCAAGATATCCCAAGGTCAGGTCTACTGGACTAATGCTAAAAGTGAAAAAAGCTAATTTATTACCCTCTTGCAACACTGAGGACACCATTACCCAGCAGACATCTCCAGTTTCGGCTTCTCATTCTCCCACAACCTGTGCGCCTTGGGGTCAGGTGCTGTGGGCATTCATGTGGTTCCTCCGTGCCCCTTCTAGACCATTACTCCTCCACCTCAGTATAAAAACCTTTCTTCACCTGAGCCCTATTCCATCTTCTTCTGGTGGCACACGGCTCACAGCCTTTCTCCCCATTCTGGGTGACTGTGATGTACGTGCGGACAACCTATCAACCTTCAGCCTCTTTGTTCCTTGGTCGTGTCAACTTCACAACCTTCAGCTCCCTCCACTCCAGCCACCTGCCCACCTTATCATTAGCCAGACCAGCTCCTCCCAAGAAATCCTCACTCTAACACCCGACTGTCCGACTGCAACCGTGCACCTTTCCAGTTCTTTTGCCTTCAGTTCTCCTAAATCCAATCTTTCACGTCATAGAGTCCTCTGGCACCTCAACCCCTCCATTATCTCACAGGAGAGCAACCCCCTCCTGGCCTCCTCTCCTTCTTTTCCCAGGCTGAACCCCATGACCCATCACCTGAACCACTCTTTTATCAACACCCTCATCTCCATGCCACCTGTCCTACCACCCCACAAAACTGCTACACTGAAGAAACATCAGGATCTACTTTCTCTGCTCCGGTACCACTGCCGCTCAAGTTGGCTAGAAGCAATCACAAAGTAGTGGTCTTGCCACCACTACAAATGCATGGTCTCCATCCTATGGGACTCTAGTGCAACACGACAGTCCCTTTATTTGGCCTTCATTAGCTCCCTTCCGTTGCCCTCATTGGCCATTCCAAACTTTCATCACTTTCCTCAAGCTCCAGAACCGATTCACGACCCTTTCACTCTCACAAGATCGTCTTACCTCCTAATTTACCAACAAAGTCAAGGCCACCAGGCTCACACTACCTCAACTTCCTGCCTCACTTCCTGTCCTTGAAAAATGAACCAACCCTTCCCTGTTTCCCTCTAGTCTTTGAAGATGAAGCGTCCCTCATCCAACTACTTTCTTATGTCTTTCCTTCCCTCAGCAGTCAGGTTTGTCCTGCACCTACCATAAGGCCTGATACATAATAGGTGCCCAACAAATATTTAATGCCTGGATGGAGATTTTGTAAAAGAATAATCTACTCATTTATTCTTTTCTTACTTCCCATTCACTCCTCAACACATTGTAGACTGTTTTCTACCAATACCAACATCCTACTTGACACATTCAATGGATACTTTTGGTTTTGAATGATGAAAACTTATAGGTATTCTCTTTATTTTATTTTTCCCACCAATGTATATTTATTTCATTCATGAATTTGCTTGTTCACGCATTCATTCATTCAACAATTATGGACAAATACCCACTACATGCCAGTTGGCTAACTTGTACTCATCCTGCAAGACTTCAGGACTTAGCTCAACCTTTCCTGATCACCTGCTTTCCCCTCTCAGCAACCTTCGCCCTATACTCCTACCACCAAGCTTGACCAGTTGTTACCCTTCCTGTTCCCACATATGCATACTCCTGTTACTGTACTTTCCACATTGTGCAGAATCAGTATACGTATTTGTCCCCTCCACTAAGCTACAAGCTTCTTAAGTAAAGACTGTACCTTATTTCTTAGTATCTTTGGCACCTCACAGTGTACTTGGCATGCAGCAGACGTTCAGTCGTTTATAAACTGAATTAGATCTCTCACATCAACTTGCTTACTACATCTTGTGGATTCTTTCTCCTGAATCTGTCCCTTCCTCTCTTTGAAGCTTTTGCCCCTATTCAAGCCCTTATCATCTCTTCCATCTTCAAGAGTCACCTCTGACTTCCTTGTCTCCTTCTAGACACTGCTTTATCTCTTGTTCCCAGCTCAGACAAGCTTTTTAAATGAGCAGTGTACACTCATTTTATCTGCTTCCTTTTGAAAAACTCCATTCTTTTTTATTTATTTTTAGATATGTAAGCAATACATAGTCTCCCCTCCTCAGAGGTAACTGCTACTTTCAAGTTGCTGATTATCTTTCCATACCTTTCTCTGCATTACATACATAAATAAAGAGAAATGTTTGTTGTTTTATTGGGGCAAAGGGGGAAGATTTACACAAATGGC
Source organism: Propithecus coquereli (assembly GCF_000956105.1). Taxonomy (NCBI): domain Eukaryota; kingdom Metazoa; phylum Chordata; class Mammalia; order Primates; family Indriidae; genus Propithecus; species Propithecus coquereli. The sequence continues at coordinate 30,875 of NW_012149975.1, read as the reverse complement.
ATCATGATCAGTGTATCACTCTGCAACTTTTTTTCACTTAATAACATGTCCTGGAGATGTATCCATGTGAATACATATTGATCTACCTCATTCTTTTAAACTGCCAAACACAATTCCATGGTACGGTTGTACCATGATTTATTTAATTGCTCTATTGATGGAAATTTAGACTGTTCGAATCTTTTTTATTTGATAACCAATGCTGCAGTGAACATCCATTTTGTATGCTTCTCATGAACATGTGTAATTGTTTCTCTAGGCTGTATACTTAAAAGTGCAACTGCTGGGTCATACATAAATTATTCACATTTTAAATTTTAATAGATACTGCCAAATTTGCTCTCCAAAAAATCTGTATCAATTTACATTCCCACAAGCATGAATGAAATTACCTCGTGTTAGTGGATATATCATCTTTTATTTTTTGCAAATCTGATGGATAAAAAATATTTCATTGTTTCATTTTACACTTCCCTAATTACTGGGGAAGTTGAATGAGCATCATTTCATATGTTGATCGGCCATTTGTATTTCCCCTTTTGTCAATTATCGTTTATTTCTCATTGAATTGCAGAGGCTCCTTTTACATTTTAGAAGGATCCTTTGTCTGTGATATAGGTTTCAAATATCTTCTCCCCATCTGTAGCTTGCTTTTACATTTATTTATGGTCTCTTTCAATATACTAAGGTTTTTTATTTTAGTGAACTTAAATCTGTTCGTCTTTTCTTCTATGGCTTTTGAATTCTGTGTCATGATTAGAAAAGCCTTCTCTACTTGCGAAGTTATAAAAAATATTCTCTGATATTTTCTCCTTATATTTTTAGAATTCGTTTTTAGTCCAATGGGAATCTATTTTTGTGAATGGTGTTTATGTGGGAGGTCTCATTTTATTTTCTTCCTAGATGGATCGCCTCTTTCCCCAGCATCATTTCTTGAATTGTCCATTCTTTCTCTGACTTACAGATGCTAAATTTCCATAAGAACATGATCTACTCTTGAATTCGCCTTTCTGTCCTGTTGCTCTTTTTACTATTCTGAAGCCTTTATATCCTTACCACCTGTTCTCAGCAATCATGGCACTCTAGTGTCTACCTACAATTCCCCTAAAATAATTATTCCTAAATGTATTAACAGCATTCATGTCGCCAAACCCTATGGTTCTTCTCTTCCTAGACACCATTTGTCATTCCCTCTCATATGCTACATGATACAACTCTCCCTCCATTTTTCTATTAATAAAAATTATGATCATAATAATATCTTCAGTTTATTATTAGGTAGTCACTCTGTGCCAGGCATTGTTTAAGCATCTCACATGACATACACGTCAAATGTGCTTCACCACAGCCCACTAAGGTAGGTATGATTATCATCATCATCCTCACTTTACAGGTGAGAAAACTGAGACATAGAGAATTAAAGGCGCAGACTTGCTGAAACCACGGGTAAAGGGAAAATGTCTAATCCAGCAATTTCCTAATAACATCTAAAGATCAATCTTGAGCTGTGCCTACTCTCTGCACTTTCTCTCCCTAGCTGGCAGGCGACCTGCAGGGACTCTGTTTTCACAAACATCTGAAAGGATCCCAAGAGATAAAAAGGAAATGTAAATCTTTCTCTTTACATTCACCAGCAACTGCCTTTAGAATTTGTTTTATAGCCTCAAGGTGTTACTGAGAAGCCCCAGAATGGACAGCAGGGGACAGCAGGGGAGCAAATTCCTGGCCTCAGTTTCCTGCCCAAAACCATATTGCAGGGCCAAAATCACATCCCCTGTGATAAGCCTGACTACATTTCAGAGATAGCCAAGTCTCCAGGTACAGAGAAAAAGCAAGAAAGCCAGGACAACCTGACATCCAGCAGCTGCCTGCTAATTACTCTACAGCTGCTTCTGTTTCAACCTTCAACAATCATTATTATTTTTTTCTCTTTCTCTTTGTCCCCATAAAATCAGCAAGCCACTTGGCCTCACTGCTGGCATCCCCTTCTCTTTCTTTGGGATGCCGTGTCTCCCTGGTCACTTTACCCCTCTCTTTCACTCTCACACTCTCTTTCTCTCCTCTAAGAGGATAAATGTTTTTACTTTTATATATCTTAATTTCTGCATGAGAAATCTTTCTCTGCCAGCACTGTGAGCACCTACTAAGCTTTCCACCCTAACAGAGAATTTAGGTTTCTTCTCCAAGACCCCTAGGCTAAAAAATGGCATGATGGGATTTGAACCAGGTCTGTCTGAGACCAAAGCCTAAATTCCTAAGCGCTTCCCTCTCCACCCTGTCCTTCTTAGTCTCCCCCTTGGGTTCCTTTTTCTCGAGCACCCTTTAAATGGTAATTTTCTGCAGATCAGGCCTTATTCGCTGCTCTCCCCAGTGTATTCACAAGCCCTGGTAAAGCAGGGCATTCTGATGCCTTGTTTCAATACAGCTGCACTGACATATTTATGCCGAAATGGCCCTGACACCATGTAGAAAACACTGCTTGTTATTACAGATCCCTGGGGCTTACTCCACACCTCCACTCCCCAGCCCAATTTCAGGGAAGCTTGTCATTTCTACTTATTCGATTTTTTTATGACTATGTATCATATTTATAATCAGGAAAAAAACAAAGAATATTTTAAAAGTATAACAGAAGTAGATTCACCTCTAAGGGGCAGTATCAGTTCAGTCCTCCCAAGCCATCATTGTCAAGGTGTTGTCCAATGTCAGATATGTTGAATGTATGTAACTGAAAGAACTGTGAGAAACTGAATTGAGGAGTTCCTGAGCAACCTGCATCTGAGATTAAGCACTCATATTGTGGCCCAAATATCCCCATTCCCCAGGGTCTAATTTATTCTCAACCAAAAAAGATTAGCACAATAAGTAAGCCTATAAAAAGCAGAGGTGTCCTTCTAGAATTTCAGATGGAAAACAGAATTCAGTTCAATTATTAAGAAGCTACATATATTTATCCATTATAAGGAAATGAGTATGGCTGTTGTAGCTTTATGGGAAAAATGAAAGAATTTGACATACAGTTCATCTAAGAAGCAAGAGAATCCTCAAAGGATGACCAGACACTTTGCTCAAAATGATGAATGGCCCTTTCTGAGATGAGCATGTGTAATAACCATGCGATTTCTGGTTAAATGCAGATGGTGCCTGACCCCCACCCGCTCCCGACCCCAGCCCTCATCACATCTTCATCTCTGAGCCTCACTCTACCCCTTACTCACACACATTCTCAGACCCCACAGTCTCTCCTGGTCCTCTCCTACCTCTCGGCTTATTCCCATTCAGTTCGTTTCCAGGATGTCTTTTCCTCCATCTGCTGACTTGACATCCTGACGTTTTTGTCTTTAGCCCAACATTCTTCTCACTCTACTCTGATCCCTGGGTGACCTTACGTGTGTTCACAGTAGGAACATATCCCCTCTACCTTGATAACTCAAATCTGTATTTCCAGCCTAGTCCCTCTTCTGGTCTCCAGCTCGGTATGTTCAACTGCCTGCTGCTGAAGGTCATCGTGTATCTCAATATTCCACAGACAGGTCAGATTCAACGTGTCCAAAACAGAGTTGATTATTTTAAAAGTCGGCTCTCTTATATTACCTCTCTTGCGGAATGCCACCACCAAGTGTCCACTCTCCAAAGCCAGAAATGTGGGCCTCACATTCTAGATTCTTCTTTTGCCTTCACAACCCCACACCAAGTCTCTACCAAGTCCTGTTGATTTTTACCTACTCAATATTTATCAAATTTGTCTCCTCTTCCCTATCTCAGCACCTATTTTACCTCTCGCCTCAATCTAATTGGTCCAATAGCTTCCTAACTGGTCTTCTTGCTCGTCTGTCTTCTGTCTCCAGAATACGCCAAAGTGCCTTCCTCAAAGGCCAATCAGACAACATCATTCTACTTCTTAAAACCTTCCAGTGCTTCCCATATTTGCACATTCTATGAATCCCTCCATGATCTGGCTCCTGCTTACCTGTTCAGGGTCATTTCCCCACACTTTCCCCCCCGGCTCTCTCCAATGCTAGCCCATGGGCAGATCCAGGTTTCTCCGGGCCTTACACTTATACAATGGGAAGAACCCTCCAAGACAAATAATACAACGTTATGGCTAAAAAATTCATTACAGGGCCTTGGAAGGGGCCTGTGCAAGTGAGAGCCCTGAACCTGAAGCTTCATTAGCCTCACAGTGACTCTGTCTAGCCAAACGGAGCAAGCTCCAGTTCCCTAGAACATACCACATCACTTTGCCTTTTTATAAGCAGTTACCTTTGCCTGGAATGCCCTTCTCTCCCTTCCCTTGTCAGTCTGGCAAAATAATTCATCCTTCAAGAGTCAGCTCAGGGTGTGCGTCCTCTGTGAAGGCTTCCCTGAGACCTCTCTGCATGGAACTGACTGTTTTCACCTTTGTGTTCTCATTGTAACTTGTCCTTTACCTCTTTGTACCCTGTCCTTTACAGAAGGTATTAACTCTGTGGAAATTATTTGCTTAAAACCGGTCTCACCCATGAATGCCTCAAGGGCATTCCTAGTCCTTTCTAGATTGTCAGAGCTCAGCAGTACCTGGCACAAGGCAGGAGCTCAAAAAATGTCTGCTGAATGGAACTGAGACCCCACCCACATATATTAGAAAGACACCCTTCTTTTTCCCCAAGTGTGTGGAGCAGAACAGTTGCTGTAGACAGGGACCCTAGGCAGGGGCAGTGCCGCTCATGTCATGCTGGGAGGACAGGCTGGGGTTCAGCATCTGTTCTCTCTTCAAGATCCCCTTGCTGAGTTTCTCCCTGTGGAGCCCCACCAACCTCCCCACCCCACCACCTTTCTTACCTGTCCTCCTTGTTGATCTGGTCCCCAAAGCCCACCGTGCTAACGATCGTGAGCTTTAGCCCCACATTGCTCTCTTGGAGGTCATAGGTATTGGACCGAAGCTGTACACCTGGCTGCGTGTGGGTGGCTGGCTCCCCTTCAAACTTTGTATTGAACAGGGTGTCCATGAGGGTGGACTTGCCCAAACCAGTCTCTCCTGAAGAGCAAAAGGATAAATTATGGCCCATTCACACGGTGACAATGCAGCGCTTACACATCATGCTTCAGACGTACATTTATTGACATGGGAAAATGTACGTGATAAAATATGAAGCAAAAAGCATATAGAAGTATACAGACTGCATGATCTCAGTTAAATGGCAAAGACGGAAAGGAGCTGCATCAACAGATCAGCAGTAGTCATCTCAGTGGAATTGGGATGGTTTTCATTTTGTTCTTCCACTTTTTTCTCTTACTTGTTTTTTGTTGTTTGTTTGTTTGTTTTTTGGAGACAGGGTCTCATGCTATTGTCCAGGCTAGAGTGCAGTCGCATCATCATAGCTCACTGCAACCTCACACTCCTGGGCTCAAGCGATCCTCCTTCCTCAGCCTCCTGAGTAGCTGGGGCTACAGGCGTGAGCCACCACACCTGGCTAATTTTTCTATTTTTTGTACAGATGCGTTCTTGCTCTTGCCCGAGCTAGAAAAAAATTTTTAAAGGGACAGTGGTCCCTTGTCAAATAAGTATCTTCTTGTCCCAGTCCCCACCTCTCCTCCCTGCTGGGCCCAGGCAGCCCCGTGTGGATGCTGTGGATGTGTGTCCCAGAGGCGAGGCTGTGCAAGACTGTGTGGGCCCTTGGCTTTTCCTCCCAGCCTGGCCGAGCTTTCAACGAGACCATTTTTAGCTAGCAGGGAGGGAACCTAGCAGGCTACAAATTATTCTTCTCCTTAAATTTCAAACAAACCAGCCATTTGTTTGTTTAACTACCAGGCTACGGGGATACTAATAAATTAAACCATTGGAATTTCAAAAGTCTTGAATTTCACACTAGGGAGATGAATGGGGGAAGGGCTGTGGCAGACTGGTGAAGGTTTTGGGAGCTTACTCCTGGGAGACCAAGGGGTATCAAGCCACTGCTGGGAGCCAAGGAGTCTTCAGGGAATGGGACAACACAAGAAGTCATGAGTTGAAGGGAAGTTGGTGACATGGGAGTTAGGCGGGAATCTGATATGAGGTTACAAGCTGGGCTGCGCACTAAAACCGTTTATAATCTCCACAAATCCAGACTGTATTCGCCACCCCGCCCCCAGCCTATCCCAAGTGACTCAGGAATACCAGGAATAAAAAAGTCAGTAGTTAATCACTCTGGACTGCCCTTTAAATACATATTCATAGATTACCCTGCTATTCTGCTATCGTCATACCTCTTCTTTCCCCCCTCCAACCCAGGGGATGTGAGCTTTGACTTCTCTTCACAGTCGGGAGTGGGTTTGCATGGGACAAATCCTGCCCTGGCAAATCCCCCCTGGGGACCAACAGCACACATCTGTGGTCCAAGGCTAGGGTTAGAGCTGCATGATGCGAAACCGAAAATGTTCCATCTCCCCTCCACCCTCTGGGTGTGTCCAGCTTTGCATCTTCCACATCTCTTTTATCCAGAGTAATGAGCTATGAATGCAGGAGGTACTTTAAAATATCTGTCTATGTTTGAGAGCTCTCTGTGTGCCTGGAGAGGGAGGGGGAGAGGGAGGAAGGGAGGAAGGGGGCAAGGGAGAGAGGGAGGAGGAGGGGGTTGAGAAAGAGAGAGAGAGAGAGAGAGAGAGAGAGAGAGAGAGAGAGAGAGAGAACAAGGAGAACATTCAATTCAGCCTGGCTACCCGGCCCTCCAGCTCAATTTCATAGCCAGGTCTGACTAACTCCACACATTGTCAGGGTGCGGAGGAAATGGTTCCTCGCATAGATCATGTTTCCAGCCAGGGTCTGCTATACCCATTAGCAGCAAAGACTTTCCAAGAAGAGGCCCCCTTTTTCCTCCCCTAAAGGAACAGGAAGTATTTGGGTCTCGAGAAAAATGTGATGAGGTGAAGCCTTTGCCTGCAGGAGGTGACACACTTGGCTGAGCAACAGAATGTATAAGCCCCCTCCACCCGGCCCAAGGTGGGGTGCAGCTCAACTGCAAACGGGGCCAGCACCTCTGAGGTGGGAACACAAGGTGGCTCCCTCGCCCCAACTCACCTCCTCCTCTGGGCATGGATGTCAGAGATACATTTTAACCTATCTTTGTATGTGCCTAATGAATTTTCCATGTACATCCCCACCCCCCGCCCCTCTTCTGTTCTGTGAGCTCCCTGCTGAATGCCCCGCAGCTCCTAGAGAGTGGTGGCCCCTGTCTCCCCAGCACCCAGAGTGGGCTCCCCAGCTCCCTGATCCTAAGAATTCTCAGAGAGAAGGGGCTGGGCATCTTCCTGTACTCCCAAGGGTGCCTAGCCCGAGGTTCCCACAGAATGCCTCAGGAGCGGCTCTGCAGAGTGAGGGACACACCCAGTTTGCACAGCTGGAGAAATGGGGGCCAGGCTGGGCAGGGCAGGGCAGGGCAGGGCAGGCAGCAGGGAGAAACAGCAGGAAAAATGACCACCTAAATGCCTGCCAGCACAAAAGGGCTGTGGAAATTAGATGCCAAATAATGAATGTCTGGAAGAAAAGAACTTGCAGGTGTCTAGGGAATTGTGATAAATGCAGCATTAGAAGAGGGCAGAAAAGCAAGCAAGCGGGTCCTCTAGCTATGGAGTGCTCCTGTTCCAGTTCCAGTTTTCCATCAGCGCACAGCCTGGGGGTGGGGGAAGCTTTCTCTCAATGGCTGGCACAGACCCAGCCTGAGCCTAGGATGCTGTCCCCTCCCCACAGCTGCCCTGGGCTCAGTATTGAATTAGGCGGGGAGATACACGTGGCCTAACTGGGATCAGGTCAGCAGATTCCACACCCCTGCAGGAAGGTGGGGACTTGGCAATTAGATTCCAGCAGGAAACCTGAGGAGTCCCAAGGGGTCAATTTCTCTCTCCTCCTCCCCAGCCCTCCCAGAGCTGCCCATAGTGGACAGTAGGGTTTCTGAGCCCTTTTAACGCGTGCTCCACCAGCCAAGAGGATTTCATTCCGCTTTGCTTAATATAGATAATGTTCTGGAAACAAGTTTTTTAAAAATAATTTTAAATTTAAAGCATATAATATGAAATACGCTTTTTCAAACTATACTCCCTAGGATAGTCCGATGTCGACCTCCTTGCATTACAAACCTGTGTAATAAAGAAAAGCTTAGCTGGGTGTGGTGGTGCACGCCTGTTGTCCTAGCTACTTGGAAAGCTGAGGCAAGAGGATTGCTTGAGCCCAGGAGTTCAAAGCTATAGTAAGCTATGATTGTGCTACTATACTCCAGCCTGGGCAACAGAGTGAGACCCTGTCTCTAAAGAAAATTTAAAAAGCAAAGCTTAGCCCTTTTCCTTAGTCACTGTTACTATTTGCATCCTCTGTCATCTTGTGCAATTAAATCCTTGTAAGTTATGAAATGAAGACTCCCAGTCAAGTTATCACTAAATTACTGTTTGACCTGAGCTGAGCCCTTTTCCCTCTCTGGGTCCCAGTCTCTTTTTCCCTAAAATGAGGATTGAAGTAATAATAATAAGAGCTATTTTTTATGGAGCACTTACTATGTGCCAGACATTGCTGTAAATTCTTTACATATATGTTCTTATGTGTTCCTTACAACAAGCCTATGAGAGAGATACTACTTTTTGTCCTCAATTTGCAGATGGGTTAACCAAGCCACTTACTAGTCGTGTGAATTTGCACCAGTTCCTCAGCCTCTCTGCACCTTACTTTCCTCATCTACGAAATGTGGAGGAAGTAACCGGTCCAAGATCACAAACTAATAAGTGGCAGAGCCAGCATTTGAATCCAGGCAGGCCAAAGTGCTCTAGCAAGGCCCATAGGTATAATACGTTTATTCAGTCACTCAACAAGTATTTCTAAAGCCTATAATAGGAACCAAGCACAGTTATAGGAGCTGAGGATATAGCAATGAACAAGATAGCCACAATCCCTGTTCTCATGGAGGTAAAGTCTCTGTCAGCTCTGGATGTTGAAATAAACCAAGAGAAATGTCTCTGAGTTCAACAGGGAGGTGTCCAAAAGGAAACACTCCAGAAACTCCAGTTGGCTACGAGAACCTATGCAAAGGGACAAGGTCGTGCCTGGCTCTGTGACCTTGCACTTTCTCCTTCCTGATCTTGTAGAGACCTGGCAGACAGTGGTGTTCTGGAGCTGGCTTGTCCGCTTCCTGCATCTCTTCCCAAGCCCACGTGCAGTGACATCACGTTGGTAGCTTAAAATCAGCTATGGTAGGAGCAATGACACCACGGAAATCAGTACATGCTACAAACCATGGCAATCTTTTTCCTGAGATGGGTTGTTAGATGTTGATCAGCACACCACTGTTGGCAACCTTTTCTTAGACAGGTGAACAGCTGCCTTTCCCAGAGACACAGGGATGAAACAATTGGCCCCTGACCTTAATAGAATGCTAACTGCCCTTTCCCCTCCTCCTGTAGGCTTACCTCAATCCTGCCTCTCTGGTGTGTTTTTTTCCAAGTTCAACAGAGCCCAATTGAGCCTGGAATCCTGAGCAGCTTCAAAGTAAATATTATGATTATGACCCTTTGTGCTCCTCACAGCCATTACTGTTGCTAGCTCATAGCTACATCCCAGCACTTTGGGAGGCCGAGGCGAGAGGATTGAGCCCAGGAGTTTGAGAATAGCCTGGGCAACACAGCAAGACTCTGCCTCTACAAAAAAAAAATTTTAAAATTAGCCGAGCGTGTTCTTGTAGTCCCAGCTACTCAAGAGGCTGAGGCGGGAGGATCACTTGAATCCAGGTGTTCGAAGCTGCAGTGAGCTATGATCACGCCACTGCACTCCAGCCTGGGTGACAGAGACCCTGTCTCTAAAAAAAAAAAAACAAACAAACAAACAATAATAATGTGAAAATATTCTAGGTCCTGGTTAATAATCGAAGCCAGTGCTACCATAATTTCACAGCAAAAATGCCCTCTCAGAAAAGAAAATAAATTGGGGGACTATATTCTATGACCAAACAGAATCTTTTTATAACAGTCATTAAGGCAGTCAACTTGACAGTTATGCACAGGCAGTAGACATGAAAGTATGGCCATGGAAAAAGCCCTGCAAGAGAAAAGATCACCTTCAGCAGCGAACCTATGGATCCTTCACCAAGTCAGTGACTGGACCCAGCCCCATGGCTGGGCTAACATTGCAGCCTCAGAGCCACTCTAAGCCGCTCGTGACCTTGGCCCAAATTGTGGTTTCTCTGCACGCTGACAGGGTTGTGAGCAAAGCAAGAGGTCAGGATGTATGAGCTGTAGGATTTTTTGAATCAGGAATGGGGAATGAAATTAACCCAGTCTAGGATGGTCTATCCAATGGTTGCACCTGCAGGTCTAAGAGGGGAGCTACTGAGGCAGCCATTTCCTGAAACTTGACAAGTGGGAGGAGAGAGAGTGTGATTCCTGGGGGGTGAGAGCATCTCCTTCCTACTTCTCCCCTCTTAGAGAATCTGTCCCAGGCACTTAAACAATTCCATCCCAGCAGGTGCAGTTGTAGCTGTACAATGTCTGGGTGAGAACTAGAGGATGGGGGTTTACTATTTGTCTCACTCACTTTGACTTGAACTTGGCTGCCTCTTCTACCAGGCCCCAGGGGAGCTTGTGATCCACGTGTCGAATTACCCTACACTTCCGCCCTCAGAGAGCCATTTTGATTTCCACGGCCTCCCTCCTAAAACTTTACTAGCCCAGTCGATTGCACGTGGTTGAAAGGTCACTGAGAGTGAGTCTGTCATTTCTCTTCTCATCTCCTCCAATTCAGTTCAGGTCATATGGAGCTCTGGGAGGAATGCCAAGGGAATCTGATATGTTTGTGCTGAAATATTGCAGTAATCAAATATTACATGAAGTAAGTTGGCCATCAGCCAAAGACTGGCGATCTTGTTAGTTCAACAGAGATTTGGCGGTGGTAATATTGGATGTGATGGCATTTGCTCTTAATGTCAGTCACTATGATTTCTATTCATTTTTGTATTCCTCTCTTAATAGCACCTAATCATAACTATAAGTTAGACTTTCAGCATTTGAAGAATTAACAGCCTAGATCTGGACTCTAAGGCCCCTGATGTATAACTCTGTGAAGCACATATTTTCATCTCATAGGTTCCAAAGCTAATGCATGGGAGTGAGTCATTTAGCTGGTGAAAGAGACTCGCTGACTGCCTGTCATCCATTGTTCTCTACTTGTGCTTGAGCAAGCAGTGATTTTCCTACAGAAAACGACCTGGAAAAAAGTGCTGGGGTTGGAGGAGGAGAAAAAAAAAGAGCCCCAGAAAATGAATGCCCTTAGCGAGAAAACACACTTTTTGAATACATTAAAGAGTAAAATATCAACTTTAGAGGTGGTTCGGATCTACAATGTGAATGAGGTCCTCATACATTCTATACAAAAATAAGAAAAGGCAATTTAGCAGAAGTGTTTGTGTTTGAGTGTTCCAGCCAATGTGAAAACTGACTTTATTCTGGTATTTATATAATCATTAAGGTTCAGAAGGAGGTTGTTGAAAATATGCTTTCCTGCACTGTAGGTGAAAATTATATGTTATGATTGTGTTTGCAAATTTGGGATTTTTAAGGTCTAAGGAGAGATTCTTTTATTTTTTTATTTTCAGAGACAGGGCCTTGCTATGTTGCCCAAGCTGACCTTGAACTCCTGGGCTCAAGCGATCCTCCTGCCTCAGTCTCCCAAGTAGCTACACGTACCACCACACTTGGCTCTGAGGAGAGATTCTTAAAGAATATCAAGGAACTGTTGTCTCTCATATTAGTTTGATTTGTGTGCAGTGGTTTCTAGAGTGCTTCTGTGTCCTCCAGAGATGTTGCTGGCAGCAGTTAGAGAAGCAGTGGGAGAGACAAGGGGTCAACCAGGTCTAGGTCTTCGTTATGGCTCTACCACTTTTTCTGTGTTGCCTTAGGTAAATCCTTAACCTCCCCAAGTTTCTGGGTCTCTACCTGTTCCATGAGGATACAAATGCTTTCCAGAGTCTTAGAAAGGACCAAAAGAGCTAATGATAGAAAGTATTTGAGAAGTATAATGAGTGGTTCCTGTGGGGTTCACTCATTCATTCATTTCACAAACATTACTGAACTCTCTTTGAGCTGTGATTAGCACTTAGGGGGGCTAAGACGTGGCTCCACCACTGAGATTAAAGGTCTAGACAGAGATACAGGTAAAGGGAATAAAAGAACCTTGCACGCAGCTTGTGTGGTGCCTGCACTTGAGCTCAAACTGTACCAAGCACAGCAAAGCTGCAGAGGAAACACAGACCCAACCTACTGCCCACAGCTGGTGGGCAGGCATCTTTCCTCAGCCATCACCTCCCTTCCAACTCTTCCCTAGCTCCTCTCTTCTGTAGTCAAAATGAACTTGATGACAGTAACTGAGCTAGTCGGTTCCCTTACAAAATTTCCAGTGGGTCTCACATAGCTCAGTTCCCCCCAAGATATAGCCCCATATTCTGGTCTGACCAAGGAAAAGTGTAATTACAGCCCGCTGTTCACAAAAGCAAATAGAAGGATAAAAGAAGAAGAGGGGGAAAACACTCTTGCAACTAGATCAGAATGGCACACTATTTAACCTAATTACCAGCAAAGCCACATCCAGCCATTAAGGATCCATATTCTGTAATAGAATTTCCTGGTATGGAAATACTCACCCACGCACAGGATGTTGAAGCAGAAGCCCTGGCCGACTGACTTATTCACCAGCTGGTCAGGCAAGCTGTCAAACCCCACATGTCCAGCCAGGGGGAGAGTTCGGCAACCTTCACCCTAATTTGGAAGGGGAGGGAGGGGAGAAAATGAAAATGTGCTTAAAAGCAATCTGGGTCTCACTTCTTGATCCAAATGCTCTCCATGTTAGGAAGTAACACCCGCCCAGGCCCACTGTGTCATCTCTTCCCTCAGCTACTCTCTGCTCCAAAACAAAATGGCCCATCAGCTCAGAAATCATGGATTTGGGGGTATAGGCATCCTCTAGGCTCAGTAATGAATGTCACCACACTGCCAGACAGAGCAAATTACAAAGGGGGCTTCTCAGGGGCAGGACGGCAGGGTCAGGGAGGTGAACGCTGGCACTGGAGGTTCAGAGACTTGGGTTAAATCTCACCTCAATCACTTACAAGCTGGGTAACCTCTCTGAGACTGCCTCCTTCCATGTCTGGTCTATGAGATAATATGGCATACCTGAGGTGACTGGTCAAATGTACTAACACATGTAACAAGCTTAATACATGCACAAGTGTTCAGCAAATATTAAAAAAAAGACTTTAAAAAGTAATTAATCCTCTCTCTAGGCCATTTTGGGGATCTACAAAGGCAGCACGGTGGGGAAGTTAAAAGCACAGGCTTTGAAATCAGGCAGGTCTGCATTAGAGCCCCATCTCTGTCACCTTCTGGCTGTGTGATCTTGGACAAGTTACTTAACTTCTCAAGAGTCTCCCCCTCTGTAAAATTGGAAACTAGGAGTAGTTAGTGTGAGGAACATATAGGATAATGTTCCCCAAGCACCTAGCATAGTGCCTGGCACGTGGTAAGCATTCGATCAACAGTAGCTGCTGTTGTTATTGCACTATGAGGTTATCCTTAGGCCCCCCAACCTGACAGTAATGCCATGGAACACTCGTGGCTTCCTACAGCTAAAGGGGGCTGCCTCCATGCTTACTCTAATTCCCTTTACTCCACAGGGGTCAGACAAGCCACTTTTAGCCCTGGAAAGCAGAGGGCCTTTGCTTCCCCTGCAAGGCCCAAAGCTTCTTATGGTTAATGGTTTTACAAAACAGGGAGAGCCTCAAACCGGGGCAGACTTCCAAGGAGCCAGGGGGAAGGACAAAAGGGGCCTGCATGTACTCAAGGAATGTGCCAACTGCCAACGGCCACGGGGGAAGGGAGGGGAGAAGAGAGAGGAAGGGAAGCTGGAGACAGCCGAGCTAGACAAGAAGGATGGGTGGGCTATGTAAGGAGTCAGAGTTTCTGTTGGGTGGGGCTGCACCAAGCTTTCCATAACCAGAAAGGTGCCAAGAGCAATCCAAGAAGGGCATGGTCCGTGCCAGGAGGACTGCGGGGGCGCCAGCATCCCAGGCGCCACTAGTAGGCAGCTCTTCTGTTGGACTGGCCCCGCTTTTAGACTAGGTCCATAATAAGGGCACGTCTTCACCGCGAAAGGGATGGGCTGTGATGCAGAAGGAGCCTCGAGGCAGCCAGGCTGGTCAGGACTGGTTGCCAGCTATCCCCGTTACACAGCTTGGGATCCCACTCCCATCGGTGTCATCGGATGCTCCAAAAGCAAGCGACAGGGCTAGTGCCAGTGACTGCCATCTGGCAAGTTCATTACCCTCACACATCTCACCCCACACACTCCCAGCGGAGCATTCTTCACAGACGACCATATGCCATCATTCAGTCAGAGTTGGTGTCTTCTGTGCCCCAGAGGGCCCCCCGAAGACAGCTGAGTGTCACGAGGGGCTCACATCACTCAGAGCTTTGTTCTCCATTCACCCCTTTCTGCTTCCCCTTCCCCTTTCCCCATCTTCTTTTTATGAAAGCAAACTAAGTAAGCGGTAAGGTTTCCCACTGTTGGTTCTTGGTCCTCAACACTGCAGGAAAGGCAGGGACTTAACAGCCAAAATGCTTTCTTGGTGGAACCTTCTCTGCAACAGGCACGGGAAATTGGGACAGCCTCAGAGGTTTCCTGGGCCATATTTTATCACCCCTGACTGCCTCTTCCGGTCTCCAAATTCAGCACCATGAAACTGCAAGTGCTCCAAAGCCAAAAAGAGGGGAAAGGAATTTTCAAACTGAAGAGGTGGAGGGCAGTGGGGAGAGCTCCGTACCTTATCCCTGAAGATTTACTTCATTGCCAAAACTTAACAAAAACCTCTCATGTGCCCACCATTATGTCCCACCTAGCACAGTGATGCAAAGAGCCCTAAACGGCAGAAGAAAAGAGCATGGGCTTCATTCCCTAGGCGGTGGGGTTCGGGGGGGATTTTGAGTGTTTCGAGCACAAAGGGCCATGATACAGGTAGTGTTTTTAAAAGATCATTCCAGCCTCAGGGTGCTTGTTTGATTGGAGGCCAGAAAGACCAGGGGCAGGGAGACAGATGAGGAGATGGCTCTAATAATGTCGAGCCGGCAGAGTGACATCCAGACACTGTGACAATAAATGCTGGTTGAAGTGAACTGACCTGACTTGGGACCTAAAATGAGAGAACTAATATGAGAGATGTCCAAAAGAAGGGATGAAACTCAATGAGTGATGGGGAAGAGGGGGGAGGGAGCAAAGTCGACCTCAAGGAGCCAAGCCTGGGGGCTTGGACTGACAGCACTGTGAATGGACAGAGGGAAGCTAGGAAGGAAAGGGAGCTTATTTAGTTCGGAAGTCCAGAAGTCTGGTTTTAAATAATCTGTTACTAAAGAAATTACACTTATGAGGTTTTTAATTTTATAAAAGTAATCGATGTTCCTGTAGAAATTTTAGAACATACAGAAAATTATAAAGGAGAAAATAAAAATCATCCATAACATCACTCTCCAAAGATGATCATTGTTAGCGTTCATATGTATTCCTCACCAGTCTGTATACTTTTTTTTTTTTACAAATATCGATGTTCCTGTAGAAATTTTAGAACATACAGAAAATTATAAAGGAGAAAATAAAAATCATCCATAACATCACTCTCCAAAGATCATCATTGTTAGCGTTCATATGTATTCCTCACCAGTCTGTATACTTTTTTTTTTTTACAAATAGAGATAATCCTGTATATTTCTTTTCATAACCAGACTTAATAACCTGACAGTTAATATAGTTTGGGTGTTTTCTCAAATAATTAAGCATACTTCTAAAACATTATTTTTATTTGCTATGTAGCATTCCATTGCAGGAATTTGCCATATTTTCTTAACCAATTTTCCACTGCTAGACATTTAGCATGTTTCCAAGTTTTCAACGTTATAATCAATACTTCTTGTTCTCATAGGTTTGGGTGTATCTCGATTATTTCCTTAAGTTAAATTCTTCGAAATAAAGCCTGCTGGATGAAAAGGTAGTATACATGTTTTAAAGACCTTGGTACAAAATGACACATCGTTCAACAGGGAATAGTACAAATTTACGTTTCCACCACCGATATGTGAGAATGTCTCTTTACCCATAAACGCTGAGTTTCATAGGCTTTTTAACTATTTTGAATCACTGAAGAATAAAGTCATGGCATTTAATTTGCATTGTATAATATTAGTGAGGGAGAACAGTTTTTCATTGTTCAACTGTGTATGTATATTACGAATGTATATGTGAGTTACCTGTTTATGTCTTTGCCTATTTTTTAAAAAAATGCGTGTTTCTCTTGCTCCTCTAAAAGCATTTTATATATTAAGGAAAATCAGATAGTTTTGATTTGATGGTGAGATAGCCAGGGGAAGAAATCCAGTAAGTAGTTAGGAATATGGGATTGTAGGCTCAGGGAGAATTCACGACTGAGATATAAATTTAGGAGTGAGAGGTATGAAATCCGATGTGTTCTCCAAGAGATAGCACAGGGAGAGAAGAGCTAAAGACTGAATATAGGAAATGCCCACAAGTAAGCAAGGGGGAGATGAAGAGGATTCTGCCAAGAGGGGGAAAAGTAAGAGATGACCCAATAGTTTTCCATCACCAGAGGCCAAAGAGAAAGTCAAGAATTAAAAAGAAATGTCACTGGTGACTTTTAGAATCCTTATTTCTTCTGTATCTTTTACCCAGTCAGTGTCCTGAAGAGTTAGGGGAAGTGGGGACATGGGACCTAGTTAATGTGCTTTCCTCGCTAACTGATATTTAAGCAGCAAACATTTTGTCTCAATCCCTGTAGTTAAGAAAGCTTCAAAAATGTATTTGTATAGTTCCTGCTCTAGGAAATCCTGTCTGGTGACCACCATGCATTCTTGCTTTGATGAATCTTACAAGATGTCAAGGTCATCATTATGGACATCAGTCCTCATTGTTAAGAGCTAAATATGTAGAGGTAGAAAGGACAGGACATTGGACTGAATGCACACTGACCCCAGGACAGCCCCTGGAAGTTTCTTCCCTCTTCTCTCACTAAATCTCTGATACCTTATCCCTTTCCTCTTTCTCCATAACAGTGGCCTGATTAATGGAGGTCCTGATTACTTTGACTGCAGTTAATTGAATATTCCCTTGACTATAATGTGGACAAGAGAAGATGGAACTGGCAACTTGGCCCAGCACATCTGACACTAAAGCCTCAAGTTGTCCTCTTTAATAGCAGGTGGCGCCGTATTCAAGGCTTGAACTGCGATGCTGGAAAGGCTGAAATCACCAAAATTTTTTTTATTTTTATTTTTATTTTTTGAGACTGAGTCTCGCTTTGTTGCCCTGGCTAGAGTGAGTGCCGTGGCGTCAGCCTAGCTCACAGCAATCTCAAACTCCTGGGCTCAAGCGATCCTCCTGCCTCAGACTCTCGAGTAGCTGGGACTACAGGCATGCGCCACCATGCCCAGCTAATTTTTTCTATATATTTTTAGTTGTCCGATTAATTTCTTTCTATTTTTAGTAGAGACGGGGTCTCGCTCTTGCTCAGGCTGGTCTCGAACTCCTGAGCTCAAACAATCCGCCTGCCTCATTCTCCCAGAGTGCTAGGATTACAGGCATGAGCCACCGCACCCGGCCCTTAAAACATTTTTAATATAAGAAAGCAGAGTTCTCACTCAGCTTTGCAGCAGGGGTAATTAGGATGCAGAGTCTGAGAGGAGTTAAAAGGAAGGCAAAATGAAAGTGAGCTCTTGAGAATTGGGAGAGCCCCCACTCCCCTCCCCAATTACATTTCCTGTTTTCTCCTCATCTGCAGTCACCTGCGGTTTTGAAATACGTTATACCACAATTCATATCACAGGCAGAAACACTGCTCTCTTTCTCTTCCGCCTCCTCTCTGGAGGACACACCAATTTCGTCTTTTAATTGAATATTCGTAAGGTACATATTATGAAGACCTGGTTATGGCAGTTCCAGCTACTCATCTTTCCCCCATTGCTGTTATTCCAAAAGTAAAGTCACACAAGCACCCAAGTAGGCAACTCCTGTCGCCCTCTTCCCTCTGCCCCTCTTCCAATCTCTGTGGTAGAGTAAGTGAGCAGAATTTGAGGCCTCTTGGAGCTGCGGGTGCATCTGTGTCGATGGCGAATTTCCTGGCTCTGCTTAAAAGCAGGGTGGCTAAGTTAGTAGCTGTCATTCTGAAGGATGAGAGCAAAAAGTTTGAAATTCACTGCTGATGACTAGGCTTTCCCTAAACTTTCTCCTCTGGCCTTTTGCATCCAAATGCTAGGAAAGGACAAAAACCCTGAAATAGGATTCTTTTTAGCAGCCTCATCAGTCACTTACTAAGGGGCCCAAGCTCTCACACCTTCCCTTTCTCCACCTCCATCCCCGATCCTGCAAATCTACCAAACCCAATTCATCAAAAAAGATTCCTAAACTCAATTCATCAGTTCAGTGATACGTGATGAAATATTAAGCAGGTGATAAAAATATTTCCTAAGAATATTTAATGACATGACCAAATACTGTTAGGCAAAAACAACAACAAAAAACCCAACCTCTGGCCTGGCCAGGTGGCTCACGCCTGTAATCCTAGCTCTCTGGGAGGCCTAGGCGGGCGGATCATTTGAGCTCAGGAGTTCAAAACCAGCCTGAGCAAGAGCGAGACCCCGTCTCTACTAAAAAT
>NW_012149975.1:0-12130 GCF_000956105.1 Propithecus coquereli | reverse complement strand
AGTTCAAGACCAGCCTGAGCAAGAGCGAGACCCCGTCTCTACTAAAAATAGAAAGAAATTAATTGGACAACTAAAAATATATAGAAAAAAATTAGCCATGCATGGTGGAAGGCGCCTGTAGTCCCAGCTACTCAGGAGGCTGAGGCAGAAGGATTGCTTGATCCCAGGAGTTTGAGGTTGCTGTGAGCTAGGATGACGCCATGGCACTCTAGCCCGGGCAACAGAGTGAGACTTAGTCTCAAAAAAAAAAAAAAAAAAACCCAACCTCTATACACAGGATCATCCCAGTGATGGGAGGAATGTATGCGTACATTTTTTTAAAAGATTGGAAGAATATACATCAAAATAGTATCAGTGGTTACTTTTGGGTAGAGGGGTTGTAGGTAATGTTGCTTTTCTGTGTTTTCCAAATTTCCTACAATAGGCATATTTTACTTTTATAAACAGGAAAAAATGTTGTTTTATTTTTAAAAATTCAGTCTTGGCTATGGCCTTAAAAAAGCTATTCACCCGGGCATGGTGGCTCACACCTGTAATCCCAGCACTTTGGGAGGCTGAGGTGGATTGATTGAGGCCTGGAGTTCAAGACCAGCCTGGGCAACATAGCAAGACCCTATCTCTACAAAAAATAAGAAGAAATAGCTGGGTGTGGTGGCAAGTGCCTGTAGTCCCAGCTACTTGGGAGGCTGAGCTGGGAGGATAGCTTGAGCCCAGGAGTTGGAGGTTGCAGTGAGCTATGATGACACCATTGCACTTCAGCCTGGGCTGTAACAGAGCAAGACCCTGTCTCCAAAAACAAGAGATTCTATGATGATACTTTCCTAGGAAGGAAAGCGGCCTCAGATATTTTAGAAAAATCTTCAACTACAACCAAAAAGGTCCTTGCCAATTTGGTTAATCAGAGCATTTAGCTTTCAGGTGGTATTATTGTATATAAAACATTTATTTTACCTATAATAAAACCCTATTATAATTTATTATTACACATAATATGCATAACTTATTGTTATACAGTATAACTTCTTATTCTAAAGCTTCACGTGAACCTGACATCAAATCTTATATCCTGAAACATGTAGCAAAAAATCTTGATGAAACAATCAGGTAGCTGACAGCCCCATCTGCTGCTTTCAGTGCTGTCAAGGGAGTGGATGCCACTGTACTATCAGCCATAAGAACCACAAAAGCACTGATAAGTTCCCAGAGGTTTAAAAAAACCCTCCAATGCACACAACACACCAAATATTAGAATTTCCCTTATGCTGATTAAGCCGGGCTAAGAGAAAACCGAGAGTAGTCATAATGCCCTGTACTGGGAGAGAGAAATTTGGGGGCTGTTCCCAGGAGAAATAAGACCTGCAAAAGCTGGCAGCACCCCTAAGGGGTCTCAGAAACACCCTTCAGCAGGCAAGCAGCTTAGGGGTCCCTGAGGAGGCACAAGGGAGATTATCCTTACCATACGGGGTGTAGGGGGAGGCCCATTTTTAGCAAATCCAGTACATGAAACTCTGATGTTAATACACAAGATAAATTCCAGAGTAGCTTTTCATTCTATAAAAGCATTCACAGCAGGGTTCCATTAAATAGCCAGCTCTCCTACTGCATTTGAAGTAGGATTCAATAGACAAACATTCAGCTGTCATGCACCTTTATAGAAAGACAATAGCTATATACACCTACGCACGCGATCTAAGTGTTGTTTCCATTCCACTTACAGAGACCCTGCTGAGCTAAAAGCATAGATTCACCTTCTCTACAACTCTCTCCCCACCCAGCTCAAGGGGTCAAAGCAGGGAAGGGGTGGAGTTAAATTCTGCCACCCCATTGGGAAGCAGAAGCAGTCAAGGACCTAAAAGAAATTTAGGCTGGAGAACGAGGAAACGTTAGGATCACCTAATCCAACCCATTCGTTGTACATAAGGGGAAAACAGAGACTCAGAAAGAGGAAGTGACTTGTCCCGCGTCACAGAGTGATTTAGTAGCAGAGAATGAATGGTGCTAGGATCCAGGGCCCTGTCAAGCAGACTGCCACTCTCAAATGGAAAAGCTGACTCAAGCGGCAGATGTATTTCTTTATGCTGGTAAAATTCCGAGACATCGGGCTGTAGCTGGTCTGAGGCAGAAGGGTCAAAAACACAGCCCAGAAGCCTGTGGGCTCACCGAGGTGGCTCTGGCCCATGGAAGGCCACTGAGGCAGTCAGTGCTGTGAGGGCCTGCACTCCTCCTCTCCACTTAATCCCCCACTTTTCTTCCCCATTTCCCTCTCTTCTGACTCCGGCCTAAGGCTCAGCCTGGCTAGCTGCCGAACTCGAGAGCCACAGAGCTAATGAGCCCACCGAACTCAACCAGCCAGAGTCTAGGTAAAATATCTCCACCCCGGGCCAGGAGTGACCCCTGCTCAGGGTGGGTCAACTTTCCCACAAAAGCCAGACACAGTCCCTTCAAGCCAGGCAATTTAAACAGAGTTTTCTAGGTGTTCTGGCCATTGCTACCTCCAATCTGCTAAAAAAAGAAAAGAGAAGAAAAGGTTTACCCACAGGCCTCTGGGTGAATGCCCAACTGCCCTCTGGGGAGCCCGAATTTGCCTCTGCCTCCATCTGGTCTTATTTAATGGGGATCTGAAAAAACCCAGTTCCTGCCTGAGCGCCAGTGCTCGGTGCTGGGGCCCTCCCATGTGAAAGGAAACCGAACACCACCTCACACCTCATCAGGGCTGAGAAAGCAGAGTTCTGTTCCTGTTACCCCAGGGCCTTCATTAGGGGTCAGAGAGGGCCCTGGCAGGGGAAACCTGAGCCCTGACGCATGGCCCTGAGAAGTCCCGCAAATCTTTTCCGGGTCACCTTTAAGTGAGTGGGACGGATGACCCCACACCAGGCCAGCTGAGAGCACACTGCATAATTCAGCAGATGGCTGCCTCTAATGAGAAGACACTGAAGAAGAGGATAACATTATTTCTCACCCTCCCGAGCATGTGGTCTCCTTCCTCTGTGCAGGCAGCAGAGAAACCCACGGTTTCAAATCCCAGCAGCAGAAGCCTCCTCCTGCCAAACCGAGGAGGAAGGGTCTGTGTTTCTAATTTATTCTGCACCCCCCCCCAGTTGTTACTTAAAATAATTCATCATTACATGGCTGGTGGCTCCAAGATTTTTATTTAAAGCAATATGGAGAGGAAAAAAAAGAGAAAACCCACACAACCCGTGACTGTGCTATCTTGGATTTAAGCTGAGGATCTTTTTAACATCAGAGAGTCTCCAAATCACCCAAGTATACTCTTCTCTGGCCCCTATGAAGGTGCTGGGGGGAGGGGGAATGCAGCAAGAAGAGGGGGAGGAGAGGGCATGGCAGGATTTTAATTTCTTAGAAACATCATGAAAATACCAGTGTTTTTTTTTTTAAAAGGAATCTGTGTCATCTGGTAGGTATTTCATTGTGTCATCCAATGACCAACAATAACACTTTGGACTAAGTCACTTGGTCTCCCTGCACCTACAAAACGAAGAGAATGATAATACTTGTCCAGGAAGCTTTTGAGGAAAATGAAATCACACATGGAAGCATTTTGAGATAAGTTAAAACCCATGACACCTATCCATGGTTTTCCTCTTTCTTTCTCTCTCTCTTCTTTCTTTCCATTTGTCTCAAATGTAGTTTTAATGTATATGCAACTAAAACCCCTTCTCAATTGTTCATGCTCACTTTTTTGGGGGACAGAGTCTCACTCTGTCACCAAGGCTGCAGTGCAATGGCACAATCAGAGCTCACCGGGGCCTCCAACTCCTGGGCTCAAGCGATCCTCCTGCCTTAGCCTCTGAGTAGCTGGGACTACAGGCACATACAGCATGCCCTGGTATTTTTTTTTCATGATTTTTAGAGATGCGGTCTCGCTATGTTGCCCATCCTGGTCTCAAACTCCTGGCCTCAAGCGATCCTCTCGCCTCAGCCTCCTGAGTCTCTGGGATTACAGGCATGAGCCACCATGCCTGGCTAGTATTAAACCACGGCTCTGTTCATCCAGAAACTCAGGCAAGTCCTGAGATCAGTCCTATTTAGTTTTGGAATACCTTTTTCCAGGGGACTTATCTTCCTAGTTAGTTTTGCTCAGACTAATGCAATGGGTTTATTCCCTTATAGCACACAAAGACATGGGCTGTGCTGGGTAACAAAGCCAGCAATTAATAGAAAACTTACAGCAGAGACTTCATGAAGTAAATGCTATGCACATGATTGCAGATCAAAATCTCATTATACTATACAGACAAATCACTCTGCTGTAATGCAGTTTTGTAATAAGAACATCACTACCACTCACATTTCCAGGATTTAGGATGTGAAGAGGAAATAGGGCTTATTCCTGTTTCTCATTTGGAAGCTCTAAGAGGGCAGAGTTCCTGTGTGCCTTGGCCACCACTATATCCCCAGCACCTGGCACAGGGCCTGGCAGAGTTGGTGCCCAATAAATATGTGCTGAGGGAATGAATGAAAGTAAAAGTGGATGAATTAGCAAATGAAATGGTCCCAACCCAGTAGCAGAAGTGAGATCTCAACCATCTTCACATCTGCTCGTTTGCTATTTGATGCCCTCAGGAAGCCTTTCCTGTCACCCTCCACTCCCATCCACTCTGCTGGATCAGGTCCCCTTGTAATGAATTCTCATGGCAGGCAGCTATTCTCCTGTGTAGCACTTATCACTGGGATGATTGTATAGTTACTTGTGTCTGCCTCCACCACTAGATTGTAAACTCTTTGAGGGAAGGGGCCATGTGCATTTGGGGGGCATTGTAATTCTCCCTCGGCTTTCTATTTTGAAAAATCTCAAACACACAGAGAAGTTGGAAAACAGTGTAATGACAACCGACATACCCTCAACTTAGATTCAATAATTTTTAATATTTGGGGCCATGTAAACTTTCTATAGTCCAGTATCCTCTATACAGCTAGGTGAATATTGGGGTTTTGAATCTTCTCCCCACTCATAGGCAGCTGCTTTGGGACAGTTTCCCCAGGCTAACACCCCCCATACACACTAACTTTGTAGGGCAGAGTTAGGCCCTGCAAGTTCTTTCATTTGGGAGAATGACCATTATTACCTGGATTGCTACTGGAGAAAGCATCATTATTCACATTGTGGGATCAGTTCAAGCCAGAATCAATGAGACGCTATTTCAATGGGCTGGCACTTACAGTCTGGACCCCAGCGTGCAATGTTGAAAGAAACAGCTCAGTGCAAGAGCCAGGAGATGCAGCTTTTGGAGCCTATCCTGTGTCTCACTAGGTTACCTTGGTCAAGTCATATAACCTCTCAGAGTATATATTAATAGCAGCCCAAGCCACCTGAAAGGGCGGCCTTGCTGAAATAACAGGAAAATATCTAATCCCGCAATTTCCTAACAACACCTAAAGATCAATCACGAGCTCTCCCTACTGTCCGCTGTTTCTCTCCCAAGCTGGCAGGCACCCTGCAGGGTTCCATGGTCACAAACATCAGAAAAGAGCTGAGAGACAGAAAGGAAATGTATATCTTTTTCTTTACATTTGCCAGAAACTGCTTTTAGAATTTGTTTTATAGCCTCAAGGTATTCCTGAGAAGCTCCCAGAAGGACAGCAGGGGGGCAAACACCAGGCCTTAGTTTCCTGCCCAAAACCATATCTCAGGGGCAAAATCACATCCCCTTCAACAGCCTGACTACATTTCAGAGATAACCAAGTCTCCAGGAACAGAGAAGAAGCAAGAAAGACGGACAACCTGTAGTCTCACAGCTGCCTGCTAATTACTCCACAACAATTACTACTTTTTTCTTTCTCTTTGTCCCCATAAAATCAGCAGGTCACTTGGCCTCGCTGCTGGCACCCCCTTCTCTTTCTTTGGGATGCCACTGCCATCTCTCTGCTCTCTTTCTTCCCCCTCTCTTTCCCCTCTCTCTTTCATTCTCTCTATCTCACTCACTCTCTCTCTCTTCTAAGAACGATAAAAAACTTTTTTACTTTTATATATCTTAATTTCTTCATGAGAAATCTTTCTTCACCTGCGCCGTGAGCACCTACTAGGCTTTCCACCCTAACACCACCCAAGGCACCTCATGGGCAGGGGGTGGAGGGGAGCATCCCAAAGATCTTCTATAGTTCTCTAATTATTTCAGTGTCCACAATTTGTCTAACTACACTGTAAGTTTCAAAGCCATGAACGATGTCTACTACTTTTTTGGGTATAGTTGACAAGGACATGCTGGACACATATCAATCAGTCAAATAAATACTCATAGACACAGTGGAGAAATAATGTTGTCATACAGAGTCTTTCCCAGTGTTCATTTAAATTGGATGGAATTGTATTATGTACATCACAATTGAACTTTCAAGTTGCATGCATGCAACATAGGCCCTACCCAACAATTCTAAGGCCTGTTTTAGTCACTAATGATGGTTAGACACATTAACCCTCAACAGACTCTGAAAAGGACACCCCCCCACACACACACACCAGGGCACTACTCCCATGGCACCATGTCTCAGAGCTCATTACAAAGAACTCCTAAGCTAGCCACACTGAGGTGTACTCTCTAGTCTTCTCTTCCCAAACCCTGGATACATGCTCCTTGGAAGAAACAAGCAGCAACTAGACTTCCAAGGTCTCTTGAGTTAATTCCATCTTCCCTGGTGAATTATAACTTATTGCAGACACAAAGGAGAACAGAGAGACAAATGACACATAAACAAGTGCTTCACTGGCTGGGGGGAGGGGGGCTTGGAGAGTGACGTCAGTTTTCCCAGAAACCCATTTATCACGATAACAAGGTCTCAAGTGCTCAGGCTGCTCTTTCAGCTTCAGAATCTGGAGTACAATTATGTTCTTCATCATACAGTATGGCAAGTCCAGCCAGAGCAAACTGGAACCATGCAAAGCAAACCAAGTGGCCCTGAGCCACCCCCTACCCCCATCTGCAGAACAAAGGGGATCTCTGGGTTGCCTGAGTTGTGCCTGAGGTGAAGCACAACCTTCTGGAATGTTCCCCTTTGCAACATCCGCCCTGCAATACTAATCCAGGCAAGGGGCACTGGGGAGAGAGTATGGACAGGTCGATGCAAATTCATTAGCTGACAAGAAAAATCATTAGTGTCATTTTTGTTCACTAAGGATGGAGTAAGTGTAATCCAGAAGACTAATTCCTCCACTTAAGCTATGCCATCGCTAAAATGCAGGTAACGAGGAACAGGAAAGCACTCTGGGAGCCCTCAAAACACTAAAGCAATAAATATTGTGGTGCATTCTTGGGGGGAGAGAATTCTCTCGAATTCTTTCATCACAGAGCATTGTTTCCTATCTACTCCTGGTCCTTCCACATCATAACTGCATAGAGTTCTGTGCTGGGGCGTGCAGAGGGTGGGGGAGGTTCCTGCCTTTCCAAACAGGGACAAAAGGGTGGAATAAATGAATACATATCCTGTAGATCACGTATAATCAGATTCTGGATTCAGATTTTGAAAACAAATCAATTTCAATTACACCAAATACCTACAGGCGTTTTTTTTTTGCCCTGGAATTTCATTACATGAACTATTCTCAAAAATAAGTAAACTACAAGGTTTTAAAACATTTTCATGTGGTTCAGAGATTTTCATCAAGTAGTATTTGGTGTCATGGGATTTGACCTACCTCTTCCTCACGTTTCTTCCTCACCTTAAGGTGCTAGTGAGCTTCTTAAAATCCCAGATACCCATCGATGAATAGAAAAGCTAGGGTGTTCTCCCCAAATGGAATCGTCTCCCTTTGCAACCCAACTTCTGGTCAAAAAAACAAACATGGGGCCTCAGGTCACTTCAACATGATTTCCCTGCACATCCCAGGCTGGAAAACTTCAGCTCTGTAAATGAAGACTTTTTTTTTCCCCTCCGAGTCGGTCGCCAACAAAAAGAGAGACATCACCACTTTGGGAAGTCTCACACTTATTTTCCTGAGTCCCCATAAGAAGAAGCCAGCTCCACAGGTTTCGGCACACAAGCCCAGTTACACCGAACGCGCACCCCAAACAGTTCCCCAGAGGCCCGCTCAAAAATATGCCTAAATACGCAGCCTGCCACCTACAGGCCAGCCAACTGCACCCCACACTGACTCACAAATGGGACCCAGAGGCACGCAGCACCAGCAGAGAGGCGTTCGGACACGGACACACACCACAGAGGTGAGCACACTCAGATAAACAGGAGACTTACCTAGGGTCACACACAGGACCCGGGCGCCGCCGCCGCCCGCCCGGGAAAGCACGAGTGCGCGCGTGCACGTATATGCGCACACGCCGATACACACACAGACGCAGTCACATATGCAATGCATATGGAGAAACCCTAGCCCAGCCAGTCACCTCCCCGCCCCCCTCACCACTCACCGCCTTCTGCCCTAAGCTAACCCAGCCCCGCGCCCCTCTTCCGGTGCAGACGGGGGTCCCAGCGGGCAGCTGTGCCCAGGGGCGCGGCAAAGCCGGGGTGCCAGGGACTCGGAGGGCTCGGCGACTCGTGCGGCCATTCATTCGGCAACGCCCCAGCGGTGGGGCCACAGCTGCAGCGAGGGAGGCGGCGGCGCTCACTGCAGCTCTTGGGCAATGTTAAGTTCAGCTGCCGGCCCGCAGGCTTTGCCAACACCCCACCCGCCCGCCACCAGCGTTCTCCGGGACAGGCTGGAGAACTGAGCCACTGACCCCAAGAGCAGAAGTCCCGCCGTGCCTCGGCTCCTGAATGCTGCCCACTGCCCTCCTTGCGGCGGCGGTGGCGGCAGCCAGGTCTCCTCGACCCTCCCCAGGCCCCCAGCCGGGGCGCTGGCACCCAAGCCCCGCACTCACCACCTGGCGAGCTATATCGGTCGCTGCCATCTCTCCTGGGTCCGCCAGGACTACCACGGGCGCCGCCGCAACGGGAGCTACCGCACAGGAAAGAGAGGAGCTCCTCCGACAAAGAGAAAGTGTTACACTTCGGACGCGACCAAGTCCGGTGGGGGGAGGTGCAAGGGAGGGGCCCCCTCGCCGCTGGTCCAACCCCAACCTCCACTCTACCGCTTCCCCCCTCGGAAGTTGGGTATGAGGAGGGGGCGGATTTAACAAGCCGCCTCCCCCGACCTCGAGCTCAGTTCCAATTCTCCCCGCAACCCCAGCTGTAGGCCTCTGCGAAGGGGGGCGGGGGCTCCCCTCGGTGACCACGTCCTCTGCCCCCCTCCGCCACTGGGCCCCGTGGTACGTCCCGACCTCTGCTGGATTGTTATATCCCCCTGCTCCTTCTGACATCCCTGAGTCCCCAGACCCTGGAGGCTGGAGGGGAGTCCCCGCCCCTCCCCCCTCCGGCGCTCAGCTCAGCGACTGAGCTTCACTGTCCTCCTCTCCCTCCTCCCGGTCCCCGGTACCCGCTCTTCCTTTCCCCGGAGATCCCAGAGTGCTTGGATGGGAGCGCCTTGGCCGCTGGAGTCTCCATGCTCCACCGTTGTTCCCTCCGTCCCCAATGGCCCGGGAGCGCCAATGAGGCGGAGCGGGGCGGTGTGTGTGGGGGGAGGGAGCCTGCGGCACCTGCCGCTCCACAGTGGAGCTTAGAAAGGGGGCTGTTGTGGGGAGCCGCACTGCGGCCCCGCAAGTGAGCTGTGACACTCGGAGTCCGAAGCCAGAGGTCCTGAGATGCCCCTTCTGCCTTGGGGTTTCCGAAGCTCGGGTGCTGTGGCTGTAATTCCGTGGAGCCGAGCTCACCACCGTTGCACACTTAATGCAGAGGGACCCCACGCGCCTCCCGTCCCCAAGCTCTAAACACTCAGCGTGAGCAGACGCTCGGGCAACTCACCCCTTCTAGCGCCGGGGCGCGACAGACTCTTGGAGGAGGGGCTGGGGATGAAGGTCCTGGGTTCTACTGAGTGCGATGGAGGGGCGGGTGATGGAGAGCGGCCTTCAATCACTGTCCCGCCCCCTGATTTCCCCTGAACTCTAATTCAGCTCGGGACAAGGCGGCTGATAGTGCGCAGAGGAGAGAGCCTCCCAAGGCAGGAGCTGTGCCTGCCTGCTCTCCTTTTCCTCCTGGCCATCAGCCGCCGCCGCCGCAGGTCCTCTCCCTTGCTCTCCGCACCTCTCTACCTCTCCGGCCCTGACGCCCACCGCTCTCTCCCGGGACTGGCCCCTTGCTCGCTCCTTGTAACCGGAGAACCCTGGCAGATTTGGCATGCCCGAGGCCTGAGCGGGCGGGACACTCCATTCCACTCCTCCGAAGGGCAGGTTCCCTGGTCTCCGAGGGAAACTCAGCCTGCAAGAGGGACCCCAGATGGGGGAGGAGATGGCAGGCTTGTGGAGGAAACCTGGGCCGCGAGGAGGTCCCAGTGGAGCGTGGGAGGTGACCCCGCAGATGACCAAAGTGGGAGCCGCTGAGGGGGAGGCAGGAGAGAGAAACAAAGAAAAGCAGGAACCAGGGAGAGAGAGAAGGGACCCGACCCAGAGGCCCTGGCCTTGGAGAAGGGAGGAGACAAGGAAATGGAGTGGCCACGGGTAGAGCTTCCCTGGCGCTTGATTCCACCTGCTGGGGTGATGCTCCTCACACTCTCTCAGGGAGCTCTTGTGTACCCTGTGCTCGTTGAGAACAAGGACTGGCAAAATGCATCTCCATTGCCAAGTGCAGGGCCTGGCATCAGGGAGGCACTCAAGCTGGAGGCAGAGGATGCTGATGGGGTGGGGGAGCAGAAGAAAGAAGAGACACAATGAGGGAGTAGCAATAACGACAGTCATGAAGAGCCAAGTATTCAGGGGGTGCCCACTGTGCTCCATCATTGTGCTGGAGACTCAAGATTGACCTAAAGAGAAGAGCCTGGCACAACCAGGGACCAGTACAGGGGAGTTCTGGAAGACAGAAGGCGCAGGCCCACAGGGGAGGTGGCAGTAGCAAGGAAGAGGGACAGCTGGAGTCTCTGAGACCCTCTGGAGGGCCTGGGGGGCGGGGTTGGGCCCTGGAGTGGGGTGGCAGTGACACAGGGTACCAGGGCTGTGTTTGAGGAACTACCGTAAGCCTTGGGCTCCAACCGGATGGGGGTGGGGAGTCACAGGTGACCGGCAGCTTCCAGGCTGGGTGTCTGGGAGACGGGTCTTCCCTGGCAAGGGCTGGGGTGTGGTGGAAGGAAAGGGCCACTAACTCTGATCTGGACTTGGGATTTGGGTGGTGGCAGGACAAGAGGCGCCCATTAGGAAGCCAGAACTGAGAGGGCGGAGCTTGGGGGGGCGGGTTGTGGGGCTCCGCAGAATGCCGCACCCTGCGCGCTGCCCTCGCGCCTTAGCACTCCGCACGGACCGAAGCTCCCAGACATTTCTGCCGGGCGCTGCGGGCACCTTGGCACAGAATCCTTGGTGTCCCACCCGTGTGCCCCACTAGGTCCGCCTGTTCCTAGAGAGTACCAGAACCCCGTGGAGGCCTCCTCCTCCAAAACGTAGGACCTCGAAGACCTGGACCAATTCAAGTCTCCTGCAACCGTTTGGTTCCTCCAAGACCTGCTTGCTGCCAGCAGCTGCAAGCCCCTCCTGGGGCCTGGGCCTCCCAATTTCTGTACCGTGTGTGTCAGTGTGTGTGATGGTCTTGATGTGAGTAGGTGTGCACTTGTATATGTGTCACTGTGTGTTGGTGTGTACTGTCAGTGTGTCAGCTATGTGTCTGTGTGTACATCTGTGTGTCAATGCGTGTGCTGGTGTTTACTTGTACGTTTGTATTTATCGGTGTGTCTGTCCACCAGTGTGTGTATGTGTGAGTCAGATTGTCAGTGTGTGTGCGTGTTGGTGTGTTTGTCAGTGTGTTTGTGTGTTTCAGTGTGTGCGACAGTGTGTATTTTTGGTTTGTATTGATGTGTGTCAACGTGTGTATTCAATGTGGTGTGTGTGTATGTGTGTGTGTCAATGTGTAGGGAGATTTAGCTCACTGTGTTCTGGGCTTTACATACCTTACCTCACTCAATCAGTGGGACAGCAACTGAGAGGTGTGAATTATAATGCTCATTTCAGCAAAGAGGTTTGAAAGCTGTCTTGGTCGCTGCCTCCCAGTCTTTGGTCCCAGGTCACCTTCCTGGGTACAGGGAAGAGGGGAGGGCTGAGGAGGCAAGAGGGCTCATGAGTGGTCAGATGGGGGGTTTTCTTCG
>NW_012149974.1:25214-26383 GCF_000956105.1 Propithecus coquereli | reverse complement strand
GAGATTTCACATATCACAAATGCTCCAAATTGCATAACAGATTGTGGACATATCATATGCATTATAGCTATGCCAACAATTTTAGTGAGAAGACAGGATTAGACTTCTGCTTTATGCCTTAAAACCCTATTAATGGTTGACAAGATGCTAACAATGATTTCAAACACCAAGCAAGGAATATTTAAAAGATTCTCACATATTACTACCACACGTTCAACAAAGAACAACAGTTTGCCTTCCTGTTTCAGAAAGCAACAGAAATTCAGACAATATATGCAAGATTTTCAGTGTCATCATGAATGTGACTAGCATTGTAGGTTAGATTCCCTGGGAATCAAATTCCGGGTTGGAGATATTTTTTGGAGGGTGACTGGGAACACCCAAGGAGTAAGAGAAGCAGACCTGGGCAGCAGGCAAAGTTTAACTGTGATAAGGGTATCAACAGAGGCCTCAGCCTATTTCCCCAGGACCCTGCAAAATGACCTTTCAGGGTAGTCTGGAATGAGGCAATGAAGATAGTTTTAATACCTCAGTATGACCACTCACTGGAGGAAGACTTTGCCAGAACAGAAGCGTAACCATCAGCAAGGCAGGTCCTTGGCTGAGGGAAATTCATGCAGAACAATTCAGCTGTGAGCCCAATCGCCACCTTCTAGGCAACTGGGCAATCAGTCAGAAAGAGGGAGGATCTGGACAATGTATACAACACCCATCACAACCAGTTATTTGTTTTGTGTAGGAGGAAGTCAAGAGCTTTGAAAATTAAGTGATGCAAAATCAAAGTTCAATACATACTAATCTTAGGCTACTGTAGCAGAAGCCCTTTAGCTGGTCTGTTATCATGTCTTCCTGTTACTTCTGGGAAATTGACCTCTGTTCTTATTCTACTGAAAATCACAAATGGTTAAGGATTGCTGGCCACTTGAAGTGGTGTCCAGAATATATCCAGACTAGGCTATATATTGGAGTACTGCAAACATATAAATATATGCATAGGAGGATAGAGGTGGATCTGGAGGATTACAGTTGGGCTTCCAGAAACAGAGTAATTCTCAATCAGATGTCTGTATCCTTAGGTGAGGAACTTGAACACAAAGTTTAAACTAGTTTACACTAGAAAATACTGCTCAACACTCTGTCACATATCTTGACTGCTCTGAGATTTTTTT
>NW_012149974.1:24742-25164 GCF_000956105.1 Propithecus coquereli | reverse complement strand
AAATTTTTACAAAAAATTTTAAACTTCTTTTGACTATATTTAAGAAAGCTATGATTTTGGGGGATCTTTATTTTTCCTTAGAACACATTATTAAATGTACATTTGAATAATAAACAATTACCCTTAAAATAGCCTGAGAGAACTAAAGCAGACAGGACAAACAGAAATGTATCACTAACATGATAGTATTAAACCAAAATATATCAACAATTATTAACATATGTAGAAGAACGCAACATGCCAATTAATAGGCAAAGATTGTTAGGGTGGACAAAACGTTAAGGCTAAACTACATAGTACTTATTGTGCTGTGAAACAAGAAACACATTTATACAAAAAGATACAAAGAATTCAATGTGAAAGAACTGAAAAAGATATATTATGTGATATAAGATATGAAATTCCCAATGTACATGTGGCTT
>NW_012149974.1:18271-20036 GCF_000956105.1 Propithecus coquereli | reverse complement strand
TCTAAGCACTTTAAATCATACATTTCATCATGTAAACATCACAAGAACTCATGAAATAAGCACTTTTATTATTCTCATTCCACAAATAAAGACAGAAACGGAGCGCTGAGAGGTAAAGAAACTCACCTAAAACTCACAGTCTCTAAGCAATAGACTAGGATTCAAGCCAAAACAGGCTCATTATCCCGTGAGCTACTTAGAATTATTTCCCCAAGTCTTATCTCTCATTATTGTCCCTGCATCCATTTCTCCTTCCTACTTATTTTTTCAGGCTTCGTAACAGCAAATATCTTGCTAGCAAATATATTTTTTATTTTACCTTAAGTTTGCAAGAAGTTAAATAAATACACGCCTGACTGTATAATTTGAGAGGGAAGCAGGGGAAGATTTTATCGGCACACTATTAGTGATTTCAGCCAACATGTATTACTACTCTGCGCACACCACTGAGCTAAATTCTGAGGATTTAACAAAAACAAGATTGTCCTTGCCTTTATATAAATCTTCTCTTTCAGTATATTTTTTCATCTATATTGTCTCAAACTCTCCTAGGCAAGACATACAAAATACATCTTTTTTTTTTTTTTATGGGCAGTGCTTCCAGCATTGGTTAGGGTCCAGATTCCTTTCCAGTATTCCAGACTTAAATTAGTAAAGAAAGTCTCGCACAGAAGTATTTCACTTTAATAACTGGTCAGCTGTCAATCCTATCTCACACACTCAAGAAACCTAATCTAAGGCTAGGTGCAATGTCTCACACCTGTGATCCCAGCACTTTGGGAGGCTGAGGCAGAGGATTGCTTGAGGCCAGGAGTTCGAGACCATCCTGGCCAACATAGCAAGACCCTGTCTCACGAAAAAAAAAAAAGGAAAGAAATAACTTCACCACAAGCGGTTAAGTGGATTTGGTTTATCAAAGTTATCAGCTTTGAGACATCGAGACAAAAGCCATTCATAGAATCTGGTGGTGGTGGGGGGTGGGGGATGGGGAAGTTTCCATAGGCAAATCCAAAAGTTTGGCAAGGAGACAAGGCTTGGGATTCAAGGATCGACAGGCTGGGAAAACAGCACCAAAAGCCTATCAACACAGAAAAAGCTCTAGTGTTTCTAAAAGCTGCTTATCTGAGGAATTAATCATATTAAGTTAACCAACAAACCAAATGAAGACCACCACAAACATGCCTGCATAAATGGAAGGACATTACGTCCCTAAGTGCTATGATATTAAATGCATAGAATAGATTTGGATATTGTGAAGAAGGAGCACTTTTTTATTCTCACAAATACAGTCCTTTGCCTGTACTACAAAGTATAACACAAATTTTCATCA
The DNA here is from genome assembly GCF_000956105.1 of Propithecus coquereli. Lineage (NCBI taxonomy): Eukaryota > Metazoa > Chordata > Mammalia > Primates > Indriidae > Propithecus > Propithecus coquereli. The sequence goes on along the minus strand of NW_012149974.1, from coordinate 18,706 downwards.
TTGTTTTTCATCTAATAGCACACACCGATTCAGGCATCAAAATAAAATATTTTTGCAGTGTATACAGAATGGCATCCACTGAAAATGAAAACATCTAAATCCAGTGTTAGTGAAATAATGAGTTTTTCATATAAATTTCACATAATGTGTAGTAGAATTTTTCCTTCTACTCGTCATCATTCTCATTGAATAACAATGCAAAGGTTTTGCTGTTTGAAGTTAGCTATGGCGTATCGCCATCCTGGTTTTAACTTTGAAAAAATGGTATGTGATTTTTCAATGAGGAATAAAGTGAGTAAGAGAGAACCCAAATGTTACAGATTGTTTATTGCTCCCACCTGAGCATCTGGAGGAAAGGAAAACATGCTCACATGAAGCATATATAACATGCAATTAGTAATATCTTCAATTTTAAAGAAATGTAAAAAAAAAACA
>NW_012149974.1:6895-7466 GCF_000956105.1 Propithecus coquereli | reverse complement strand
CCCAGCACTGTGGGAGGCCAAGGCAGGAGGATGGCTTGAAGCCCGGGTTTGAGACCAGCCTGGGCAACATAGCAAGACCTTGTCTCTACAAAATATAAAATAAAATAAAAAATCAGCTGGGTGTGATGGTGTGCACATATATGTAGTCCCAGCTGTTCCGGAGGCTGAGGCGAGAGGATCACTTGAGCCTCACTTGAGTTTGAGGCTGCAGTGCACTGTGATCATGCCACTGCACTCGAGCCTGGAAAACAGAGCAAGGACCTGTTTCTAAAGGTAAAAATAAAGTAAGTGAATGGATATGTAAGAGACAGAATGAGCTTGTCCACAAAAGCAGCAAGCTACTGACCATAGTCTTTGTAGGGTAGGGGGCTAATGAAATGATATACCCATAAACATTTGTTTCATAAATATTAAAATTTTTAGAATTCAAAGAGAAGCAAACAAATGAATTCCAATTGTCATCTTTCTTTTTTCAAAAAAACAAATTTTAAGACATACATTCTAAGCACAGGATGAACTAATTAGCACAGAAAAGAGTATTATTATACAAGAGCTGCTCACAATTTGAATT
>NW_012149974.1:0-2315 GCF_000956105.1 Propithecus coquereli | reverse complement strand
GTGGATGTGGAATGGACTAATAATCGATGAGCATGAAAGAAACATGTCATTAGAAAACAGTATCATCAGGCTAATATGACATAATAACTTGATTTAAAAGAGCCAACCTTTTTGTCTTTATAATTACTACCAAGAAAACATTAAGGCATTCACAGAATCATCAGTGTGGCAGTGTAATTTTAATCACATCTTGAAATAAGTCAGTATCAAGAAATTTGTCTTACACTAATTCAGGAGGAAAGATCAATTGGTTTATGTATGTCAAATAAGGCAAGAGATTCTAGAAAAGGTAAAGGAAAGCTCAGTATGTCCAGGTTGTTATCATTAATAATAAAAATGCTAGCAACTTATTCTGTGCTAGAACTCTTCTGAATACAATCTATGTTGACTCAATCATTATAGCAAGACTATGAAAGTGACTACTGTTATCCTCTTTTTATTCGTGAGGAAACAAAAGCAGAGGTAAATTCATTACCTTATCCAAGGTCACTTACACAGGAAGTATTATTGCTATTACTACATGTTATTTAAGAGCTTAAATTATTTTTGAAACATATTACAAGACTCTAGTAGACAAGAACTTTATAAGCTATTATTGGCATCGATAATATGACTCAAAATACTTTCCTTTCTGAGGGAGACTTAATATGACTTTTTAAATGTTTCTTGCTTTCAATCTATCACAACTGTTTTTGATGCAGTGGTTTCACAACAGAAATTTGTTATATTCCAATTCATTTTGTTCCTAGTGGCTTTGCTCTCCGTGCAACACTTTTATATGTCACTGAATAAATTTTATCGACATTTAGAACAGCTTAATCTCAATGGAACCTGTTGGAGGTGGTGGCAAACAGGTCTAGGTACCTGAGACTGATCACTCGTCAAAAGGAGAGTTGTCCTCTATCTCAGTAGGTCATCTTCTGTGGAGTGTTCAGCCTCTGAGAGACAATTTCCCCTGACAAAGGAAGAAGCACCTGCTATCCAAGGAGAGCGGCCATGGGGGAGGACAGCTGCTGCCGCCAGATGGCCCTCGCATCTATTGGTCTTATTTTATAGAGAGATTGTTTAAGCACCTTAAGATCCTATTTCATGGTCAGTGAAATTTCTCTCATATTCCTCACAAGGTTGGACCATTTCAATTAAAATGACAGAATCTATACAGAGATTGCATCCCCAACCCAGCTCTTTTCTTTGGTTATAAGTGATGATAATAATGGTTACGATGACAAATAATTTAAAATTAAAGGGAGCAAACTATTTATCTCGCATTAGCCATGCCTCACACTTTTGGAAAAAGGCCAAGACATATGGAAGGAGAATGGATATTAGTAGCAATCAATTACTATTTGAACATCAAAGATACCGACTAAGAAACTACTGCTTAGGACTCATTACTCTTTTAACAGCCACTTTGAGGCTTTCCTGAGCTTAGGTTTTAATGTTGCTAAACCTCTGCTATCCTTAATATCAAAATATTCAGCAGAGTATATTCTGATATAAACGTATCATACATGTGGTACACTCACAAGAAAAATTTTAATTCTCCATAGTCAGTCAATAGTGAACTTAATTTCTTAAATCCCTATGTATAAGGGGCCTTGAGAAACACACTCCTTATAAGGAATGAACAAGGAAAGAAATTAGGTACATTAAACTTTATTTGTATCTCAGTTTTATTGACTGTGGGTTTTAAGTACAACCAACGTTAAAATGTACATTTCAGTAGGAATAAAATATCTTGGCTCAAAGGAGAATGAGAAATAGAAATAAATTTTCATCTGAATTCAATATTGTTAATGCAAGTTGCATGTACACAGTCTTATTCTCCCTACAGAGGTTGTACTCTAAATTGAAATGTCATTGATATACTTTTATAAATCAGAAGTGCTAGTTCATGTATATTTTATTCTCTATACCAATCCTTTTAGGACATAATTAAATGCAAACAAACAGAAAAGAACTAACTCGAATCAATGTGTCCTTCTGAATGACACATCCTTCATACCTGCAAAGCCATCTCATCAGCTAGACTATTGCACTCATGCTCATAAATTTGACAAGGTTGGTTGATTCCCTTCCAAATCCATTTGCATCTAGAAATATGTAGCCATATAAGATATTTTATATTAATTTATAAAGTGCTTCAGTTATGAGGAAAGGCAAAATTACCTGTTTGTTTGCAGCACAGGTTAATATTTTGATTATCTTGGTATCTCGTTGTTGATGTGAAGCTTTTGAATAGAAACTGAAATGCAGAACAGACTTTGCTGTTTTAGAAGACAAAGTATTCAGCATTGATAGTCCAAAAGCTGTCG
>NW_012149973.1:12787-13104 GCF_000956105.1 Propithecus coquereli | reverse complement strand
GATGCATTTTTGCACATTATATTTCTTTTTTTAATTGTGGTAAAATATATAAATCTACCTAAAAATGCTGCTGAATCTTTCATAAAAATATCTGATCAACTAGTACAGGTGATTTTAAAGAGTCAGACCACCCAAGGAAGGTGGGTTTCTGGATAAAGATCATGTGAAGAATCATTTTGTTTTATTTCCACAATATTTTTCTTTTGTTCCTGTCATAAGGCATAGTGGAATAATGTGTAAGTTTTATTGTTTATAGCATATTCACACCACACACACACACAGCCTTTTGAGTTCACGTAGTTAAAATTCTGTTGCAA
>NW_012149973.1:8743-9652 GCF_000956105.1 Propithecus coquereli | reverse complement strand
TAGGTCTATAATCAAACTAATGAACCTGCAAATACCACATAATGAACTATTTCTCTATTTTTCTATCTTTAGTTAAATTGCTATTACAGTCTGTCAGCATGGAAATTCTGAATATTATTTTTAGTTCAGTTAGACTCTTTTTTTCCTTTCAGTGATGTAAAGTTTAGGGAAAGAGGTTAGACCCACTTTGATATGAGAAATTATAGACTGCTAAAAACCTGTGGACGCCTTTCTGTTTTTATAAAGGCCCCCCCCTGTTGATATGTGTACTCGTTTAATGGTTAATGGTAAGTACAGTCAACTCTCTATTGGTGCTAATGAAGGGGAGCAATGGCTAGAGTAACATAGAGAAGGTGGGGTCATCACTGCTCTCCTTCAGTAGCATAACTAGGAGGTGCAGTGGAGAGTGGTATGGAGAGATGGGTACTGGAATTCAGACCAAACCAGCTGGTCCCTTATTCAATTCTGATTCCTGGCGATAGATTTCCTTTGGGTCTTGCCAGTCAGTGATTCTGTAACAAAAACCATCTTGGTTCTGTGACAGTAAATCTAGAATCATTTTCTTGCCTTTTTAATCCATAAGTGGCAAGGTGACTCTGGAAAATAAAACACCGAATATTTTTCGTCTGAAATTTCTAGAAAGTTTAGGATTGAATCTGACATGCATGCTAGAAATCTAGTATGATCAAGAGCTAAGTCAGACAATTATCTCTTTTCCAGCAGTCAGTTAATTCTGGTTCACTAATGGAGTGAAGATATTCAGTGATTAGAAAATCAGGGAACTCCTTTTTTAATTTGAACCATGTTTAATCCGAAGGAGCCTATTAAAAGTAGGTGTCAGGGCTACTCTGGAATGGTGAGTTTATTCTTTCTTTCTTTCATGCAAACAATATTTATTAAACGCTTACT
>NW_012149973.1:7608-8108 GCF_000956105.1 Propithecus coquereli | reverse complement strand
ATGTTTAATTGCTTTTTCAGTTATTTGTGCAGATTTAATATTTTAGTAGATTTTTTTGTGCAAAGCTTTTGTCACTCTAAAAATATTTCAGTATAGGTTTTTTGCTTAACCTAAAAATCTATGTCATTCATGTTTATTATTAAAGGATTTTTAAAATTTATTTAAAAAGCCATGTTACATAAAATGTAGGTTTATGATCAAACTAATGAACCTACAAATACCACATAATGAACTACTTCTCTATTTTTCTATCTTTAGTTAAATTGCTATTACAGTCTGTCAGCATGGGAATCCTGAATATTATTTTTAGTTCAGTTAGACTCTTTTTTCCTTTCAGTGATGTAAAGTTTAGGGAAAGAGGTTAGACCCACTTTGATATGAGAAATTATAGACTGCTAAAAACCCGTGGACGCCTTTCTGTTTTTATAAAGGCCCCCCCCCCTACTGATATGTGTACTCGTTTAATGGTTAATGGTAAGTACAGTCAACTCTCTGTTGGT
>NW_012149973.1:4921-5693 GCF_000956105.1 Propithecus coquereli | reverse complement strand
GAAAAGAAATATTTAAACTTTTGATGCCTTTATCCAATAATTACTATCAGGTATTATTAGCTTTATGTATCCAGCATATATGTGTACTGTTCAAAGAGGTGGTTATATTATTTTCTTTCATAATTAAAGATGTTTTGGTGTTAAAACTCAGATTTAAAGAATATGGTCAATTTTATTTAGTCTAGTAGGCAAGGAACCTTGCAACCGTGGCAGAAGAATCTGGTAAGATATTCATATTTTCAGTTCAGCTTGAATATAGCTTGTTATAGAAATGATAGAAAAAAATAAATTCATCTAGGATTTTATTTTTGGTTTTTAAAACTGAAGTCATTAAAATAAGCATACTTATAAATTACTGTAGAAATAACAAATCTGTGAATTGTAAATTGATCACAAAATTTACTGAAGTTTCAGCCGACAACTTACTATATCCTAAACTTTCCCTCAGTGAATTTAAAATTTTCGTTTACAAATGACTCAATACCTCTTCTGTAAGCATGAACGCTGATTTTGCAGTTAAAGGGGTTCTGTAATCATTATGTTTGGGCAACACTGAATACTGATATAAGATCTTCCTCTAACATATTTACTTGTTAAGCAAATGGAGGAGTCCCAAAGGGGAGGGGAGGAAAAACTCTGTTTAACTTTTTTTGACACAGCATTCTCCAGATTGATTGCAGAGTGAGTTTGTTTGTTTTGTGAAACCTCTATTAATAATATCACACAAAATTATTGCTTTTTGGAACACAATTTGTAAATGCCTTATGCCAAG
>NW_012149973.1:0-400 GCF_000956105.1 Propithecus coquereli | reverse complement strand
CTTAAAAAAAAAAAAAGAAAGAAACATGCCTTGAACACATTTGATATCATTTTTAGAATGGAATTTTGCTTTTTTAACTCAAGCCAACTATCTAGAAATACTAATTTATGTGTGCCAAAGCTGTTATTTCAACACTGTAATAAACTACTTGACCAAACTAAAAATTGTATACATTCAATCATGTAAACAGAATTCTAATGACCCACACAAAATCTTCACAGACTCTGACAAAGAAATATTTTACTGTATTTTAGCAAAATAATATTACTTTTCTGCATTTTCTACTTTTAAGAGCAAAATTTTCATCACTTTAATGTGTATAGTTTTCTTAACTAAAGGAATAGTGAAATTATTAAATATTACTTTGAAATCCTAGTTAGTAATTTATCTAAATTGGAAG
>NW_012149972.1:21068-21405 GCF_000956105.1 Propithecus coquereli | reverse complement strand
TTTTTTTTTTTTTCATTTCAGCATATTATGGGGGTACAGATGTTTAGGTTACGTATGTTGCCCTTCCTCCCCCCCAAGTCTGAGTTTCAAATATGTCCATCATTCGGGTGGTGATGGGTATATGCATAAGCTCTTTTCTTTTAACTGTGTATGATAAGGTACAGATATAGACATGAACTTCAAAAAGGAATTACTCAGTTTTCAAGCAAAATTTGGAGGAAAGATATAGGTTGCAGAGCTTTCTGGGTTTTAAAATAATATCATTTCTCATTCCACGTCTTCAGGGTGGGCCTATAAGATTTCTTTTTAAGACCTCAGAAAATATTAAGTTTCATGC
>NW_012149972.1:16926-17698 GCF_000956105.1 Propithecus coquereli | reverse complement strand
TGAAATATTCATACGTTATAGAATGGCTAACTCTGAGGAGGTAAATTTTAATTTTTGTTCACATACCTTAATTGAGAGGAACCACATCTGAGGAGATGTATCCAAGGAAACTAACCCAGGGAACCTCATGTACATCTGTAATGAGATCCTGGACCTCAAGCCTGAGCCTGATACTGTGATGAGATCATATTTGTGGGGACTCTTAGAAGGGAGTGGCTATATTTTGAATATGGGAATAATGCAAATAATTCTTGGCCAGAATGTGGAGGTTTTAAAACCTAGCCTCAAATGATTTGACCTTCCTCCCATTGAGAGGTAGGGTCTAAACAACCCTTCCTATCAATCCTGGAAGCCATGCGACTATGGTAGTGTGACTACTGAGACTAGTTCATTAAAAAAGCTTCTGCCCTGCTCACCAGTGCTTTCATAATGGAGCCCTGAGTTGCCATTTAAGAGTCCCGCTGCTCTGAGGTCACCAGGGATCTGAGGAAGGTCCAAATTTACACACATGAACAGACAAAATGGAGATGCTCTGAGACTACGTGATGAGAGGCTAGGTCAGCCCCTAGAAGTTCTAACTCCCCACTGTTCTAGCTCCAACCACATCTGACAACAGCTTCATGAGAGACCCTGAGCCAGAAATGCTCAATCTAGGCCCTCCCATTTTTCTAATCCCCAAAAGCATGACAGACAATAACATGACCACTGATGTTTTAAACCACTAAGTCTAGGGGTGATTTGTTACATGGCAATAAATAACCAGAATGGTCCT
>NW_012149972.1:14028-14716 GCF_000956105.1 Propithecus coquereli | reverse complement strand
ATGTCCTTACACTTCTTCCTGCAAAATGCATACAAATATCCACTTCCATCCATTAAGTCTATTCTCTTTGCTAAATAGGTTCAGCTCATAAAGTTTTTCTTCATTGACATGGTTATGAATTCCTTTCTCTCCCAGATTTTCTTTCTTTGAATAAAAACTGGTCTTTGAGCCTTAGCATGCATATTGACTCCCTCTGCTGTGGGCCAGCTCAGGACCATGTTCTGCTTGGAGCCACACACTGAATGGTAGAGCCTGTGTTGCACCACCACCTGTATTGCTGCTACCTAGAGACCAGCTGTATGATTAGACACCATCTCCAATGAGAACTGACATGTTTTATATGGTATTCTTGGTCACATTTACGGAGTTTCTAAAGGGCAGTGGTGATTACTACCAAGCACAGCATGACCTCTATGGAGACAAACGAACTGTTGAAATTCATCACTATTCTACCAAGAATTCCCCATAAGAGAGACACAAAGTGTTGGACTGAAATTTGCAGAACCTCTCACAAGAGTTCTGACCTGGATGGAGTAAACCTCAGTGTGTTTCCTTTCTGTTGCTTCAGTACGACTGGACTGAAAGATTGCTGCTGCTTGTTTAAAGATTTTTTTCCCCCTATTACCAACTTCATGCTTGCAGCACTGACAATTTTATCATTTCTGTATTCCGTTTTCAAAATTTTTTC
>NW_012149972.1:11118-11660 GCF_000956105.1 Propithecus coquereli | reverse complement strand
GGTTTATACAACCATTGATTATTTTTGTTGGATTTTTGCCAAAATGTATGGTGATTTAATGCCTTTATAAAAATCACATTTTGTGTTTTTTATGGAAAACATTTTGAAAATCTACATTGTACAGAAGCACATATCTTTAATTAACTGTAAGGCTTTTTTTTTTTTTTTTTCCTGTGAGCACTTACTGCCTTCAACTACTTTGTTCTGTGCTTTTTTCCCATTTCGTGGGAATATTCAATTTCACTTTGGGGTGCAACTTTACAGGGAGAACCTTGGGAAAAAAATGGGAGAGGCTATAAAATATTTTTCATAAAATTTTCCCTTTCTCCACATATGCAGAACATGTGAAATATGCCCTTTAGCAAATAGTTTTTAAAAGTTTTTCATAAGAATCATTCTAACAGGTGTGAGGTGATATCTCATTGTATTTTTAAGTTGCATTTCCCTGATGATTAGAGATATTGAGCATATTTTCATGTGTATTTTGGCTATTGATATCTCTTTTGAGAAATGTCTGTTCAGATCCTTTGTCCATCTTTTTT
>NW_012149972.1:0-521 GCF_000956105.1 Propithecus coquereli | reverse complement strand
AGTAAATGAGTGGCATGAATGGTGATGTCTCAGGCATTTAGACCTGAACAAAATGAGCAATAAGAAGATTCTATTTTTTAGTAGTAGGTACTATCAGGCCTTGGTACCTGAAGGTCAAGGCCACTGCTCAAGGTCACAATTTCAGTCTTTCGTCCAGAAACATTTTAGGATATGTAGTGATTTGTTTTAGATTTGGGCATAGTTATTTTCTTTTGCATCCAAGTCTCCCAATATACAAATTCACTCTCTGTTGTCTCTAACTCACCGTCTGATAAACAAACACTCAAAATAAGCCTTAATCCTATACTTCTACATTCTAAACATTGCCTTGATATCAATACTGATGTGCTCATGAAAACACAAGTATTTTTTTTTAACAAGATTAGTTATCAGGCATGGAAAAAATTCAGGCAAGCTACCTGTTATAGAACCACTTAAGAGAGACCAAAGCAGTGCTGGAGCTCAATGGGCACCTTATTTACATGCTTAAAATAAGCTCCATTTTTGCTCATTGCCAGGGC
>NW_012149971.1:12986-13355 GCF_000956105.1 Propithecus coquereli | reverse complement strand
TGTAGAAAAATAATTCTTTTTAAGACTAAAATTATACCTGGCATATGTTTGTTATGTAAATATATGTGGACATATATCTATATTTGTGTCTAACTATGTTTTGGTTTTTCTATTGAAAATATAATTTTTACTTGTGGCAAATTTAATGTTGTATATCTAAGCCAAAAATGAAGATAAAATAACCTTGTGTTCACATAAGAGAAAAAAAATTAGTCTCTTAAGCTTTCTTCTTGGGGAGGTAAGAAAAAACACTTCTTTTAAATCAAAAGATAAGTTTTAAAGAGCTTAAAGAGATCTTTAAAATATAGGTTCATCTAAATAATTCCTTGGAATATTTTCTATGATCATAATATAGAGAAAAAAGGCTGG
>NW_012149971.1:12087-12429 GCF_000956105.1 Propithecus coquereli | reverse complement strand
TTGAGACAGAGTGTTGCTCTGTTGACCAGGCTAGAATGCAGTGGTGTCATTATAGCTCACAGCAACCTCAAACTCCTGGGTTCAAGAGATCCTCCTGCCTCAGCCTCCTGAGTAGCTGGGACTACAGGAGCATGTCACCATTCCTGGCTAATTTTTTCTATTTTTAGTAAAGACAGGGTCTCACTCTTGCTCAGGCTGGTCTCGAACTCCTGAGCTCAAGTGATCCTTCTGCTTCAGCTTCCCAGAGTGCTAGGATTATAGGCATGAGCCACTGTGCCCAGCCTATTTCTTCTCATATGTCTTCAATCGTTTAGAGCATAATTATTTTGTGGTCTAACAAAT
>NW_012149971.1:11536-12037 GCF_000956105.1 Propithecus coquereli | reverse complement strand
CCATTACTCTTGGTCTCTCCCTAATTTCTTGCTGATCTTTACAGTATCTTTACAGTTTCTCTGAATATATCTTAACTCGGTTTTATTTTGTTTTTTTTTTCTACTAACTAAACTTGATGCTACTTTCTTTTGTTTTATAAAAGATTCCCCATCTGAATTCCTCTCTGGTCAATACTGCTGATGCAGGACTTTTTTATTCAAAAGAAAATCCAGAATATAGCCAAATCAGCTCGAAATAAAGGTAGAGACTAATTTCAATGTGATTACAAAAAATTCTCTTCTTTTCTGAAATAGGAAAAAAATGGAAATTTGAATTGTTTATAAAGAATATAGTTGAAATTGGGATCCAAGGAAAGAAAATATCTAAGAAAAAAACTTGGTTAGTGCATAAGACCTGGCTAGGGTAATTCTATTTCATGCATGTAAATTGACAGATAGGCATAATATGATAATAATGTGTCTTTACTACAAAGTGTTTTTTAAAGTGAACCTAGACTACCA
>NW_012149971.1:8954-10290 GCF_000956105.1 Propithecus coquereli | reverse complement strand
AGTTAATTATCTTCATTTGTGTCTTATCTACTAAGTCCTTGATTGTGTTCTTAATTCTGATATATTTTTAGTTCTAGAATACCTGATTTTTTATATAGATTTCAATTCTTAAATTATTTTGGTTATCATCTTTTTACTTACTTTTGCCCAGCTTTTCACCTATTTTCTTAAATATGACAGTTATTTTTAAGTGTGTCTCTGCTACTTTAAAGTATAGATTATATGGATTATTTCCAGGTTTCCTTCTATTGCCTGTCACTTTTATTATATGTCAGATGTTGTGTATTTGAAAACTCACACACCTCCCAGATGATATTCTCTTCCACCAGAGAGAATTAAACATTCCTTCTGTTTAGAACATAAAATGCAAGGTAAGCTAGGGTGGGAGGGCTTATCATCTAAATATAATCAGGAATTCAGTTATGTTGGGGCTGGGTTGCAATTTTAGTAAAATTAAATCTATGCCTGAGTCATCCTGATTCCTAGGACACGACCACCAGAGATTTCAAGTAAGAACGTGATGGACCTTTGTCTCCTCAACCCTGAAAAATTGCAGGAATTACTTCTGCCTATCAGAGGCTTAAACTTAGCCCTTTAGCCTCACACTCCATAAAACTTCAAAATTTGGTCTTGAGAGGGAGACTGACATGTGTTTCATGCCCTCAGGTCTCCAATTTTATTATTCTAGCCCAACACAATGCCAAAGTATCGTTTCTTGGTACTCCGACAACAGCCTTCTGCCAGATCCAAGATCAATTTTTAGCCTCCAGCTATGCTGAACATTGATAAGTGTCCCTAAGGGAGAAAATGCCTATAGATCCTTAGTGGCAATTCACAATTCCTTCTAAGGATTTTGTCTCTTGTTTTCTTTTTTAATTTTTTAAATTGTATCTCCTGCTTCTGATGGGTCTTTGCGTAATAAGATTCATGAAACAATAGGATATTTTATTCTTTCCACAGATTTCAGTTTCATTTATTTGCCTCCCATGCAGCTTCAAAAGTCAACAAATGTCTTATGTGGAGCAAAATGGCTTTTTGTTTAAGGCTCCTTAAGTGTTTCCCATTTTGTCATTTCCATCTCTGTGATTGCTTAAAGTTTTGTGTGTTTCTCTTTATACCAGCAACGGCCTTGTGGTTATGCCAAGCTGTGGATATGCCAAGCTGTGGTTCTCAGCTTCTAGCCTGTACCTAGAATCAGCAGATGCTACAGGAAAAAATAAGCTATAATCTCATCTCACCTCTGGACACTTTACTCCTCTCTAGAAATTTAGTCCTAGTTCGCATTGCTTCCACAGTTTTCTGATAGTTTTTAAATTATGATGTTTTCCCTGTAATG
>NW_012149971.1:0-569 GCF_000956105.1 Propithecus coquereli | reverse complement strand
CAGAGCCAGACCCATCCCAGTCTATCAACATCCAATGCCTTACTCTAAGCACTAAGCTTACTGTAGCCGCACTTTCAGTCCCTCGTGTGCTCTCATACATTCATTTCTTTATTTCTTATGCCAGAGAAGTATGTAATGTTATGTACATGAAGCTTTAAGCTTCGGGGTTCCTTTGTGCAGGGAGGGGGCTCTGCGGGCAGCGAGGGTACCGGAACAGGTTTCTAGGAATTGAAAGGAGAGGCGAGGGGCAGCGGGCAGATGAGACATGTTCTTTTATTGTCCGGGTATGCAGCTCAGAGCAAGAACATGGCGAGCGCTTATATATGGCTCAAAACAATAATGGCAACATGCCAAGCAAAGGCGTGATCACGTGGGTTTTACATAGGAGGTGACATCATGGTTACATAACTGTGCTGACTCATGCATCACCGGAAGACAGGCCAGCAGTCATTTTAGTTGGGCCCAAGAAACCTATTGCCTATACAAATGAATTTCCCCTTACACTGTGATTAGTGGGAGTTGCTGGGAGTTCAAGGAGGGCAGAGAAAGCCTGCTTATAATTAGGCAGC
>NW_012149970.1:9786-10104 GCF_000956105.1 Propithecus coquereli | reverse complement strand
ATTTTTCATATTACTTGTCTTTTTTCACTTTATGATATTTTCTAATAGCTCATATCAAAAATCTGCACAATGGTTTGATCAAATACTACAGTTTAAATGATTCATTTTTCAAATTAGTCATGGGAAGTCACTTTATTCACTATTTGTAATCACACCTCATCTATGCCTAGATACATAATATGAGGTGGTTTTGCCCTTTTCTAAAGTACAAAAAACAATTATTTTAATTTTTCATATTACTTGTCTTTTTTCACTTTATGATATTTTCTAATAGCTCATATCAAAAATCTGCACAATGGTTTGATCAAATACTACAGT
>NW_012149970.1:7176-7551 GCF_000956105.1 Propithecus coquereli | reverse complement strand
TTCTTTTGAAACCAAATATGACACAAATATTCTTAAAAAGAATTCTATTGTTGTTAGATAAGGGAAAGAAGTTTCAATATACTGATAAATGGGTTCATGGAAACACTGAGGAATTACTGTGAGAAACAAATTCTCTAATAATTCAAAGGCAGAACTTCTCGCTATTAGACCCTTTTGTAGGTAGAAAATGAAATGCTGGAACATTGGCTTTGTTTAAAAACCATGGATGACTTTCACCAGCTAATCATAAAATCAGATGGGCCTGGCCGTGTCAAATCAAACAAGTGAATGTTTTCTTTTTTTTTTATTTTAAGGAATCCTTATATGTTTACTACTTCTACCAGGGGCCTATAGTAAGAATAACCAATATACTAC
>NW_012149970.1:6781-7126 GCF_000956105.1 Propithecus coquereli | reverse complement strand
AGTTCTATATCGATTCTTGTTATCAGCCCTTTATCAGATGTGTAGAATGCAAATATTTTCTCCCATTCTGTAGGTTGTCTATTCACTCTAAGGACAGTTACCTTGGCTGTGCAGAAGCTTTTTAATTTGATCAGATACCATCTATTTATTTTTGCTGCTGCTGTGATTGCTTTGGGGGTCTTCTTCATAAATTCTTTGCCTAGGCTGATGTCTATAAGAGTTTTTCAGACATTTTCTTCTAGAATTCTTAAGGTTTCACACCGTGAGAGGTGAGATCCATTTTCAATCTTCTGCATGTGATTATCCAGTTTTCCCAGCACCATTTATTGAACAGAGATTCTTTTC
>NW_012149970.1:6329-6731 GCF_000956105.1 Propithecus coquereli | reverse complement strand
TGCACAATAATAAGTCTAGAAAATTAGATCTTTGCATAAAAGGTTTCCTAAAGAGTCAAAAGTGATCAAACTGAACTGCCAGGGTCTTGGCTAAAAGGGGAAGAGATTAATTCAAGTTTCTCCTTTATAATTAAAGAATCTAAACTTTAGCTTTAAAAATTATTTATTTTGAGAGTGTTTCATTAAATCTGTGTGGGATACTTAATTTATGACCTGGGTTAGACTGCCAAGGGACCACCAAAAGGCACATAGATCCAATAAAACTAGTAGCAGAGGTTAGATAAGTAGCCACCTGTCAAGACCTATTGTTACAAAGCTCTTGACCACTTGGCAGATTCTGTTCAATTAACTGGTTTTGAGTCTCTATGTGACACCAGATTCCATATCTGTCTATTAGTTATG
>NW_012149970.1:0-520 GCF_000956105.1 Propithecus coquereli | reverse complement strand
TAAATTTGGCAATTTCTTCTTCCATTCTCACCCCTACCCCTACCTCTGTTCCCATCTTCTCTGCATGGATAAACTAATTGAAATATAAATAGGGAAATATCATCTTGGGACATGGATATCTAAACTTTTCAACACTGTAATTACAATGTTTGTCTTCCATGTGAATACAAGATAGAATGTAGTAAATTTCTCATGATGTACTTATAAAAATAAAAAACTGGCCATTGCAGCTATTCATTAAATAATGTCCTATATTTTGTAATGAAAAACAAATAAAAAGAAAATTAACATTTTAAAATACAACAGGTTTTTTGAGGGGTGGATGAACACATTATTTTAAACAAGTGAAAAGAAATATAATGAAAGAGAGAAAGCTGTTAAAGAAGATACTTCCTGTCCTACCAATGCACACAGAAACTTTCTTTAGAATATAGTTTTATTTGTTTGTTTGTTTGATTGTTTTTGCTTACTATTCCATCTTGAAACTTTTGTCTGTTTTTACAAATTGCACATTGGCAAC
>NW_012149969.1:10745-12853 GCF_000956105.1 Propithecus coquereli | reverse complement strand
AAACCAACAAAAAGAAACCAGAAAAACAATTCAGGAAATGAATGAAAAATTTACTAGAAGCTCAATCAGAAATGAAAATAGACTAATGGCTAAAAATCATATTAAAAAATGATCAACATCTCTAATCATCAGGGCAATGCAAATTAAAACCACAATTAGATAATGCATTATCCCTGTCAGAATGGCTATTACTAAAAAGTCAAAAAGCAATAGATGCTGGTGTGGCTGAAGAGAGAAAGGAATGCTTCTACACTGTTGGTGGGAGTGTAAATTAGTACAACCTCTATGGAAAACAGTATCAAGATTCCTCAAAGAACTAAAAGTAGACCTACCATTCGATCCAGCAATCCCACCACTGGGTATTTACCCAAAGAAAAAGAAGTTATTTTATCCAAAAAACAGCTGACTTGATTCTTTATCACAGTGCAATTCACAATTGCAAAGATGTGGAATCAATCTAAGTGCCCATCAATTCATGAGTGAATTAATAAAGTAGGGTATATATACACCAAGGAGTACTACTCAGCCATAAAAAGAATTGAATTAATGTCTTTTGCAGCAATTTGGATGGAACTGGAGACTATTATCCTAAGTGAAGTATCTTGAGAATGGAAAAACAGACACCACATGTACTGTCTAATAATTTGGAGCTAATCGATGGGCACCCATGGGCACAGAGAGAAGTAAAAGTCATTGGAAATCAAGATGTGGGGAGGGGTAAAAACCTACCTCACATGTACAACGAACCCTATTTGGGTAATGGGCACACTAGTAGCCCAGGATTGAGCTATCCATGTAACAAAAACATTTGGACCCCCTTAATATTTTGAAATTAAAAAAGAATACAAAAACAAAATAGAGGCTGGCAAGTGTGGTTGGTGATTGGGGAAAACAAACTACCTTTTAACGAAACCTCACTAAGTGTGAACAATATAGTTCTTTTAATGATGTATTATGGTTGGGTTTAAAATCAAATAATATGTTTATTTAATTATCTGTGTATGGATAAAAGGGCCCAAACCTGACAAGTTCACATCACTGATGTTCTTAGTATTTTATTTAAGGGGCAAAATTAGCCTTTTATTAAGGAGGTGGGCAGGAACAGAGGGCAAAATGTGAAACTTACTACTATTTTATAAAGATTGTGTCCTGAGCTGGCTGTTGCACAAATCAGTCTTCAGTGAGAGGGGCCAACAGTACCATACTTCATGTTAATACTAAATAGCAGAAAATGCCCAATATCATAGGGATGCAAGTTGGAGAGGTCGTGAAGTTTACAGGGTCATTTATTGTCCTCCTGGTGCCTCAAATTTTCATGAAGTGGATGAATGATGATAGTGATGTCCTTTGTCCCTGAGAACAAAGGTGGGTTGTGGGTGGATCCCAGTCTTGGGACAGGTCAATGTACCTTGTGAGTCTGAGTTTCTGAGAAGTGTTGTTCTTTATCTGGTGTCCCCTGCATACTGCTCCTAAATTTCAGCAGAGGAGTGGAGTGACCAGTTGGTGCTCTAGAGAGAACGATTACTTCTTTTTTAGCCAATTATTTAAACCACAGCACACTCTGGCTTCACCGTTTTGTTCCAGGAATACTTGTGAAAGAAAATAAAAAGGTGGATGTCTATTTTCATGAGCAATAATCTACCCAGAATCATGGCAAGAAAAATGCTGTTTTAAAATGTTTAACCTGACAGAAATTTCTCCTTCATGTTTGTGGCATATAATCACGGAAATGCTTAGAGAAACAACAGCTTAAAATACAGCCGTGCTGATTAAATTGACTGTATGTGATTGCCGATTGATGAGAGTATTGATTATATTCGAATCAAAATTAATCACTGGTTTCATTGTTAATAAGGCATCTTTTCAGTCTTTTGAGTTAATATCTGATGATTCTTTGCAATGGAATTATCTGCTTTATACACAGAAACAATCTATTAGAAATTAGAGTAATGACTGAGTCTAAGGGTTGGTTTAACTTGAGTGTAATAGATATCATAATTGGAACTTATGAATGACAATGAATCGTGTATGTGATAAACTGAATGAGAAAAACTTATTATAGTTTAAAATTAGTTTTTTTCCCTTTGTGTTAAGTTGTGTACTTTTGC
>NW_012149969.1:8862-10695 GCF_000956105.1 Propithecus coquereli | reverse complement strand
AGCCCTATCAACAAGTGGGCAAAGGATATGAACAGACACTTTGCAAAAGAAGACAGAATAATGGCCAAAAAACATATGAAAAAATGCTCAACATCTCTAACCATCAGGGAAATGCAAATCACCTTTCCTTTAAAGACCTGCAGTGGACTAAAGGCTGCTCAGACTCTGAGCTCCCCGCCCTCTGGCCTTCCCTGGTGCTGCTGAGCTGGCTGCTCCAGAAGAGCAGGCCATGCCCCAAAGTGGAGGGACATTAAACCTGCTTGAGCAAGCCATGGGCAACTCGGGACCAGCACTCTTCTCCCTGGCATGGTCAGGGATTGAACTTGGGGAACCAGGAGACAGGCCCACAGGCCAGATTCCATACCCCCAGGACGCAATCATGTTGCTTGGGGACACAGAAGGGAGATTTGTGAACTAATCTTGGGAGGAAAGGGAGCCCCCATGGGCGGTACTGAAAGGAGAGTGCAGTGTGGGTCTGAGCCACGGCACACTTGTGGAGCACCCCCCCTCCCCCCCCAGAGAAAAGCCATGCTTTCTGTCTGGGGCAGAATCTTGGGCAGGGAAGCTCCCAGCCCATGGTGCCATTGCCGGTAAGCTCAGCTAGTTTGGGCTTCTGCTTGTGGCCAGACACTGGAAGGAGACCTCAAGACAGGGGAGGAGGGAGATGAGCAAAATTGCCTCCTGACAGCCAGTCTGTGAATCCCAAACGGCCTCTCTCCCCTCCCTGCCAAGACTTTCTTGCTTGGTGGGGAGACACTTCAGTCCTTCTCTGGTGGCTTTCCCCAGCAGACTGGGAGCTGACCTGACCCCTGCTGAGACAGCTCTGGTGCCCAACTCTGTGAAACCAGAAGACAGGTTCCCCTGACCCAGACCCATCTAGCCTTGCTCCTCCACCCACCTCTGCTGTAGTGGAGAATAAGGAGTCCCCAGCGAACTCTAGGGCCCCACCCATTGCTTGGGGTATTCAAGTGCTTCTCCTCATGGACTAGAGTTGGTCACAGGGCCCAAAGAACAACACTGCACTTGGCTCTTTCAAGCAAGTCCCACATACTGACAGGAAGAACAACCTATACAGCCTGCTAGAGAATTTACTGACTCAATCATTCGTGGCATGTCTGATTCTCACCCATAAGCACCACTGACCATCTTAGAGATTAAACTGGGTATCCCACTATGATTCACACTGTTAAGAAGACCAGAGGGCTGGGGAAAGAGAAAGGATTTCAAAGACCGCCATCTTCCTTTGTCAACAAGAGATGCGAAATTTGCCCATGAACATAGTACAACACCACTACTGCCCGCAAATGAGTAGCAACTGAGAAAACCACCATACTAAGGATATGTATAACCAAGGTATCCATCCAGAACCTAGACCTCCATCAAAGCAACCCAAAGCAAAGCCAGAGGTTCTTACACAACATATGCTACAGACACGCCCTTAAGGGTGAGAGGGATAAAAGCCCCATGTAAACAAAAGAGAATCCAAAAACAAGAAGTGATAGATGTTCCAGATGAGAAGGAATCAGGAAAAGAACTTCAGAAGTATGAAAAATCAGGGTGAAAAGACATAAGGACAAGAACTTCAGAAGTATGAAAAATCATGGTGAAAAGGTATCCTTCAAGGAGCAAACCAGCTCTCTAGCAATGAATCCCAACCAAAATGAAAATATTGAAATGATGATAAAGAATTCCAAGTATGGGCCGGGCGCGGTGGCTCACGCCTGTAATCCTAGCACTCTGGGAGGCCGAGGCAGACGGATTGTTTGAGCTCAGGAGTTCGAGACCAGCCTGACCAAAAGCGAGACCCCGTCTCTACTAAAAATAGAAAGAAAT
>NW_012149969.1:5649-6612 GCF_000956105.1 Propithecus coquereli | reverse complement strand
GAAAAACGTTGATCTAAGAACTTTGCAAATGAATAAAATTTATCTTTGACTCTCTGGCTCTGTTTTTGGTGCCCCTTCTCTTTCTCCAAGGCTTTTCCCAACTTCCTCAGCTACTCCATTCCCTAACATCCAGGAAATATTCAGATGTGCTCCCCTCCCCCATGTAGCTGAACCAGTTGTCAGTTGTTCATGGCCATCTTGTGTCCTTATTGGACAGTGTCCCATTCTGATTACTTAGGACCTGTGCTTTGCCAATTGCTGAGTACCGTGTTCTGAATCTCACCTCTGTGAATGGCCTTTGGTCCCATTTCTTTTCCAAAATTTGGCTTTTACAAAAGTATCCGTGATCTCATTTGTTTCTGTAATTCTCTGAATTGGGGTTGATATTTGCATTTTCAAGGGCACTGTGTTGGAGAATAGTCGAGATGGTTTTGTTTAAGGTGAGTAAGATCACTGTGGGGTTGGGTGCCCTCAAAAAATTGTCAGAAAGGACACATCCACATGCTGCGATCTGGTCTCCTGGAAAGTCTCCTGTTCTAAAACCTTTTCTCTTTCCCATGTGTTTCTAAAACTTGTAACATGTTGAGCGCTTTGGTTTCTAATAGCAGCCAGCATGTTTTTTTAAAAAAACAAATATTTCTGGGAAAGAAAGTACTAAATTAAGTCACTCTAAGGTATAAATCCAATATGGAAACTGAATAAACATATTGAATGTAATAATAAAAACACAAATGCATTGAAAAGATTTATAAAAATAAGGAATTATTATCACTGTTATTAGAACACTGGAAACCTTGGGGAGAGTTTGAGGAAAAGAGGGAATTCCTAACAGTACAAAAGGGAGTCCATAGCTGGCTGTTGAGATCTCGGAAGACATGTTCTGCATCCTCTCTATTTGCACAGGTAGATGGTCCAGAGCCTGATGGTGTAGAGGTAGCAGTGTGATTTATTTTAATTATTATT
>NW_012149969.1:2057-3429 GCF_000956105.1 Propithecus coquereli | reverse complement strand
GGCCTAATGGGGAAAAGAATATTTCAGATCCTGGGAGAAATGGACAAGGTTTGAAATAGCTTTTGGGAAAGATGATCTTTTGACTTGATTATCCATGACTGGGTTTTCTTTAGTGGGAGATAAAAGTTTTATTTTATAATTAAAGGCAAAATACTTGAGATGCAATGCCAGATTGAAATAATGCAGTGTTAGAAATCTACCCTTCCTCCAGTATGATCAGTCAATTAGTCAAAAGATGTTTAATTCGTCAATCTCAGATATTTTCCTTTTTGTAATTTGGGTGAAGCAGTGTTTGGCAGCCTTGCTGCAGGGCAGGTTCTACTCAAGACTGTTGAAATCTGAATCTCTGAGGGGGTGACTGGTATATTTTCTACAATCCTCCACATAGCTCTAATGCACACTAGGGTTACAGATCACTGGTCTATAAGGTGTTTTTTTTGGTGGGGGATCTCTGTGGAGGGAAGAGGTGCACAAAAGGGAGACCAGAGACATAAAAGAGACAAGCTTCTAAGACTTCTTGTTTATTTTTATCTATTTATCTCCAAATAGAAATTGGGTTAACTATCAAGCTGATCAAATTCTTGCTTCACTAGGGCCTGCTGTTGTTGAATTAAATGACATAATAGAATGGCTTTTTGCTATTTGTGTTTTTGAATTAAAATATCCATAAAAAGGAGCTTTGTTTCTGAAAGAATTTCCAGGTAGGGTGTTAATACACCAATCCTGTGAAGACCATTTAAGGTGATGGTTCTCAGGTGATGTGTGAGAAACACCTGTAGGATGACTTAGGCATCCAGAAAAACACGGGGAGGTCAGTAATGCAACTTGAAAGACTTTAAACCTTATAAAAGATGACAACGGAAGGTTTGTGTAATAATTACAGTTTCTGTGTCAATTTGGCTGGATTGGGGCCCATTTGTTTGGTGAAACATGAGTCTAGACATTGCTGTAAAGGTATTTTGTCGATGCGATTAACATTTTACCATCAGGGGACTTTAGGGAGCTTGCCGTTGACAATGTGATAGTGTGAGTGGAGGTTACGCAACCAGTTGAAGGCCTTAAGAGTAAAAACTGAGCTTTCCCAGAAAAGAAGAATTCTACCTCAAAACTAACAGGAATCCTGCGTGAGTTTCTAGGCTGTCAGCCTGCCCTACAGATTTTAGACTTGCCAGCTTCACAACTGCGTAAGCCAATTTCTTAAAATAAATCTCTTTACTTCTCTATCCCTTATTCTTTTTGTTTCCATGGAGAACCCTGATACCCTTGTAAATGTCATCCTTGGAAGCAGAGTAGAGTTTGTTTGTTTTGAATCATGGTGAGAACCCAGGTTTTGTCTGAAGATGATACTTAAGGAATAAAAAATTGAGGACTT
>NW_012149969.1:0-367 GCF_000956105.1 Propithecus coquereli | reverse complement strand
TAGAGTTAAAACACTTTCATTTTCCCTGGACAAAGAAAGCATATAGAATATCATGTATATTTTATATATGGTAAATTGAGTTAAGCAGAAAAATCATGTTTTTAGAAACTTTGCCTCAGTAAATTGCTCTTAGGAGTCTTTAGCAAAGGTAAACTTGTTCAGGCCACAAAGATTTTCTTTGTGCAAGACAGATACTACCTAATTAACGCCATGCAACTTGCAGCTGGAAGCAAGAAGGTATTCTCAGGTGTTTTCATTTATCTTTTTAAGAGGTGAGGTATCATAGGCTTTATGGTGGAAGGCTAGCTAATGATTTCTTAATGGTAACTACTAAGCCTGAGAAGCAACAAGGAATGGAGTTTAGTGT
>NW_012149968.1:15634-17137 GCF_000956105.1 Propithecus coquereli | reverse complement strand
TAAAAAAAGATAACAGGGGCATTCCTAATGGCCAAAGAGGATGCTGGGAGTAACGGAGGCTAAAGTGAAGCTGGACTGCTTTTCTTTTAAATAGGAGCCTGTGCTTACACTGCTGTACGGGAAACTTCTAGGCAGTAATCAAGGGACCTTACTTTACAGGTATCTTATAAGTGAAGAGTTAAAAATAGATTTTGAAAAAAAGAAAAATGATTTCAAACACTAAAAAAAAAAAAGATTTTGGATTGTTATCAAGGAATATCATAAGAAAATAAGTTTCAGTGTACTGAGAAACTAGGTATCTACACATATCAGAAAAAAGTATGCAAAGGATGTGCTTTCTTCTAACCCCTACTGTTCCCCCCACCCGCCCCCCACTGCAAGAATTATCAACTCTAATTTGCTACCCATCTCCTTCGCTCCCTCCCTTCTGCCCCATTCCTTCTTTTTTCTTTTTTGGGCTGGCTTACAAGCAATTATAGTTAGTAATGGGTAGTGGTCTCTGCCCCTCAGACTGTGGTTCTCAGTTTTGATTGTTTGATTTATTAAAAAGACCATCTTATTTGGTGATCTGGTAAAGTTATATCACTTTTCTCTTTGTGAGCAGCAGATTCTACGACGGTGCAGAAAGGGGGAGAATTTCCCTTGTGCATAGTGAAGCAGCAGACATACCCTTCTCTCTCCTCCACATCTCCCCACTCTCCCTCTCTTTTCTTCTTCCTTTATGTCTTCCTTGACCTTCCTTTATGGATCACATAGTGCTTTCATTTCACCCATCTGGTCAGAAAGGAAAGTCAGGCATTTCCACCTGCATGTTTTACTAGAACTTCAAACCAACGGGTCTAAAAGAGATCTCACGATCATCTTCTCTCTAATGGATCTACACCATTTCTGTTAACCCTTTCACCTTTAATAACAAAGTCTGTTCATCCAAACTTCTGTCTTTCACAGCTTCCTCAGGCCTGGGCACCGCCACCTTAACAATTCTTTAACTATATATATCTTTCTTTTCTTCCCTCTCCCAGAGTTGCGGGCCTCCTTGTGTCATTACTGAACTATTACAAATAGCCTTTCATTGAGTTTGCTATCTGACAAGTTCTATCCTCTAAAATACATCTGATTATTGATTACCAGATTTATATTCTTTAAGCACAGTTGTGGTTATATCACAACAAAGCCCCAAAACATTCACTATCAACCTGGTGTCTCCAGAATAGAGTTCAAACTTTATCTTAGCATTCGAGGTTGTTCTGAGAATTCTCAGTATATGTAGTGGTGATGAGTAGGTGAGTATAAAAAGCAGAGAAAAGTGCAAATAACAATGCTTTCATTTCAGGGTTGTTTGGAAGATTAAATGGGATATTTATAGCATACAGCATAGTGCCACTCATCTAAATTGAGCTAAAAAATGTTAGTTATTATTGCCTTCCTCTATTTAAAGATTGCTGGATTAATGGAAAAAAGAGATTGGGTCTCCTCTACTCTGGCTGGATTACATAGAACATT
>NW_012149968.1:12012-13384 GCF_000956105.1 Propithecus coquereli | reverse complement strand
GGGCAAGGTTTTTGCTTTAGATATCCTATTTGTTAAATGGGGATAATACTACCATTCACCTCTTAGAGCCATTTTGAGATTTAAATGAGTTAATATGTATTAAGTGCTTAAAATACTTCCTGGCTCAGACTAAAAGCTCAATAAGTGTAATTTCTATGTAAGCTTTTACATGTTGTCAAGGTTCATAAGAGCCAAATTGCAAAATTCACAGATACAGTTGAATTAGAACACATTTGAGATACAACTTCTTTAATCACAGTACATTTAGATATATCCTAATAGAAGAAATTTTAGACCCTTTTACTATATCAACCCAGAGTGTACTGCATGAGGGAAAACAGTAAATTGAGAGGTCAAGATTACTTTAGGAAAAATCTTTACATTTCTTTGTGGATTAAAATATGTCAGGTTTATACACTCGATTTTGCATTCCATGGTATTTATACTTATAAAGTAAACATATTATTGACTAGACACCAAATTTACCAATAATTATCTTTTCTCCATTTCAGTAGGGACCACCCAGGTTAAGACAATCCTTCAAATGGAAGACAAATCTTTTGGTTTCATTAAGTCACACATTTTTTTCTCTACCTTTAATTTTTTTAAAACAAAAGAATGTTATAAAACTTCCAGAATTATATGGGATTGTACTATGAGGAGAGGAGTATGGTAAATTAAATATGCCTGCATATATTACTCTTCCTTTTGAGATGTGGATCCTCTTGAATCTGGCCTTTTGTTAATGACTTAGTTGACTCTGGTGGAAGTGATGTTCCAGAATTTCTAAGCTTCATCAACCTGCTCTTAGAATGTTTGTTCTTGGGAGAAAACAGTTTCTCTGTAAGAATTTCCACTACCCTGAGAGTACCATGCGGAATTATATTCTGTAATTTAAACTGGGCATTTTTAACACCATTTAAAAAAATTACATGGCTATATGAGAATAGTAGTTGATGTGCATTCAGATTAGTTCCTTTAATAAAGCTTTTAAAAACTATAGCTATTACTGACTCAGTAGTACAATGATAATTTGCAATGCCCCATTGGCTTCAATAAAAGGACAAAGAAAATGGTTTAAGTTATCTTAGAGAAGCTAATATGAGGCAATATAAAAAGTAAGGGATTTTCTTAAACTCAGAAAATAAAAGTCACAAAATGAAATATATGCATTCTACCTACTTGTGTTCCCAAAGGAGGCTCCAACTTTCACAATATGAGTATAAACCAAATTTGTAATGGGCAAGTTTAAGTTCCTATTTACTCTTCAACCATGAGTAGGCTAAGACTTGGGTAGGAAAGTTCTGAAGCTCCAGGAGAAGGTGCACAGCAAGAAGGTTCAAGTCCTAAGAGACAGAAAAAGGAGATTTCC
>NW_012149968.1:9695-10417 GCF_000956105.1 Propithecus coquereli | reverse complement strand
GGGCAAGGTTTTTGCTTTAGATATCCTATTTGTTAAATGGGGATAATACTACCATTCACCTCTTAGAGCCATTTTGAGATTTAAATGAGTTAATAGGTATTAAGTGCTTAAAATATTTCCTGGCTCAGACTAAAAGCTCAATAAGTGTAATTTCTATGTAAGCTTTTACATGTTGTCAAGGTTTATAAGAGCCAAATTGCAAAATTCACAGATACAGTTGAATTAGAACACATTTGAGATACAACTTCTTTAATCACAGCACATTTAGATATATCCTAATAGAAGAAATTTTAGACCCTTTTACTATATCAACCCAGAGTGTACTGCATGAGGGAAAACAGTAAGTTGAGAGGTCAAGATTACTTTAGGAAAAATCTTTACATTTTTTTGTGGATTAAAATATGTCAGGTTTATACACTTGATTTTGCATTCCATGGTATTTATACTTATAAAGTAAACATATTATTGACTAGACACCAAATTTACCAATAATTATCTTTTCTCCATTTCAGTAGGGACCACCCAGGTTAAGACAATCCTTCAAATGGAAGACAAATCTTTTGGTTTCATGAAGTCACACATTTTTTTCTCTACCTTTAATTTTTTTAAAACAAAAGAATGTTATAAAACTTCCAGAATTATATGGGATTGTACTATGAGGAGAGGAGTATGGTAAATTAAATATGCCTGCATATATTACTCTTCCTTTTGAGATGTGGATC
>NW_012149968.1:0-690 GCF_000956105.1 Propithecus coquereli | reverse complement strand
GAAAAGCATTCTATGCTTTTTTTGGATGAAAAGATTCAACACCATTAACATGTCAACCATAGTTGTATTAATTTTTAGGTTTAATGCTGATCCGATAAAAATTTGAATAGATTTTCTTTTAATTGGGCAAGGTGATTCAAAAGTACATATGCAGAAAGAAATAAAAACAATATCTACTTGCATATCTGGATCAGTTCAAGTAGATATTCTTTTTGTTTCTTTCTCCATATGTACTTTTGAATCACAGTGCAATGCGCACCACCCAAAGGATGGACATACTTGAAACTCAGACTTGGGGTGGGGGGCAAGAGCAACAACATACGTAACCTAAATATCTGTACCCCTATAATATGCTGAAATAAAAAAAAGAGAAAAAAAAGAAAAGAAAATAGGCAAAGAAGGTCTAACATGAATAATGGGGGGAAAAAAAAGAATATTAGGATGATACAAAGAAGAGCTTAATTGATCCTGATATCTATATATCAGAATATCTACTTCTCCAGTACCACAGCTATTAGAAAAACAGTCATTTATAGAAAAGCACTTTATCTTGAGAATTTGTTTTAAAATCATATTTGTCTCACATTGAGGCAAAATAGCCAGATCTAACCAGATAAAATGTCAGTGAAAGTGATTTTTTAATAGTATAGCAAAATTCTGAAAGAATTTCTCAATCACCGATTTATCTAT
>NW_012149967.1:16755-17129 GCF_000956105.1 Propithecus coquereli | reverse complement strand
GGTGGGAGAGAAATGTTAACAGAGCAGCTTGTGAGTGGAAAGATTTAGGTAGAAAGTAATGAGAAATAAAGGTAGTGAAAAGGAAAAAGGTAAGACAGGGCAGAATATCAGATGCCTGAACTAGAACGTATTTGGTTGAGGACTTGAATGACAGTGTTTCTATTTGCGGACTCCTGCTGTCTGGTTTTACACTAGTTATTTAAGTTTTGGAGTGCTAGAAGTTATGTTCTTAGTTCCTCCACTAACTTTTTTTTTCTCAAGATTTACATTGATTCCACGTCAATAACAACAAGAAAAATGAGCATAGTGGAGTTTATTTGGTTTTGAGTTCTTATTTGGTTTATTTTAATTCACTGTTTCTGATCCGATAGATT
>NW_012149967.1:13046-13354 GCF_000956105.1 Propithecus coquereli | reverse complement strand
CTTTGCCCATTTATTGATGGGGTGGTTTGATTCTTGTTAATTTTCTTTCTTGTTATCAGCCCTTTATTGGATGTGTAGAATGCAAATATTTTCTCTCATTCTGTAGGTTGTCTATTCTCTCTAATGATAGTTTCCTTGGCTATGCAGAAAATTTTTAGTTCGATCAGGTACTCACAACTAATGGATGTGGAGCGCGCTGTATATGGGAAGGGCTGGCCTGTAGCCCTGGCTTGGGAGAGGCAAAGGCATTATATGCAACCAAAATATTTATACCCCCATAATATTCTGAAATAAAAAAAAAACAAATA
>NW_012149967.1:10316-11735 GCF_000956105.1 Propithecus coquereli | reverse complement strand
ACATGGGAACAAAGAGGTATGCAATGTTTTCACTGAAATGAAAACATACAAGCCTGAATTTTTTAACTTCTCTATTGCCTCTCAGCACCAGGTATTTGGGGAGTTAGGCTGTAAGATTGACATTAATGTGACACTTCCCTTCTGAGCAATTCTTTTGGCTTCCTATTTTTATCAAGCCAAGTTCATTAATTTAGTCAGTAACTATTTACTGAATGTATGCTATGTTCCAGACAGTATTTTAGGCACTTGGAATATTTGTGAACAAGACACATTAGGACCCTGTTCTTAGGGATCCTGTAATTTAGTGCAAGACAAAAGTCAAAGAAGAAAGCAAACAAGATTATTATGAGTAGCTATTCATGTTCTGATTAAAAAAAAAAAAAGAAAAACAGCGATGGAATGTGTCATGAAGTATGTAGTTAAGAAGGCAAAGTGATTAGGAAATAACTCCTTCTGAAGGAAGTGTATGCTCTAAGACTTGAATGATGGGAAAAGGAGCACCCCATCATGGATTGGGTAATAGATCATCTAGGTAAAAATTCTGAGAGAGGAACTTAGCATGTTCCAGAAATGGAAAGAAGGTCAGTATAAATGAGGCAAAGTGAGAAATGAGAAAAGAACAGTACAAGATAAAATTGAAGACATGGGTAGGGGTCAGATCATGTGTGATAATGCAAACCTGATAAAAAGATTGGATTTTATTCTAAGGGCAAAGGGGAAATTTTAGAAGATATTAAGTAGAGTAGCAGCATGATCTAATTTATGCCTTTAAAACAATCGCTGTTACTGTAGAGAATGGATTATAAGGAAAGGACAAGAATAGGGACAGAGAGATCTGTAAAGAAGTTATTACTTAGTCTGGATTAGAAATGATGGTGGCTCTGACTGGGCTGATGACAGTGGAACTAGGGATTCAGGATACATTTTGAGGGGACTGTTGTTAGGGCTTGCTGATAGATCATGTATGCAAGCGTGAAGGACAGGGAGGATAAAGGACAGTTATGGATTAAGGACAACTCTGAAACTTCAGCTTGAACAACCAGGTGGATGAATGTGGCATTTACAGGATGTATACAGCTGAGTGAGAAGCAAGTTGTAGAGTTGGGGGTAATCAAGAGCTTCCTCTTAGATTAAATTCAAATTCTTTACTTGGGTAACCGCCTACATGTACTTGTGTCTACTTAGGTGCTGTTTACACAGTAGCATTTAATACATGTTTATTGGACTGATGTTGAAAAGTCATTGTACATACCTAGTTTCTCTAAAACTCAGGTGAAATTATCTACTGAGCAAAGCTTACTGACTCTGGAATTCTATTGTCCAGCTTTTGAAAAAGTTCAGTTCTGCTATTAATCACTAAATAGGCATAATCACTTATACTCCAAGTTGTAAAAATTGCCTCTTTGTAATTCTGGTTTC
>NW_012149967.1:7256-8756 GCF_000956105.1 Propithecus coquereli | reverse complement strand
TCCTAGTTCCCTGTCTCCTCTCCCCTACCCAGTCTTCGGTAACCCCTGTTCTACTCTCTCCTTATACCATTTGATCATTATAGCATGTATACCTGCATTGAAACATCCCATTGTATCCTATGAATATGTACAATTAATATGTTTCAATTATAAATTTAAAAATTAAAAAATAGGAGCCTAAGCACCATGGTCACAAAGGCTGAGCCAAGCTTGGTCCTTGTCAAAGGAGAGAGATAAAGGGCAGAGGCATGAACGGAGGAAGAAGTGACTGAGATGGTCTCAGGGTCCTCTCAGCTTGATGAAACTTTATTTAATTTCACTTAATTTTATTTCAGAATATTGTGGAGGTACAAATGTTTTGGGTTACATAAGTTGCTTTTGTACCATTTGAGTCAAAATTCTAAGTGTGCCCATCACCCAGATAGTGTGCATCGTACCCATTATGTGTGAAGTTACCCATACCCCCCTCCCTCTCTCACCTTCATGATTTCATATGAATGTTATTTCCATATGTGTACATATGTGTTGATCGATTGGTACTAATTTAATGATGAGTATATGTGGTGTTTTTTTTTCCATTCTTGTGCTAATTCACTTTGAAGAATGGTTTCCAGTTCTATCTGGGTTAATACAAGAGGTATTAGTTTATTATATTTTTATGGCTGAGTAGTACTCCATGGTATACATATATCACCTTTTATTAATCCACTCATGTATTGATGGGCATTTGGGTTGTTTCCACATCTTTGCAATTATGAATTGTGCTGCTATAAACGTTTGAATGTTGGTGTACTTTTTATAGAATTACTTCTTTTCCTTTGGTGCAATATCCAGTAGTATGATTGCTGGATTAAATGGTAGGTCTACTTTTAGTTCTTTGGGGTATCTCCATACTACTTTCCTCAGAGGCTGTACAAGTTTGCAGTCCCACCAGCATTGTATACGTGTTCCTATCTCTCTGCATCCATGCCAGCATTTGTTGCTTTGGGACTTTTCGATAAAAGCCATTCTAACAGGAGTTAAGTAATACCTCATTGTGGTTTTGATTTTCATTTCCCTGATAATTAGAAATATCGAGTATTTTTTCATGTTTATTGGCCATTAGTCTATCTTCTTTTGAAAAGTTTCTGTTCATGTTTTTTGCCTACTTTTTAATGGGCTTGTTTGATTTTTTTTTTCATGCTGATTTGCTTGAGTTCTTTATAGATTCAAGTTATCAGCCCTTTATCAGATGTCTAGCATGCAAATATTTTCTCTCTTTCTGTAGGTTGTCTACTTACTGTAATGATTGTTTCTTGGTTGTGCATAGCTTTTAAATTTGATCAGGTCCCATTTATTTATTTTTGTTGTTGTGATTGCCTTTGGGGTCTTCTTCATAAATTTCTTGCCTAGGCTGATACCTATAAGAGTTTTTCCAACATTTTCTTCTAGAATTCTTATAGTTTCATGCCTTAGGTTTAAGTCTGTGATGCATGGTGAGTTAATTTTTGTGAGTGGTGA
>NW_012149967.1:0-1272 GCF_000956105.1 Propithecus coquereli | reverse complement strand
GGTTATTTTTGTTATATTTTTATTGATTTCTAATTTAATTGTATTATGGTTAGAGACAATGGTCTTTGTGATAACCTTTTTTTGGTTTTTTTGGTTGTCAGTTTGAAACTTTATTACATTATTTCTAGATGTGGGTGGTTTTAAAATTTATTCCTCTTTAGAATACTTGAGTATAAATTTTGGTTTTTTTTTTTTGTTTTTTTTTTTGAGACAGAGTCTCACAGTTTTGCCTGGCTAGAGTGAGTGCCGTGGCGTCAGCATAGCTCACAGCAACCTCAAACTCCTGGGCTCAAGTGATCCTTCTGCCTCAGCCTCCCGAGCAGCTGGGATTACAGGCATGCGCCACCACGCCCGGCTAATTCTTTCTATATATTTTTTTAGTTGTCTGATTAATTTCTTTCTATTTTTAGTAGAGACGGGGTCTCGCTCTTGCTCAGTCTGGTTTCAAACTCCTGAGCTCAAACAATCTGCCCGCCTTGCCTTCCAGAGTGCTAGGATTACAGGCACGAGCCACCGCACCCGGCCTTAAATTTTGGTT
This sequence comes from Propithecus coquereli, assembly GCF_000956105.1. NCBI lineage: Eukaryota > Metazoa > Chordata > Mammalia > Primates > Indriidae > Propithecus > Propithecus coquereli. The sequence goes on along the minus strand of NW_012149967.1, from coordinate 734 downwards.
TTTAAAAAAATAAATTCCAGAAACTTATCAGCCATTATTTTATTTCATTCTAAAACTTTGATTAGATGTTTGTTAGCCCTTTTTGCTTTATCCTCCATGCCTTTAATCTCTGAAATTTTTCATCTTTTTATTTTTCTATGCTAAATGCTGGATAATTTCTTTTGATCAGGCTTCTAGTTTTCAAACATTCTCTTTTTCTTCAATCTCCTGTCTACTATGTTCTTTGACTTTTAATTTCAATTATAAACTTTATTTGTACATCTTTTTGGTTCTTTTCAAAACTATTTTCACAATCTTACATATTCTTACTGCTCATTCTTAGTTTTAGATCCCTATTTCATTCTTGGAACATAGTAAGCATACTAGTTTTTTATTTTGTGATAAAGCTAGTATCTGTTTTTACAATTTTGTTTCTAATGGTTGTGGTTTCTACTGGCTTTTGCTCATGGAGTTTTATGGACTTATGAATTTTGTGATTTTCAACTCTGTTTATGTTCTTGGCAGATTTAAATTGGGATCCTTTGTCACTTGGGTCAAAAGTTGGCCCTCCAAAAAGCATTTTCTACTGCTTTTGACAAGCACCTCAAAGTAATAAACACTGAAGATTAGTTTAAATTAAATTATGGGATTGAAGGTTTTTGCTACTTATGGTCATCAGAGTCTATTGTAGTCACACATTTTCAGGGGATATTTTATTTTCTAACCCAGTGAACAGATTTTATTTTTTTTTTTTT
>NW_012149966.1:8762-9363 GCF_000956105.1 Propithecus coquereli | reverse complement strand
TTTATTTAATAGTTGTGGAACTATTCAGGTATTTTATTTTTCCTTGAGTCAGTTTGGTAAGTAATGTGCTTCTAGGAATTTTTTTCAATTTCCTCTAAGGTTTTAAGTTCATTGGCATAAGGTTATTGATAGTATTCTCTTATCGTCTTAATCTCTGCTGTATTTGTAGTTATTCTTCCTTTTTCATTTATAATATTATTTGTGGTGAACTATATTATTGTTCCCCAAATATTTGCTCCCTCTTGTAAGGGGACTATACATTGTGACCTACTGGTAGGTGATTTAAAGTGCCCTTTGTGGGAGGAGAATGCATAACCACTCAGCTGTCAGTAGGCTTGATCACAATGACATCATATCCGAGCAGAAATTTTAAAAGATATTGTGTGTGTTTCCACTTGCTTTCTTGGTCTTTTCTCTCTTCCATGAGAATAGCATGTGCTTGACTGAGGCTCCCAGAATTAGGAAGCCATGTGGAGGAGAGCACAGCAGAGTGACAGTGGACCTGAAACATATATAGCAAGAAAGAAAGAAACACCGAGATTTGGGATTTTGTTAGTTACCAACACATATTATAGTGAAAAGGGACTGATAAATTATTTAT
>NW_012149966.1:8251-8712 GCF_000956105.1 Propithecus coquereli | reverse complement strand
TCGTCTTAATCTCTGCTGTATTTGTAATTATTCTTCCTTTTTCATTTATAATATTATTTGTGGTGAACTATATTATTGTTCCCCAAATATTTGCTCCCTTTCTTGTAAGTGAACTATACATTGCGACCTATTGGTAGGTGATTTAAAGTGCCCTTTGTGGGAGGAGAATGCATAACCACTCAGCTGTCAGTAGGCTTGATCACAATGACATCATATCCAAGCAGAAATTTTAAAAGATATTGTGTGTGTTTCCACTTGCTTTCTTGGTCTTTTCTCTCTTCCATGAGAATGGCATGTGCTTGACTGAGGCTCCCAGAATTAGGAAGCCATGTGGAGGAGAGCACAGCAGAGTGGCAGTGGACCTGCAACATATATAGCAAGAAAGAAAGAAACACCGAGATTTGGGATTTTGTTAGTTACCAACACATATTATAGTGAAAAGGGACTGATAAATTATTTAT
>NW_012149966.1:6272-8201 GCF_000956105.1 Propithecus coquereli | reverse complement strand
TCCTGGGACTTTTTTCTTCACAAACATATTATTAAGATTCATCCTTGTTCAGTGAAGTTGCAGTTTATTTTCGCTGCTACGTAACAATCCATTATGTACCATCATTTATTTACCCATTCTCCAGCTGCTAAACATTTATGCAATTTCCAGTCTTTTACTAAAGTTTGCATTAGTGCTGTTATTGGCATTGCCTTCTGGTGCTCCTGTACAAAAATTTCTCTTGGGTATATTTACCTAGGAGTGGAATTAATAGGACTTTGGTATGCCACTATCAGCTTTGTATGATAGTGTCTAATTTTATCCAGACTAACTATACCAGTTTACACACCTACCAGCATCCACATCCTCTTTAACACCTCAGATTCTTGATTCTTTGCCAATAAAATGGGAGTTAAATGGTGTCTTATCCTGGCCTTACTGGCATATCTCTGAGGTTAAGTACCTCGTTTATGTATTTATTGGCCATCTGTAGTTCCTTTTCCATGAAATGTCACTGTAGGGCATTTGAGGGATATAAGGGCTGAGCAAGGAAAAATATATGACCAGGAGGTGGCAGTAGCAAGCACAAGCTTAATTTGGGTGAGCTTTGACAGGTTTGCATGTAGGGGAAGTCCCTCACAGAGTCAGACAGTCCAAAGGTGGGGTGGAGGGGACCATCCAAAAGGGGAAGAGGGAAGGAAACTTCCAGAGGAGAGTGGGCTTACAGAGTTTAGGTGATGTTGTTTAGCAGCCCATGGGAAGTTTCTGGGTCAGAAATCTCCCAAGGGAAGAAGTAAGTTGGCATCTTTGTAGCCACAGGGTTTATCTTTTCTGTGACTAGCAGATGTTGGGCACAATTTCGTGAGGTATACAAAGCAGGCAAGCAGTTCTAAATGGTTAAAAATCTGCTTATTGAGCTGTGTTTAAAACATCTGAATGTACAAACATTTGAATTTGGTGCTGACCAGCTTTTAAGCTAATAGATGCCAGCCTGCTATGAAGAAATAAACAACGTATACAGAGGCCATCTTTGGCTCATTTATATAATAGCTCATGTATTTTGACTATAATTTCAGTGAATTGTCAAATTCTTTATATACGTTAAACACTAATTCTTTGTCATTTATAAGTGTTGCAAATTTATTCTCCCATTTGTGTCTTTTCACTTTCTATTTTGATAAATAGATGTTCTCAACTTTGAATTTATAAATATTTATCCTGCTTTCCCCCAAACCTAATATATATTCACTTACTCTTCTAAAAATATTTATTTTTGCTTTTGACATTTATATCTTTATTTTCTCTGGAATTTACTTTTGTGTATGGTGTGTGAGGTAGGGATCCAATTTTACTTTTTCCATACAAATGATCCCCCCCCCAGTTTTTTTATTGAGTAGCCCCACCCTTCTCAACTTTGTGATATATCAACATTCCAGCTATGTATGGGTCTATATTTGAGCTGTTTATTTTATTCCACTGGAAAATTTGTATATCTTGGTGTCAACACCACACTATTTAATTACTATATCATTATAAAAAGTCTTGATATTTAGCAATGCAAAATCTCCCTTATTTTCTTCATTTTCTTTCTTGGCTATTCTAGGTCTTTTCTTTTCCATATTTTTCCACATTTGAAAACAAGCTTCACAAGTGGCACGCATACCAAAAAACACCTAAGACAACAACAGCAACAACCTATTGGCATTGCATTGAATAATAAATAAATAAATAACAGATAAATTTGGGGAGAATTGACATTTTATAATTCTAAGTCTTCCAATCCATGAATAAGAGATAACTTTCCTTTTTATTAGATCTTCATTAAAGTTTTTCATTCATGCTTATTATTCTCTGTGTCCAGATCTTGCACATCTTTTGGGCGGAAGGGTTTATTCCTAGATACTTTGTAGTTTTTGTTGCTATTGTAAATAGTGTCCTTTAAAATTATGC
>NW_012149966.1:3980-4297 GCF_000956105.1 Propithecus coquereli | reverse complement strand
ATTTCTATTCTGTCACTGTTGGATACAAAATTGATATATGTCCATTAGTGTAAGCTTGTTAATTTTGTTGTTCAAATATCATGTGTCTTTGCTGACTTTTTTTTCTGTTCGAATTACTAGTCACAAAGAAAGGCATCTTGAAAAATCTTCCACAATGATGGTAGATTTTTCAGCCTCTCCAGTTTTTATCAATTTATGCTTTTTCTATTTTAAACATACTTCATTAGTGCTTTTATGTTTAGAATTGTGTTATCATTTTTGGTGAATTAAATTTTATACCATGACATACTTATCCCTTTCTATCCCTATAATGCTCT
>NW_012149966.1:0-331 GCF_000956105.1 Propithecus coquereli | reverse complement strand
GGCAATAGAGTGAGACTCTGTCTCAAAAAAGAAAAAAAAGAAAAAGAAAAAAGAAATACAGATACCTGGGTCCTATTCCAGGGTAACATACTAAATTGGCCTAGGGTACAGCCTGAGCATAGAAATTTTCAAAACATTCCTGAACTTTTTTAAAAATCTCTTAAGCTGTTCAGATTCCCCAGTGAAAAATCTTCCAGTTTTCTGCCTGGGGGCTATAAGTGTGGTTGACGGCTTTCTGGGAATTGAGCAGGTGAAGAGATTCTGAGGTTCTGATTCAATGTCTTCAATGATTATAGAACAATTCATTCTGCTTTTCTATTCTTGTATATGT
>NW_012149965.1:18729-19382 GCF_000956105.1 Propithecus coquereli | reverse complement strand
AAACTATAGACCAACATCCTTCATGGATATAGATGCAAAAATCCTCAATAAAATTCTAGCAAACTGAGTTCAGCAGCACACCAAAAAAATAATCTACCACAACCAAGTGGGCTTCATCCTAGAGATGCAAGGATGGTTCAACATACATAAATCCATAAATATGATCTAGCACGTAAAGAGAAGCAAAAGCAAAGATAATATGCTCACCTCAAAGGATGTAGAGAAAGCATTTAACAAAATTCAGCACCCTTTTATGATAAAAACTCTTAACAGACAGACAGGATCGGCACGTTCAGGGAGGTATGGCCGTAGAAAACTAAAGGACATGGGGAGCACTGTAGGGGGGGAAGGGCATGCCTTTAACCCACACTTGGGTGAGGCAAAGACATAAAGTGTAACCATAATGTTTGTACCCTCACGATACCCTGAAATAAAAAAAAAAAATCTCTTACCAATATAGACATGCATGGAACATACCTCAAAATTATATAAGCCATATATGACACAAGAATGGAAAAACAAACACCGCATATACTCACTATTAAATTGGAACTACCTGATCAGCACTCAAATGCACAGATAGAAGTAAAACTCAACAGAAATCATGTAGGTGGGAGCGGGGAGGAGGAGATGGGTGAAATCATATTTAATGG
>NW_012149965.1:15974-16575 GCF_000956105.1 Propithecus coquereli | reverse complement strand
AAATAAGCAAGCCTCAATTCTATGTTGCTGTCATTAACTTTAAATATAAAATCCTAGGCAAACCAAAAGTAAATGATACATATATGAAGATATACAATCAATTCTCAGCATTTGCAGATTTTGTATTTGTGAATTTGCCTACTCACTAAATTTATTTGTAACTTCTAAATCAATACTTATACCCCCCAAATCAATACTTGCAATGCTTTTGTGATCATTAGCAAATGCACAGTGCAGCAAAAAATTTGAGTTGTTTGATGTACATATTCCTAGCTGAGGTCAAAACAAGGTGACTGTCTGCCTTCTTTTTTAAGCTCCCATATGGTAATTTTTCTATTTAAAATATTCCCTAAATATAGTGCTGAAATGCTATCTGAAGTTCCTAAGTACAAGAAGGCTGTAATGTACCTTAAAGAGAAAATTGTGGATTAGATAAGCTTCATTTGGGCATGAGTTATAGTGCTGTGGGCCAAGTTCAGTGGTAGGGAATTGATAATATATGTTTGATATCATTAGTTAAATAAAATTAATTAAACATCAATGAAGAGCATCTTTAACATAAACACATGTAAAAAGAGGTTATGTATTGATAGTTAGATGA
>NW_012149965.1:12416-14194 GCF_000956105.1 Propithecus coquereli | reverse complement strand
TAACAAAAATCAGTTAATAAATGGACAAAATATAGGAACATGCAATTCACAAAAGATGATAAATGAATACCTAGTAAGTACATGAAAAGGTTCTCAATTTTATTTAAACACAAATTAAAAACACAATGAGACACGACTTTACACTCAGTCAAATGGGTAACATTCTAAAAACTGACAATACTGATTGCTGACAAAGATATAGAAGATTACAATGCTGATGGGAATGTAAAATGGTATGTCATCTTTGGAAAGTGGTGGCTATTGCTTCATGTAGTTATCCAACAGGTACCCTTCTCAGTAATTATCAAAGAGTTACAAATATATAGACAAACGTTTATGTAAGCCTTGCATTGTAAAGAAACCAAATGTCTTTCAACAGGTGAATGGCTAAAACCAAATGTTTTACACTCATCCAATGGAGTAGTAAGTACTCAGGGGTAAAAGCAATGGATCAAAAATACATGCAAAAACATGAATAAACCTCAAAATCAGTATCATTAGTGAAAAATTCAGACACAAGAGAGTATATACTGCATTATAATTCCGTATATACATATATGTAATTCTAGAAGAGACAAAATCTAATCTTAGGTTACAAAATGCAATTAAGTCTTTTCCTAGAACTCAGAACAACAGAATTGATGGATCTCAAAGAGTCATGAGGAATTTTGGGGGGGTGATAGAAATGTTCTGTATCCAGATTGTCATGTTGATTTAACAGATGTGTATATCTATAAAAATGGCTGCAGTTTATTAACTGTAAATTATAGAAATAAAGTTGATTTAAAATATATGCACTGTATACATACAATGTAATATTATTTGGCCTTAAAAAGAAAGAAAATTCTGACATGTGCTACAACATGGATGAAACTTGAAGACATTATACAAAGTGTAATAATCAAACTACAAAAAGACAAATATTGCATGATTTCAGTCCTGTGAGGTACTTAGAGTAGTTGAAATCATAAAGACAGAAAGTAGAGTGGTGGTTGTGAGAGGCTGGAGGAAGGAGGGAATGCAGAATTATTACTTAATCGGTAGAGTTTCGGTTTTGCAAGATGAAGAGTTCTGGAAATGAATAGTGGCAATGGCTGCACAGCATTATGAACGTACTTAACACCACTGAGCAGATATTTAAAAATTATTAATATGGTAAAGTTTATGTTATATGTATTTTACCACAATAAAAAACAATTGAAAAACATTATGCACAGTGACTGGCACAGGAATAAAATCGTTACAATTGAATATTCATAATGTTGTCCATTACTGCATTTTGGAGTGTATTTCTGATAGGAAAGGGTTTCTATTCTGTACATCAATGAGAATTTCATCCTCTGCTCACAATTTTACACATATGATTATTAACTATCTAATTTATGACTTCACACATCCCAAGCTTTGCTGCTTCACATCCACTACCCACATACTTCCTTTGCCAGGCGACCTGGAACACACTTTGACCCTACACATTTTCATCTATGACGTCTGTTTTGTTATGACATCAGATGAATCGTAGTAGGTGGAAATAATATTTCTGGGAGTCATGCTTACATGCGATGGCTTACACTTACTCAACAACACGGGGAAGTTATTGTGAACCTCGTAAGTATATCCCACCAAACCCAAACCAAATTATCCTCAACTTACCTTTCCCTTTCTCAGAGTAACTTTTTGATACCACTAGACAGGAAGGGAATTGCAATAATAGGGACATCATGGTAGGGAACAAAAGCAATCGTAGTCAACTATTGTTAAATATCCTAAACTTATAA
>NW_012149965.1:11818-12366 GCF_000956105.1 Propithecus coquereli | reverse complement strand
CAAAATAGAAAACCTCTACATGATTGTAGGAAATTTCACTAGCCCTTTCTCAGCAATTGATAGGAGAACAAACAAAATGTCACTAAAAACATGAATAATCATAACAATAATATCAATCAATTTGACCATGTTGATATTTTTAATATATAATCCAATAATGGCAAGATACATATTATTTTTAAGTGAATGTATTCCATTTGCCAATATAATGAATAAACAAGTTTCAATAAGTTTAAAAATACTGTTATGGAATAGAGTTCACTACCTGACCAAAATGGATTGAAACTGAAAACTGATAACAATAAGTTATCCACGAAATTGCTAAATAATTAGAAACTAAAATCTGAGTTATCCATAGTTCAAAGAAGAAATAACAAAGGCTTCTAGAAATATTTCAAACTGAATGTAATGAAAATACAGAATGGCCAAGGCAGTATTTTATATAAAATTTATAACTCAAAATTCTTATCTTATAATGAAAGAAATTTCTAAAAGAAGAGAGGTCTAAAGTATTATTTTAAGATGTTTGACAAGAAAAGTAGAGTAAA
>NW_012149965.1:0-610 GCF_000956105.1 Propithecus coquereli | reverse complement strand
CAGAATTTCTCTATTATTAACTTCTTAACATAAATATGGTACATTTTTTACAGTTAATGAATCAATATTAACACACTATTAACTAAGGTCCATATTTCACATTGAGATTCACTACAGTTTTATAAGTTTTAACAAATATGTAGTATAATGTATCTACTATTACAGTATTATACAGAATAGTTTTACTCTTATAATAATCTCACGTTTTACTTATTTATTCCCTACCCCTTCCAATTCTTGGCAATCACTGATCTTTTTACTATACATAGTTTACATTTTTCATATAGTTAGAATCCTACAATGTGTGTCATTTTCCGACTGGCTTCTCTTACTTACCAATATAATTTTAAGTTTCTTCCATGTTTTTCTGAGGCTTGATAGCTAATTTATTTTTATTGCCAAATAATATCCCGTTGTATGGAGGTATCACAGTGTTTATCCATTCACCTATTGAGACATGTTTTAGTTAATTCCAGTTTGGGAAAATATGAATAACACTGCTGTAAATTAGAGTACAGACTTTTTTTGAGGAAGTAGTTTTCAACTTAATCAAGTAGATTGTATGGTAATATCGCAGTAAGGATATATTCTGAGAAATGTTTTGTTAGGC
>NW_012149964.1:2354433-2361410 GCF_000956105.1 Propithecus coquereli | reverse complement strand
CTTCAAAAAGTGGCCAAGATGGTGCTATTCGCCATGTTGGAGCCAGATTGGACAGTGGTTGGTGTTTTTCCCTCAGCAAAGGGCGGAGGGAGTGGACCTGGGGGAAGGGCAGGCGGGCATTCGTGGTGCAACACTGCCATCCAGAGGAACTTGTTTGGCGCTCCCGCGAACTCCTGCCTGGTGGTTTCTGGGAAGGAGTGGCTTGACAGTGCAGTCGTGGTCCAGCAGGGACAGTGACGGGACCCTGGACAGATCAGATCTCTCAGGAAGCGGGGGGAAGCTTGGCCCATGGTGGGTCGGACCACGGAAGCACCAGGGAAAAGCGGCAGGCCGAGATGGGCAGCCACACGCCTGTTGGGTCCTGTACAGGAAGCCCCAGCTGGAGCCTGGTGGCGGCTATTTCTGGGCGGGAGTAGCGGAAGTCTGTATTGGGGAACCAGGCCTCAACACTATGGGCAGTTTGCCTTCTGCCCCTTTGCCTGTTGTCCTACTCACGCCGAGGTGTCACAGAGTGCATTCTTGCAGAGGACTGTTCTTACCCTTCCAAGTCTCATTGCCAAGGGAGCAATTGCCTGAGCCTCTGCAGACTTCCCCTTCCTCATTTACCTTGCCTAAAATTCACAGGAGCCTCAAGGATATCGCCAACAACATCCCTTGTTTCCTGGTTTCCTCTACATCTCTTGGTCTGAACCTTGTGCTTGCTCAGGGAGTTTGCAATCCAGAAGGTCTGGTGACCCTGTGTAAATGTCACCACCGTTGGGTTCAGTCACGGTCTCCCCCTCCTTTCCCCATCTTTTTTCTCCCTGTTGCTCTATCCACAGTCCCCTTCCTTCTTGAGTTTCTCAGATTCACCCCCATCGGTCAGACCTGCCAAGACCAGAAATGATGTGAAATACTTCTGGGCACGCAGGACTTTCCCGTGGACCTTTACTACCTCTGGCCTGCTACTGGAGAACCACTGTAGTGGGTCATACTCTTTGCCACTTCCCCCCTGCCCGTATCTGTGCAACCTGTTCAATGCTAGCCCAAGGATATGGTAGGCCGAGGAGTGCCCTCCTTTTCTTCCATACGTACTGGATGGTTTCTAAAAATTATTGCTTGGGCTCCAGTACTTCACACTCATGAGTTTCCTGAATTCATGCTCAGGGCAGCCACATGTGCTGAGCCTTTGGGACAACTGACCTGTTTCTCTGTTGATGAACTCATCAGGGTGTGGACCCAAAGGATATCATCACACCGCCACCAAAAACTGTGAGTGTGTCAGTCTTGTTACAGCAAGTGTTATAGTCGGTGGTTCCAAGGACAAAGTGGGTGGTTCCAAGGACAAACCAACCGGCACACAGAGAGTTGGAGAATCAAGGTTTACTCGCCAGCGGGCTCAGGGGGCTTGCCACCAAATTCTCAGCCCCATCTACCAGGTTTCTTCCACTTTTATTAGGTTGCGGTGGTCCAAGGGGTGGGGTCTCAGGTTGCTGATGCAGTAGATAAGCGTCATTGCAGAAGCCAGGTAATAGGTTAGTATTAGGTTGATGAGCGTCTTCCTTATCAGTCTCAGTGTGCTCCATTAGCCCAGGCCAACGCCCTGGAAAAGCCAGACCCAGAGAACATACTCCTCCATATGTGTGACCCCAGGTATATTTCCGGAAACGAGGAACTGGGTCTTGCCACTGGAGGCCAGGGAACAGGGGAAGTTTGGAATGTTCCCCAACTGTAATGCACGAGCAATAGAGACCCATGTCCCCCAGCTCGACAGAACGAAGGCCACGTTGACTTATGGATCCCCTGTGGGTGCCGCCGCGCTCTGTGCAATGGGAGAAGATGCATAGCATGCCATCCTGTGGGTACTGTGATGCAGATTTTCTTTGTCAGGAGCGAAAGGAAACACCCAAAACTTGGGAGGCCGAGCACCCTGTTACTGTTTCTTGTTTTGTTCTGGTGCCCAGTAATCAGGATATTTATCCTTTCTACAAGCGACTGCCCATGACATTCTGGCGCTGGCTCCTCCTCTTTACTTGTCTGAGCCTAGGTTTTCCGGATGGTCCATTAGGTCCCGATTTCCCAGTGGCCCTGACTGCCAGGACAGTGTCCCTCTCAATCCCCCAATGTTGCCCCTGTACCAGCAGGAAAGATCAGCAGCAAATCCCCTGTGGTAGTTTCAGCCCCAGGTTCCCAAACATGGCGGCCACCGAGGACTGGACTCCACGGACTCCCGAGCCTGGCAGGCCTAGGAGCCAGGGGCTTCTTGATGGCCGAGCCTGGCTCCTTCTCTTTCTCATAAAACCTGGAGTCACCGAGTGGGGTCAGCAGGTGGAGCCCCAGATTTCTCTGATTTCCTCAAATTCACGCTTCCTCCTCTTAGAGGCCTCGCATCAGTCAACAGAGAGACTAGCTGGAAGCTGTACTCAAAAACGTTCCGCTTGGTGGCACTGTTGCTCCACAAATGCCTACAATTTGGCCTCCCTAGCCTCTGCCTCCACCCTTTATCCCTGAAAAAACACCAAAAAAAATGCTCAAAAGGGATTCAAGCCCGAAGAGTGGGGTTTATTCTTTTCAGGTGTTGAGAGAAAACGTGTGTCTTTATTTCAGGCTCTAGGTGTGGAGTTAGAAATGTCTGTGTGAATATTTTCATCAAAAGGTGGAGATGTATTGATTTATCCATTCATATATCATCCCCTCATAAGCTTTGAGCCAGAGCTACTATAAAGAGGTAGCCAGTTTTCTGGTCATAGCTGTAGGTATTATATGGTTCCTCCTGAGTAGGAGGGTCTCTCTTAAGGTAATATTGACTCATAGCCTGACATGGGATGAGTATCTGATTTCCCCTCTTATGCTGCAGTCATTCATTCCCTGCATTCTGTCCTCAGGCGGCCAGGGCTAGCCCCAGGGAGCCAAGCCAAGCACATTCCAGGGGAAAACTGCCTTAGGAGCAGTCTAGAGAAGGAGCAGTAGTAGGCCATTGTGGGAGCAGCAGGAATTGACAGGGGCCATGTGAGGGTACCAGACTGGAAGGATGTAGCCCTGGGTCACCTACAGGGACTCAGGTAGTCACTGCTCATTGAGTAGCCCAGACCGGCGTTCCAAGGCTCCAGAGGAGAACCCAGTGGTTCTACACAGGTAGGTGACCTCAGAAAGGGCCTTTGGTTCTGCAGCCCCTTGTGGCACACTCTACATGGTAGTGTGGCTGTGCTGTCCACTGACCCCCACACATTCATTCATGCAATCATTCATTCGTGCATACACATGCAAACTCTCTTCCTTAAATTTGTGTACGATTTTCCCTTTTCCTTTTCGATTTTCTTTCTCCCATGACAACCTTGGTAATGCCACTGTGGATATAGATTTCTCCCAGTTAAAGAGACAGCCCTTTCCATTGTTTCATGTCCAATCACAAGTTGTGTGTTTGTCTTCTACCCCTCTTACCATCCCTCCCTATAGTGAGAAGTAGATGTCATTTTTCTCCTGTGTGTTTTCTTCTGGTATCTTGTGCTCATGATTGAAAATGTGGAGGTTTGTCTGCTTTCGACCTTCCCTCTGATCCCACCAGGCTGATATGGAATAAAACACACGTCCCTTGGCCTTTGCACATGTGTGCAGAGCCAACATCCAGCAGATTCTTTCCATTTCCGCTGTTACAACTGCCTGGGGTGATAGCAACAGGATGATTTGTTTACCATGTCTCTTCATTTTTGAAACTTTGTTTTTGTTTTCCTTCTTCCCATCTTCTTTTTTTGAAAGAGATCTGGCCTTGTGTGTGGGTATTAAGTCCCAGTTCTGACACGGTGAGGATAGGTGACTGACAGGTACATGGAGTAGTGTCTGTGTCCACCCTCAAACCAGCTGCTGAGTACATTGAGACGCAGCCGCCACCAAGAATGATTTGCGCTCATTCCCGGAAAGTCAATGTGGTGGATCTGTGTGCAGCCAGGCTGGAGATGCCTGCTTCCTGTTCCTTTTCTAGCCACGTGAGCTACTGTTCCCTTGAGGGTGTGTTACTCCATTAATATGAGGTGGAGGAAACAGCCTCAGTTGGATATTTTGACATATACCGCTATATAGTCACACAGTACAAATGGCAGGAGAGAAGTTGTTTGAGGATAGACGCCGAAGGTAGGCTGCTTGTAGTTGTCACTGAACAGAAAGCCAAGGGTAAGGTCTCCCTTATTTCAAGATATACAGTCCCAGGATAGCTGCTTCTTTATTATAGCCCTGATGATTTCATGCAATTGTCAAGAAATAAGTAGGCTTGACTTTTACTCCATAATTTCTGTACAAGTCAAAGATGACCCTAGACAATTGTCTTTACCAATTCCATGACCCCCTTCCTTTTTGTAGCATCATGGGTTGAGTGGGATTGGAGACAACACAGCGTCCAACCAGGATGTAGGACGGGGCCACCTGCAGATACAGAGCTAAAGGTAAGGGGGAAACATGGCCCCTTGCCACTTCAAAGAAGTCTTCCCTGGCAGTTTGAATTTTTGCATGGATTTGGGGTATGCCACTTTTTAATCAGTCCTGACACGGTAACAGTTAGATATCTATTAGAATACGCACCCATTTATCAGGAAGAAAATGTAAACAATTGTGCCTTGTCCTTGTCCATATCCGGCCTAACATATGGAAGTCCACAGAAGCACCCACACATCTCTATGTGTTTTGCACAGCAGGCCTCCAGGTAGGAGCTGTCTGGAGATGGACCTAGGGCTGGTGCGAGGAGAACGGGTGTGTTAGGGGTGGCACCTGGCTGTAGTCCTGTCTGACTTAGCCATGGCTGAGCCACCACGGGCTGCCAGAGTGAGAAGGGTCCTCTGTCCAGGGGTTAGAGTGTGTGCTGACTTCTTGCTCCCCGTCAGGTAACTCTGGGAGACTGGTCACCCTCGACCTGATCATCAAGCTGGCCTTTCAGTGAACTTTAAGAATGCTGAATTCAGAATGTTTCCTGGCTGGCATGGGGTGGAGTTGGATCCAGCCCTGTGCCCAGTCCGGGTCTTGTCCTTGAGGTTTCAAGCAGGCCCCAATGGTCACGGTGTACGTAGGGTTTGGGTACATTCGGTTGCACTGCTAGGAGGACTACAGGTGAACTCTTCCCTTTCGGTGAGGAAGGCAGGTGAAGGGGACCCTAGTGAGGCCAGGCTCGGGGCAGTGGGAGGGCTCCTCCTGAGAATGGGCAAGAGGGTGCTGTCCGCCATGTTGGAGCCAGATTGGACAGGGGTTGGCGTTTTTCCGTCAGCAAAGGGCGGAGGGAGTGGCCCTGGGGGAAGGGCAGGCGGGCATTCATGGTGCAACACTGCCATCCAGAGGAACATGTTTGGCGCCCCCGCGAAGCCCTGCCTGGGGTTTCCTGGGAAGGAGTGGCTTGAGAGTGCAATGGGGGTCCAGCGGGGACAGGGTCGGGAACCCCGGACAGATCAGAGGTCTCAGGAGGCCTGGGGGAAGCATGGCCCGTGGCGGGTCGGTCCGTGGAAGCACTAGGGACAGGCGGCGGGCAGAGGGGGACTGCCAGATGCCTGGCAGGCCGGAACAGGAAGCCCCGGCTCTGGAGCCCGGTGGCGGCCATGTCTGGGCGGGACTAGCGGGAGCCTACAACGGGGAGTCAAGGCAGAGGGCTCGATCGCCGGACCCAGGGCTGTGGGCAGTTTGCCTGGTGCCCCTTCCCTTAGGAGCAAGGAGGCGGGAAGGCCTAGGTGGCCCCTTGTCCGTGGCGCACCCCTGTGAAGACTCCTCCCAGGCCAGGGTTTCACCGGCCATTGGCGGCCGCGGCCGCCAGGGCCGAGATGTTCCTTCTCAGGCCGGGGAAGAAGGCAGACTGGCGGGCCGAGGCCCCGGCCCGGCCGTACGGCATGTGGCGGGGCCCGTTCCCCGGCCGGCCGTTGAGGCCACGGCTGATCCAGAGCCAGGCAGAAGCAACCTGCCGTACGGTGCAGCCGTGCTCCCCCTCCCTGTCGTGCCCGGGTCCAAGGCACCGGCCATCGTCTTGGAGCTGTGCCCGCCCCCCGGTGGTCATCTGCGGCTCGGGGCCTTGCGCCGTCGCCGCTCGTGTGCTCTGGGGGCAGGCGGGCCTTTGCTCTGTCATCGGGGGTGGACAAATGGCTACGGCGGCAAGCTTTGGACAGGGGAGGCTGTGGGTTTCCACGGGGCAGGAGGGGTGTCCCGCTAGGCCTGCCGAAGTGCAGGAAGCCAATAGCGTCCCGAAGGACGGAGCCGTTGGGTTGGGCCCGGGGAGAGACTGCTGCGTGGCAGAAGGCACAGGCAGGGCAGGCTGAGGCAGCCTAGCGAATGGTGGTGGGCGCTGGCGCCTCCGCCCTGGCGCCCCCCCCCTCGTCCCCTCCCGGGGTCCCGGGGGGCAGCATCGGGACGTGTCCAACTTGGCTTTCGGGCTGGAGCTGGGAGAACGTGTCCCCTTGCAGGAGCCCATCTGGAAAGGCCGAGGCCTGGGCCGCCGGGGCGTGTTTCCCTGCGCGCCCGAGAACTCTGAGAAGCGGTCTTCCGAGGGAAGAGAGGCGCTTGTCCAAGCCGGTGTCCCTCAGGCCCGCCTTGCCTTGCAGAATTGAAGCGTGGGAGGGGACCAGGGGACCCTCCGGAGGTCACAGGTGGGAAGGTCTTGTTTCTGAAGGGCAATGGGCGATGAAGGCAGAGTGAGGGGTTGGGCCTCTGAGGCCTGAGTGCTTAGGAGCAGGGCGTCTGCTTGGCAGCGAAGAAGGGACAAAAGATCCCCGAGGCGAGCCCTCCCTTCCCGCCTCCTGAACGCAGACAGGTAGCGACCAAGGAGTGTGTGCTCCTCTGTGCCCGAGTCCAGGTGGGCTGCCACGAAAGCTGAAACGCACAGTTTGGCCGTGGAGCTTGGGCCGGACGTCCCGGGACGAAGAGCCTGGCGTCAGAGTTTGACTTGGCTGGCCCTGGCTTCGGGGATCTGGGAGGGGGTTTTCAGGGGGTCGGTGGTGGTGGAGGCGGCAGCGGCCATCCGTGGAGGTGGCGGCCTG
>NW_012149964.1:2338160-2350566 GCF_000956105.1 Propithecus coquereli | reverse complement strand
CAGAATGATGGAGCCGTTGGGATTGTCCCAGGGAGTGACTGCTGCGTGGCAGAAGGGACAGCTCAGGCAGGCTCAAGCAACATAGCAAGTGGCGGTGCGCACTGCACTGACGCCTTCACCCTCCAATCCTTCTCTGTGTGATCACGTGGGCCCCATTCGCAGAATGACGCGAGGTTAAACTTGGCTCGTGGGGCTGGAGCATTGAAGACATGACCGTTTGCAAGAACCCATCTGGAAAGGCAGAAGCCTGGTCCACTGGCGCCTGTTTTCTCACATATCTAAGATCTTAGAGCATCACTCTTCTAGGGAGAGAGAGGCGCATGTCCTTTAGCCCTGCTTTGTAGAATCGGAGTAGGAAGGGAACGATGGGATTGTCTAGAGGTCACAGGTGGGATGTTTCTCAAGAAAGGGAGGAAAATGCAGGCAGAGTGAGGTTATGGGCCTCTGAGGTCTCACTCCTTGGGAAAAAAGTATCTTCTTTGGAGTGAAAAAAGGAGAAAAAGCCCCACAAGGAGAGTTGTCCCTTCCTCCTATCTGAATGCAGAGAGATAGCCACATGGACATGTGTACCCCTCTGTGCCCGTGTGCACACGGACTTTGACGAAAACTCACATTTACCTTCCCCCTAAGCCCAGTTTTGCAACTGTGCATGGGCCGACCTTCCCAGGATGAAGAGGATAAGGTTGAGCTTTGACTTACGTGGCCTTGGCTTCGGGGATCAGGGAGGGGCTTTTCAGGGTGGCAGTGGTGGCCAAGGCAGCAGCATCCATCTGTAGAGGTGGTGGCATGGGTTTTGGACTCCTTTGCATTTGTCTTAAGGCCTCTCAGTCTACTTGAATGATTTCCAATACCTTCACTTGCATCTGTCATGGTTTTGTAGCAAAATCTTGATGCGTGGCCCTGGAGGATCAGGAAGGAAACACACGTGCTCGCACACAAACTCACACACACGATGCACACACACGGAGACACAGTGAGAGTGCTGGACACAAAAGAGAAAAACAGTGAATATTCATGATGGGAAAGAGAGAAAGAAAAAGGATGGGTTGGAGAGAGACAGGGAGAGAAGGAAGGAGTTAGGACGTAGGGGGAAGAGAGACAAAGAGGGAGTCGAAAAACACTTTGTTGTAGGAATCCTGCACGGAAGTTTCTGGTGTCAAGTTCTGGAGGTGAGCAGGGAGACTGTAGCTGGGGTGTCCTGTGTTCCCTCTGTTTACTGTGTCTTGTCTACAGAGTGGTGTTCCTGGGCCAGGTGTTATCTGCGCATGTCTTGGGGGTATGCCCCTTTTTCATCGTCCATGATACAGGAACGGTAAGGTGCCATGAGGATGTGCACCCATTTAGGGGGAAGAAGATACAAACACTTCTACCTTATCCTTGCCCTTGTCCTTGTCCTTGTCCTTGTCCAGCCTAACACACACAAGTCCACAGAAGCACCCACACCTCTATGTGTTTTGCACAGCAAGCCCCCTGTTAGGAGCTCTCCTGACATGGATCTGGGGCGCAGAGGAGAAGAACCAGGAGGAGAACGGGTGCCTTGGGGGTGGCACCTGGCTCCGGTCCTATCTGGCCTAGCAATGCCTGAACTCCGGTGGGCTTGCGGAGCGAGTAGAGCCCGGTGCTCGTGCCCTCTGTCCGGGGGTTACACTTTCTTCTGACTACTTGGACAGGGGTGGGTGAGAGGGCTCCTTCAAAAAGTGGCCAAGATGGTGCTATTCGCCATGTTGGAGCCAGATTGGACAGTGGTTGGTGTTTTTCCCTCAGCAAAGGGCGGAGGGAGTGGCCCTGGGGGAAGGGCAGGCGGGCATTCGTGGTGCAACACTGCCATCCAGAGGAACATGTTTGGTGCTCTCGCGAAGCCCTCCCTGGGGTTTCCTGGGAAGAAGTGGCTTGAGAGTGCAATGGGCGTCCAGCGGGGACAGTGACGGGACCCTGGACAGATCAGAGCTCTCAGGAAGTCTTGGGGCAGTGTGGCCCGCGGCGGGTCAGGCCGTGGAAGCACCAGGGACAGGCCGTGGGCAGAGGTTGACTGCCAGACGCCTGGCGGGCCTGTACATAAATTCCAGGGTTCAGAGCCTGGTTGCGGCCATGTCTTCGCGAGAGTTTTGGAGAAGTATTGTAGGGTCACCCTGGCTAAGGCCTGTGGGCGTTTGGCCTCTGTCACTTTGCTGGCTTCAGTGCCCACTCCTAGGTTTCCTTGCACTGTTCTAGAGGCTCGTTCTTAGTTTTCCACGTCTTATCCCCAAGGCAACAATCGCCTGGGCCTATGCCTTTGCAGACTTGTCCTTCTTTGCCCCCTTGCCTAAAAGTCCTAAGAACCTCAGGGCAATGACTAACAATGGTCCTTGTTTCCTCTTTGCCTCTGCATCTCCAGGTCTCAACCCTGTGCTGGCTCATGGAGGTTTCAATCAAGATGATCAGGTGACCTTGCCTAAATGTCACCTATTTAGGGTTCATTTGCATCCCCCTCCACCCCTGTCCTTTGTTTTTCCCGTTGCAGTAGCGCAGTTCTCTTCCTCACCATGTCTCTCAGATTCACCCCCCATGAATCAGACCTTCCAAATCAGGAAGGAGGTGAATGCTGCTTTGCCCATAGGCCTTTATCATAGACTTGACCGCTCGGTAGCCTGGTACGAGCCTGGTACAAGCCTAGAACCACGCTTGTACGTCATGTTCTTTGTGAGCTCACACCTGCCTGTGGCTGTGCTCTGGTCACTGTTTCCCCAGGGATCTAATAGGAAGTCTTCAGGCTTAGCCCTTGACTCCTTTTCTTTCACATGTCCCACGTGGGTGTTTAAATTCACTTTCTGCTCCCCACTCAGTTCACACACCTGAGTTTCTCAATGTATTGTCCATTGGTCTTATGTGGGCAGAGCCTTTCGGATTTGACCAGCTTTCTTCTTTGCCAAGCCGTGAGGCACAGTTTAGACCTGTGGTTTCTGATCTGTCCCCAGCCCAAGGTTGTGACTATCGTGGTGTCATTGTGTTTCTTTGGCCTGGGCCAATGCTGTGGAACCATAGAACATGGACCCTCCTGTGTGTGAACCCAGTTGTCTTCCACAAGGAAAGTAACCGGGTCATACCCAGGTGGCTGGGTAACAGGGCATCACTGAATGCTCTTGACCAGAAGTGCATTTACAATCCAACCCCGAGTTCCCCGACTCCAGAAGATAAGGGCCGAGTTGACCTTTTGATCCCCAGTGGGTACCACACCCTCTGCACAATCCGAGAAGATGCTCAGAATGACATCCTATGTGGCCTCTGACCCAGACTTTCTTTTATGGGAGTGAGAGCAAATCATATAAAACTTAAGCTGCAATGTACTTGCAGTACTGTTTCTTGTCTTGATCTAGTATCCAATAATCAGGAAATTCTCCATAAGAGGCTGCCCCTCACAGTGCGGCTGCTGCCGCCTCCTCTTCACTTGGCTGGGCCTGCGTCCTCCGGATGAAACATCAGTTCATGGTTTCCCTGTTGCCCTGACTCTCAGGATAGGGTCCTTCTTCCCTCAATTCTGCTCCTAAACGAAGAGCAAAGATCCAGAGGCAAATGCCCTGCAGTAGCTTCAGCTCCGGGTTCCCAAACATGGTGGCCACTAAGGCCTGGGCTTCATGGATCCCAAGCCTGGCAGACCTGTCAGCCCAGGGTTCTTTGGGTGGGCGAGCCTCCTTCTGTCCTTTTCACATTGAACCTGGACTTGCCCACTGGAGTGGCCAGGTCCAGCCCCAGAATTCTCCGAGTGCCCACACCTACCCTTCTTCCTCTAAGAGGCTTTCCTCTCCAGTTACACAGAGAACGGCTGGAAGCCATGCTCAAAAAGCTTCCGCTTGATGGCAGTGTTGCTCTAGAAATGGCAACCTCTTTCACCTACCTCCTAGGCCTTTCTCTTTACCCTTTGTAGATGAAAAAAAAAAACACCAAGGAAGCCTCAAAACTGATCCAAGCCCTAGGAGTGTGGTTTAATCTTTTGGGGTCTGTGAAAAAGGGTGTCCCTTCCTCTCGGGCTCCAGATGAAGAATATAAATGTCTGTGTGAGCATGCTCTTCCAAAAGAATAGATGTATCAATATGTCCACTGCCCCATCATCTCCTTAAGAGCTTTTAGTCCAAATATCATGTAAATGGGCCCCCAGTTTTCTGTTGGCACTTGTGGATATTATATGAGTCCCCTTTGATAGAATTCTTGCTCTTATGCAAAAATTGACTCATAGCCTAAGGTGGGCTGAATACCTGGATTTCCCTTATTACCCTACAGTCATCACCTCTCTTCTAGCCTCATAAGGCCAGGCCTAGCACCAGGGAGAGAAGCCAAGCAGCGTCTCCCATCACCAAGGCTCAGGAGCAGGCCTGAGAGGATGTAGTAAGCCATCCTGGGAGTAGCAGGAATTGACAGAGACCATTTAAGTTGTGAAGACTGGGAGGATGAAGCCTGGGTCACCTCCAGGTGTCACAGGCCATCACACACCATTGAGTGCTCCAGTGGAGTTCCACGGGTCAGCAAGAGGGCCCAGTGGCTCCAAACAGGCAGGGAACCTTGGTGAGGGCCTTGGGTTCTGCAGCCCCTTCTAGGAAGCTCTACATGAAAGGGTGGCTGTGCTCTCCACTTAGCCCCTGCGCATTCACTCATTCATGCATTCATGCATGTGCACGTGTGTATACACACGCTCTTACTTTCTTCCTTATGTTTACGTATATATGTGTGTATGTATGTATTCCTCCTTTTCTTTTCCTTGTTGTTTCTCCATAACCACCAGGGAGGTGCCACTGTGGATAGAGATTTCTCCCAATTGAAGCAATAGCCATAAACATTGCAGAATGTCTGCTCCCAAGCTGTCCTGCTGCCTTCCCCCCGTCCTACCAACCCTCTCTACAGTGAGAACTAGATGTCATTTTCCCTCATGTGCATGCTTCCAGCATACGGTGCGAATGTAGGCAAATGCCTACCAGGCTCACACATAATAGACTCTTGCACTTTGCTCCTTTCACAAAACATGCATCCCGGGGCCTTTGCACTTATGTCCTGCCAGTAACTTCCTGGGAGCAGCAGGAGCATCGTTCATTTACCATGTCTCTTCTGTTTGCACTATCAGGTTCTGTTTTCCTTCTTCCCTTCTTCTTTTTTTGAAACAAACCTGGCCTTGAAGCTGCATATAAAGTCCTAGTTCTGACAGGGCGAGTATGTGCATGTGTGTGTGACAGTACATCATGTAGTATCTGTGTCCAACCGGAGGCCAGCAGCTGGGTAGAATGAGAGGCGGCCACCCCCAAGAATGATTTGCTCTCGTGCCTGGAAAGTTAATGTGGCGGATCCATGTGCACCCAGAATGGTAATACCTGATTCCCCTTTCTTCTGTAGCCAGACAAGCCGCTGGTCCCTTAAGGGTCTGTTACTCCATTTATGGGCTGTGGAAGAAACAGCCTCATGAAGCTATTTCAAAGTTTACTTCTCCATACATAGCACAGGTACAGACACCAGGAGGGAAGCTGTGTGCAGATAGACGCCAAGGTGTGATGGCCATGGTGTGCACAGAACAGAGAGCCAACGGGAAGGCTTCCTCTGATTTCACAGGGGACCATTCCATTAGAACTGCCTCTTTATGTCAATCCTGAACGTCATCTGTGCAATTTCCAAGAGATGAGTAGAGTTGATTTCATGCTATTCTTTCCGCAGAAATCACGGTTGACCCGCGAGTTAATATCCTAGCCTAAAAGCTCTCTCACGGTTGGCTGGGTGGGGTGTATGTACACTGCCACGTTTTGACTATCACTTTGGCAGTGGCCCACATCCAATGAAGGACATTGATCTCCTGAACAGTGTTGCACCCAGCTCACTGCACCACGTCCTCTGCCTGAACATAAAGAGGATGTTTGGGCTGAAGAGGGCAGGGACACAAGCTCACTTGTATAGCCTGATGCCAATCTCTCCATGACCCCTATATCTGTATCTTGGCACACTGAGGAACATGGAGGAAATGTGGTGTCTTGAGGTGTCATTTCCTTCCAAGTAAAATGCATGGGCCCTCAGAAGTGTGCCTGTATCTTCGTGTTTTCCGCTACAAGCCTTATGGGAGTTGTCTAGCCATTGGCAGTGGGTCAGGTTGGAGGGTGGTGGATGTCTATGGTGTGGCACCTGACTCCCCTGAGTGGCCCAAGTGTGGGACTCTTATTGTCTGAAGATCATGTGAGAGGAGCCAGGTCCTCAGGACACACTGTCTAGGGATGTTGGTGGTTTTTCACTGTTTACTCCCAGCCCGGTGCCTTTGGGTTGCTACCCTTTGTGTCTGGTTTCCTGAGATCTCCCAGTTAAGAGGTTGTTTAGAGGCTGATGACAATGACGTAGTGAGAACATTCTCCTGTGGGCAGGGGTTGCATGTGGCCTCAACTCTGTGCCTAGTCTCAAGGTGTTTCTTGTAGTCTTGGCAAAATCCAGTGCTAAAGATAAAGCCGTGAGTGGATGTGTTTAGGTCTGTTTGTAGGGTGTGTTGATCGGGAGACATTTCTCTTTATGGATGAGGAAACCTAAGACCACCCTACCAGAAAGAGCCCTGCAGGATAGAGGACCAGTTGTGAGAACTGAGAGCCATCAGGTTCAGCCAGGATAGACATTGGTTGGCACTTTTTTCAGTAGCAAATAGTGGAGTAATAGGAAATCAGAAAGTACGTGAAGGGCATGCTAGCATTTCTGGTGCAATACTGCTATCAGGAGGGTCATCTTTGCCAATTCCGTATCCCTCTTTGTCACTGCTTCCTGGGGAACACAGAAATTGGGGGTAAAGTTGGTATTCCAGGTAGCACGAAGGGGCCCTCTGTGGATCCAGAGATGCATGGGAGAAGTGTGTTCCATGGCCAGTTTGGGCTTTGGAAGCTCCAGAGACATACAACAGGACTAAGTGGAGACCCAGGGTGCCTGTCCTGTAGGGTGCAGGAAGCCCAGCATCACAGCTCAGTGGCAGCCATATCTGGGTGAGATTAGCTGAAGCCTCAGCCAAGAAGCCCCACCCAGGGATGTAGGATTTTGCTTCCTGCCCTTTCGCAGCCTGTAGTTGTGACTCCAGGGGTTGCTGGCACTTTGCCAGAGGCCTCTCCTCAGTGCTACAGGTCCTACACCCAAGGGAAGTGGCTTCTGTGCCACAGCCTTTGCAGCCTTCTCCTTTCTTGGCCACCTTCCCCAACAGTCCTGAGAGCATCAGGGCAATGAGCAGAAGTGTCCCTTGCTTTCCATTCCCCCCTGGCTATCCATGTCCCAACACTATGCTTCATTCTCAGGAGACCCTGCCTAATCTCACCACTCTTAGGTTCAGACACCACCTCCCTTTCCGCACCCACCCCCCATTCTTTCCTGTGTGCCCAGCCCCTACCACCCCATGTCGCCCAGATGCACTCCCCTTCAATCAGACCTGCCAATGAGGTACATACACCTGGGCACACAGCCCTTTCTCATAGACCTCGACAAACCAATAGCCACTTCTGGGGAATCCCTGGGAAGGTCAAGCCTTTTGCCAGCTTCTACCTGCCTGGGCTATGCTCCCTGGTCAGCGCTTGCCCAAGGGTGTAGAAGGAAGACTTAGGGCCCAGCACCTTACCCCTTTCCTTTCACGCCTCCCAGATGGGTGCTGAAAACTCCTCCTTGCCCCCTTCCATTTCACACACGTGAGTTTCCCAGTGTGTCGCCCAGTGGTCTTACATGAGAAGAGCCTTTTGGGACTGAAGAACCTTTTATTTGCCAAGCCCCAGGTCAGGGTGTGGACCTGAAGGATCTGATTGGTCTGTAACAGAGTAGTCACCCATCCTCCCATAGATACGGAAGCTTAAAATTGATAGTGGGAAATACGTAACAGAGGGAATGGCCTGAAATTGGCCTGGAAAAAAAAAAAAAGGCAAAAAGATGTTTTCTGTCTCTTTTAAACTTCCTCCACTCTTTTTTGAGAACTGAAGCCTGCATTCCTGCCTCAGGCAGGTGGCCAGGAGGGGCCTGGGGAATCAGCCATCCCAGGCCCTGGCACCAGCCTCGCAGGTGGGCGGCTGGTGGAGGTCACAGGCTTTCTCTTTGGCAGAGATGGGACTATTAGAATAGTTACCACAATAGCCTAGAACTGAGGGGCCCTCCCTTTAAAAGCTCTGTATTTCTGCTTGTGTTCAGGAAATTTGGATTTTGAGACGAGAAGGGCTACCATTTTTCCTCCTTTGCTGGCATAGTAATAAACTTCTCTTTCCTTCTCCCCAAACCACTTATTCTCCTTCTTCTGATATGGCCTTGAGGACAAGCGCCAAGCCTTCGGTAACAGGTCCCCAGTCCAAAGCTGTGAGTATGGTGATCTCAGTGTGCTCCTTAGTCGTGGGGCAACCCCGTGGGACAGCCAGACCCAGAGAACTTAGATCTCTACATGTTTGAACCCAGGTGTCTTACCCAAGGAGACAAACCAGGTCATAATCCCAAAGGCTGGGGAACAGCAAGACATTATCACCAGAATGTTTCTAAACCAAATTGTATGCATAATACAGATCTGAGCCCCCCAACTCCAGAGGATGAGGGCCAACTTGACCTATCCGTTCCCAGCAGGTACCAGCACTATCTGCGCTATGGGAGAAGATGCCTGGAATGCCATGCTGTGGGGCCTGTGACCCAGACTTTCTTTGACAGGAGTAAGAAGACACCAGAAAAAAACGTGAGTTGCAATGCACCTTCATTACTGTTTTCTTTTTCTCTCAGTGTAGTAACTAATAATGAGGAAATTTTCCATCTTCTCTAGAAGAGGCTACCCCTGGCAGTGTAGCCACGGCTGTCCCCTCTTTACTTGGCTGGGTCTGTATCCTCCAGATGGACCATCAAGTCCTAGTTTCCCTGTGACGCACTCCTAGGACAATGTCCCTCTTCTTTCCCCAACCTTGCTTCTGCACCAAGAGCAAAGATCCAGAGGCAAATGCCCTGCAGTAGCTTCAGCTCCAGGTTCCTAAGACCTGGCTCCCACAGCCTTTGGAGCCTGGCACGCCTGGCAGCCCAGGGGTCCTTGGTGGGCAGGCCTGTCCCAGTCACTTTTACACAATTCTGGATTTGCTGAGTCGGTGGCTGGATCCAGCCCCAGAATTCCCAGAGTGCCCCAAACCCACCCTTCCTCCTCTCCGAGGCCTTTCCCTCTGGATACACAGAGAGGGGCTCGAAGCCATGCTCAGAAATCTTCCACTTGATGACATTGTTGCATCAGAAATGTCAACTTCCCTGGTCTTCCAGGCTTCTCCCTTCGCCCTTCGTGAATGAAAAAATGCTAAGAAGGCCCAAAAGCTATTTGAGCCCTAGAAGTAGGGTGCTGGGCAAAGTGGTATCCCCTCCTCCCAGGCTCTTAGTAGAAATATAAGCACGAAAACATTCATCAAAAGGAAGAGATGTATGGATGTATCCACTGCTACATCATCTCCTTATGAGCTCTAATCCGAATATCACCTAAAGGGGTCCTCAGTTTTCTGGGCACCCTTGTAAGTATTATATGTGTTGTCTTGGCTAGAATTGTTGCTCTCAAGGGACATTGGCTCATAACTTGAGATGGGCTGAGTACCTGGATTTCCCCTCTTACTCTGGAGTCATTGCCTCTCATGTGTTCTCATGGAGCCAGGCCAAGTCCAGCCCGGCCCAGAAGCCTCATGTAGCTTAAGGCCTCAGGAGCAGGCCTGAGAGGGAGCAGTAAGCCATAGTGGGGGCAGCAGAAAGTGACAGGGGCCATGTCACTTGAGATGACTGAGAGGATAACTGGCTAGCTCACCTCAAGGGGTCTCAGGTTGCTTGAGGTGGAATGAAGTGGATTTGAAGGACCCTTTACTTGGTATTCAGTTACTTTTTGCTCCCACCCTCTCTGTGAGAGAGTAATTGTGTTGGCCTAGGTTGACCAAGGACCCCTTTAATTCCTCTTGACCATTTGGACCCTAGCAAAATATTTAGGGAATTCCCTCTTCCTTTTGCTTCCATTTCTAGGGGTGGAGGCTCCCACTGTTTTATGTCCTTTTCCAGTTGCAAGTGAGCTGATGAGACTTCTAGGGGCTCAGGTGAGGCATGGAAGTATTGACCCAAATAAAAGTGACTGAGGCAAAAATCTCAATCAATGGAGGTTTATTAAGGATGTGCCTGGGAAAAATATGAACCACAGACAGACTTGTGGCTGTTTTTCTGAAGGGGAAGTTGGAAGCTTCAGCATTTAAAGGCATACGGAGACAAAGAAAAAAAGGAAGGGGAGGGGGGTTGGTGAGGCAAAACGGTTACATTCAAATCTACATTTTATGTAAAATAAGGGGAATGTTAGAAGGAAAAAGGGAGTGGAGAAACCATCAGTTATGTAGATGTCCCTGGGTAGGTAGAAGAATGTCTGATCCTGTATGTCTCCTATTTGATTACCTGTAAAGATAAACTTGTAATTTATTATTAGTGTGGAATGAAACAGGCTTTAGTTTTCGGTGCTAGGCATAGTTACAATTTGTCCTTGCTCATGGTAGTTCAGCAAGGAATTTCCTTAATGAATGATCTGCGGGGCCAGTTCTTCACAGGTGCCTGAGGTCTTTACCTTCTCTTTTGCATAAGAAGTGTGTGGCGGGGTGACCCTGAGAGTTTGATTTTCTTTTTACATTCCCCCGTTCTTCAAAAATCTTTCAGAAAAAGCATTGTAGAAGACATAAGTTCGTGGTTGTATTTTTCAGCTAATCCCACAGTGCTAGGAAGGCTCATTTTTAGATCATGACCCTCAGAAACAAGAAAAATTTAAGTCAAGAAGGACCAATGTCAAAAATTGTAGGCAAATAATAAAACTTAAAAACAATGGGCAATACTATACCATAGTTTTTTCTGAAACCTAATTTTCTCTTTCTAGTTTCTCATTTTTGTTAAAGACAAATCATAGTATGACCAATTTATTTGCAAAATAAATTTTAGCCTCATTATACTTCGCCTGAATATTTGCATAAAGTACAGCAAGAATAGTTATTGGCCATATAGGCTTTTTCTTTTCCTTTTTATAAAATTGGCATTGCTGGAACTTTTTCATAAGGAATCTCAGGTTAGATTTAAAAACCTCTCGAGCCAAGCCAAGGATTTAACTCCACCTGTAAATACCTGTATGAGTTGAGTACATTCCCCTTTTTCAAGGTCCCAGTGTAACTTGGGGTTCCTGGACCTGTCAGAAAGTGACATTCTTTACTTACCACAGACCTGGAAATGTCATAAATTAGGTACCAGACTAGTTTTCTCAAAGGGCTTTTTGTTGGCCTTATAAAGTCAACCCAATTCCTCAAAGCAGTCTGGGAGTATCTGAAAATATGCCATTCCAATCAAAGCCTTGGTAAAATAACCAGTGTCTCTAATTTTGTCCTGTTATAAAAAAAAAAAGATTCTTATTGAACTTATGCAAATAACTATATTTCCATAAAATAAGAATACTTACAAATAGTTTCCAAATTCTGGAGAAATCAAGTAGGGAGAAAAATAAATGCTTCAAATTGCTCACGAAAATATACTTTACCAATTTGTTGTAAGCCATGTTACCGAAAACTTGGCACTTGTCCGCAAGACCGAATCAGAAGAATGAGGAAAAATGTTTTGGGGAGGAGGAAAGAGATTACTTTGCTGGCAAAGAAGGATAAATGGCAGACTTTCTCGTCTCAAAATCCAAATTTCCTGAACATAGGCAGAAATGCAGAGCTTTTAAAGGGAGGGCCCCTCAGTTCTAGGCTACTGTTCTAATCGTTCTCTGCCAAAGACAAACCCTGTGAGCTCAGCCAGCTGCCTTTCTGGGACTGGCACCACCTAGGCGTTATCTCTTTTAGCAAAGGACTTAAACTGCCTCAGGAATGCAGGCCAGGCTACAGTGCCCAAAAAGAGTGGGGGGAGTTTTAAAGAGACAGAAAATCTTCTTTTCCCTCCTCAGGCCCTTCCCTCTGTTACAGCTATAAATAGCTCAAAGAAGGAAAAAAGTTTTCTTGACTTCTGGAAAACAAAGCACACAAAAAGAATCAGCAGTCTTTTAAACAAAAGGTTGAAAAAATTAATTTAATCTCATATAGTTAATTGTTGTTCTGTTTGAGGTTGGGTTAGCAATCCTCATGAATGTATCAGTTTTTTTATTAAAGTAAACTAGTTTCTTTAGAGCCCGGATGGCCTCCAGGTGAGGTGTCTAGATGTTAAACTCAAAGCATCTTCAGTTAAAGTGGAAGTAGCTTTTAAAAAGAAGAAAAACAAAGGTCAATATTTGGAACAGTTTATCCTGGAGTTTTTATGTCACAAGGTGTGCTTGTAGGGAAAAGGTGGTGGCAATTTCATTGAGTCCAAGTCAGAAAATAATGGAAGAAGTATTTGAAAATATTATTTGGAGACTTGTAGCCAGGAAAGAATTGAGGATTCAGTCTACATTGTACGATCTCTAAAGTTTTCA
>NW_012149964.1:2332444-2337990 GCF_000956105.1 Propithecus coquereli | reverse complement strand
TGTAATAAATTTTTGTTCTGCTTGAGTTTGGTTTAGCAATCTTCATGAACACATTAGTCTTTTAACTAAGGTCTTGGAATTTTTTCGAGTCCAACTGGTATGACCTCCAAAGTCAACCGAGTACGTGTCAGAGTGCAAAAAAAAAAAAAAAAAAAGAAGCAAATTTTGGACTATAGCCAGTTAAAATCTGCTTTTTGAGAAGAATCGAGGTGAAATACTAATTGTCTGTGGATGACAAAAATCTTAGACTAACCCTGGTTAAAGAGACATTTGACAAAAAAATTTGGTTATTTATTTGGCACACAACAATTTAACATAACCATAATTACTGATAACATACACCAAAACATATCAGAATTTTAGGAATCTCATACAATTATGGCACACATATCATATAATTTGGACTGAATCCTGAATGCTTTCCTGGCTACAAGTCTCCAAATAAGGTTTTCAAGTACTTCTTCCATTATTGTTTGACTTGGACTCAATGAAATTGCCACCACGTTTTCCCTACAAGCACACCTTGTGATGTAAAAACTCCAGGATAAACTGTTCCAAATATTGACCTTTGCTTTTCTTCTGTTTAAAAGCCACTACCACTTTAACTGAAGATGCTTTGAGTTTAACACCTAGACACCTCAGCTTTGGCCTAGTGTGCCTCCGGCAGGCAGAAGAAAACAGGAAACTAAAGGTTGTTTACGGAAAGGAAAGGATCAATAAATGGTAAAAGTTACATAAATATCAAACCAAAAGAGACTACTTCCCTGACTGGGAATCAAAGCCAAGCTGCTAGGGTGAAAGCATAGAATTTTAACCGCTAGGCTGCAAAGTGAACTGGCTTTTGTTGTCATCCCTGCTAGGGCAGCTATTCCTGCAAGGGCAGTGTGCAAAGGATTTTTATCTTTAGGTCAGATTTTGCTCTTTTGTCAAGAGAATTTTTAAGGCTAGCCATGACACAATTATGTGTCTTTTGAATTCAATTCCTCTATTAATACAAATAAGGCAATTGTTTTATTCTAAATAATTCTTACCTGTAAAGAAATTGTACAGACTTTAGTTTTAGGTGCTAGGCATAGTTACAATTTGCATGTCCTTGCTTGTGGAAGCTCAGCAAGGAATTTCCTTAATGATCTGTGGGCCTAGTTCTTCACAGATGCCTGAGGACTTTACCTTCTTTTTTGCATAAGGAGTTGGGGGGTGGTCCTGAGATTTTGATTTTCTTTCTTTTTTTTTTACAGAAGCTATATATGCCCCTCACTAAGAGGAGCCAGCATTGAAGATCCTAGGCTCTCCACACTGATTTAGATGAAATAATGGTATTGGGTAAATGGGAGTTAGCAATAATGGTTCTGCGTTGTTTTTGTTGTTATTGTTGCAATGACAGTATAATAAAATTGTGCTCATAGTTTTACAACTCTGAATATACTTAAAACATTGAACTACACATTTTAAATAAGTTGAATGCAGGGTGTCTGATGTATTGAATGTAGTATACCAGGTAATTTATTGGTATAAACTTATAGAACTAAAACTATTACAGTGTATATTAGACATTTATTTCATAGAATTGGCTCATGTAATCATGGAGACTGACAAATCCAAAATATGCAGTGTAGGCTGGGCGCAGTGGCTCATGCCTGTAATCCTAGCACTCTGGGAGGCCGAGGTGGGAGGATCGCTCAAGGTCAGGAGTTCGAGACCAGCCTGAGCAAGAGCGAGACCCCGTCTCTACTAAAAATAGAACGAAATTAATCGGACAACTAAAAATATATAGAAAAAATTAGCCGGGCGTGGTGGCGCATGCCTGTAGTCCCAGCTACTTGGGAGGCTGAGGCAGGAGGATCGCTTGAGCCCAGGAGTTTGAGGTTGCTGTGAGCTAGGCTGATGCCACAGCACTCTAGCCTGGGCAACAGAGTGAGACTCTGTCTCAAAAAAAAAAAAAAAAAGAAAGAAAGAAAAAAATATGCAGTGTAGGTGAGCAGGCTGGAGACCCAGGAAAGAGTGACTGTTGCAGCTAGGGTCCTAAACCAGTCTTGAGGCAGAATTCTCTCTTCCTAATGGGAGATCTATCTTTTTTTCTTTTCTTATGCTTCATTGAGGCCTACCCACATTATAGAAGGTAGTCTGCTTTACGTAGTCTCATATATAAAATACTTTCACAGCAACATTTAGTCTGATATTTGACCAAATATCTGGGTGCTGTATCTTAGCTATGTTGACACATAAAATTAACTATCACAAAATCTTAACTCATTCTGTGAGACTAGCATTACTCTGGTACCACGTCCAGATAAAAATAACACAAAAAAACTACAGACCAATATCTTTTATGAATATACATGCAAAAATCTTCAAGAATGTACTCACAAACCTAATCCAACGGCACGTTGTAAGATTATACACCAGGACCAAGTGACATCGTTCCCAGGAATGCAAGGTGTGTCAACATAAAATAAATCAGTGTAATACACACATAATAGAATGAAGGTAAAAAAAACCACAGGGTCATTTCAGTTGATACAGAATAACCATTTGACAGAATCCATTTTTCTTTAATGGATAAAAACACTAATAAAATAGGAATGGAAAGGAACTTCCTCATTATGATAAAGGACTATATGTAAAACCCACAGCTAAAGTCATACTCAGTGGTAAAAGACTGAAATCTTTCCCATTAAAATCTAGAAGACAAGGATGCCTGCTTTCGTGGCTTCAAGCTTTTACTGGAAGTCTCAGCCATCAGAATTAATCAAGAAAATGGAAAAAAAGGCATCCAAATTGAAATATAAAGAAGTAAAGCTATATGTTTGCAGATGACATGACTCTAATATATGGAGTATCCAGAAAAATATCCAACAAACTTAGAGCTAAAAGAATTTAGAAAAGGTATAAAGTATAAGATCAGCATGCGAAAATCAGTTATATGGCCCCTAAATGTAATCACATGTATCCCTAACAGAAAGTGGCAGGGAGAGTTTACACACAGGCACACATAGAAGGCAGTGCAAAAAGCAGAGAGATATGCAGCCATGAGCCAAGGAATGTCAGTAGTGGCCAAAAGCTTCTTAGAAAGGCAAGGAAAAGATTGTCTTCTAGAGCCTCTTCAGAGTGTGGCCATACCAATACCTTGATTTTGGACTTTTGCCCTCCAGAACTATGAGAAATTTTTGTTGTTATAAGCAGACAGTTTGTGGTAATTTGTTATAGCAGCCTTGGGAAACTAATACAATTATTTCTACAGCGCTTTATTGATTTGTCCTTTGCCTTCTACATGAATTTCGTATTCTCTCTGGAGTTTCCAATTATCAATATACTGTACTGAAAGAGAAAAATATGATTACAAGTTCACCAAGGAAAGCAAAAGAGCCTGCAGTCATTTTCTCCAACATTATGCCATATACATATTTACACATAGCTATGCAATTATTTGTACGTTAATGACCACCAATGACTAGAAGATGCCAGAAACCTCTAGTCAAAGTTCTGGCTTTGAATCAATTAATTCTCTTCATGGAGACTCAAGTCAAGGAGTTAAAGAATCAATCCATGGAGTTCAGGTGCATACATTTTATTTCTCCTTCATTGTTAAGTTAGAGCAGGCAATAATCCTAGAGCAGGTCATCCCCCAATGGAAGTGATGGTGATGGTGGTGATGTTTTATCATTTAGTACAGGTGAAAGAGTTGGAAGAGGAGGGAAAACTCCTCCAGGTAGAGGTGGTGCTGGTAGAGATGGTGATGGGGATGGCTCTCCACTTGCCTTTGGATGTGGTGAAGGAGGTCCTGGAATTCATCATGAACCTGTGGGTCCATGTTTCTGTAATATAAATAAGCCAGGGTTTAACTGCTTGCAATAAAATATTCGACCAAGAATACATAATAGTAAACATTTGTGTTTTTTAGAGACTATACATTGCTTATTAATTTGTAAATTTCGAGGACTTAACAGTACATTCAAAAAACTTAAGCATTTTTAACTCTATATAATGACTACTTCTGCTAACTCTCTAGTGCTAGGAAAGTTGGCATCCTCATCAAAGGCCTTTGAAATACTAAGCCAACATAATGAAAACTTAGATTTCATAATATACACATGCAAAAAAGAATTACTCTATATGGTTTGGGCCTGTTAGACTAGTTAGTTATAATATTCATAATTAATACAAGGTCCTAAGTTTGATCCCTTTGGGGGCCAAATAGCTTTGCACAAAGAGTCTCATAGCACTAGTGACCTGGCTGTTTTCTAATACTAAACATTAATAAGTAATATCTATTTGTATAGTAATACATGCTTATCAACTATTTACCTCGTTTATCTCAGTTCTTATAGATATTGAAACAAACTATAAGTTCAAATGACTGATCATATTGCACAGTTTGTTGGAAACATGATGAGGATTTGAATGCAGTTCTTCTCACATGTAATCAGTTTCCTTTCTACTATAGCAAGCTACATCCTTATTAATGCATACATCTGTCATGAGCTGAAGAAAACCTTGGTAAATGCCCCCATTTGGGGGTTAAAAAAGGCAAAGAACCTGGCTGAGTTTTTTAGAGGTAAAAAAAGGAAAGTAGGAAGCTAGAAAAAAAGCTTTATTGAAAAGAAATTGTCAAATATTATAGATATAGTAAAACAAAATGAAGCTTGGAAATGGCTACCAGATTGGGTCATTTGGAGTTTACTGCTGACTTTTGACATAACTTTTCAGTAGAATGGTGGAAACACACCAATTTAAGAAACACACATCTAAAAAGCTTCCACAGTGTGAAAAGCTAATTAATCATTACTTTCTACATATTCCCTCAAGACAGAGTATCTTGAAGAGAGTTATCAGATCTAAAGTTGAGACCCCCTAAGGAAGATTTTAAGTGTGTATTGGACCTGTTCATAATAAGGTAGACATGGAAAATTTTAGGCTTTGAAATGACAGTAGTTGAGATTTAAAGAAGAGTACACAAGCTTTTGGAATTATTAAAATTATTGAGCATTTTCTTTTTGAAAGGAAATACTACAGACCCAGTTTTTTAAATCATCGTGAAAATTTAGTCTCAACAGTTTTGCTTGCATAAAATATTCTGTCACAAAACATCCAGAGCATTTTAAGAAACTAAAAACCTGAGTTTTTTCCACGTGAAAATGATATATTGCTTGGGGAAATCATATCTGTAGAATTATTTAAACTAACGTGTGATTGCTAGTAGTCTGCTTCTGGTCACATTTTCCTTCCATCTTAAAAGATAATTTTGTACTACAGAACTCACTGTGACAGGACATAAAGTCTGTAAGTAGTTTCATTACCTGGGTTTGACAGTGGTGGAATTCTGTTCCAAGGTCTTTGAATTTTTCTTCCTTTTCCTGCAGCTTGTCTTGAACTTATGGTTAGGTTCTGAATTCTTCATTTATCTGCAATGATTACCACTAAATAAATGTACACTTACTAATATAGTTTCAGGAAAGTTTTTGTTTGTTTTTTTTTTGAGACAGAGTCTAGATTTGTTGCCCGGGCTAGAGTGAGTGCCATGGCGTCAGCCTAGCTCACAGCAACCT
>NW_012149964.1:2309216-2331585 GCF_000956105.1 Propithecus coquereli | reverse complement strand
GGATTACAGGCGTGAGCCACCGCGCCCGGCCAGTTAATAGTTTTTTAATGTTTCATACTGTACATTTAAGTTTAATAAGTTAGAAAACGAACCCTAAATCTAAGCCATCAACATCAAATACTGGCAAAAATGTGGAGCAACAGGAACTCTCATACATTGCTGGTGGAAATGCAGAATGGCACAGCCATATTGGAAGATTGTTTGACACTTTTGTACAAAACTGAAATATTCTTACCATAAGATCCAGCAATCATGTTCCTTGGTGTTTATACAAATGAGTTGAAAATTTATATCCACACAAAAATCTGCACATGATGTTTATAGTAGCTTCATTGATAATTGTCAAAACTTGGAAGCAACAAATATGTCCTTCAATAAGTGAATGGATAAATAAATTGTGGTATGTTCAAAAAATAGAGTATTACTCAGTAATAAATACAAATGAGCTGGCTGGGCATGGGGGCCCACACCTACAATCCTAGTACTCTGGGAGGCTGAGGCAGGGAGGATTGCTTGAGGCCAAGAGCTCAAGACTAACCTGAGCAAGAGTGAGATTCCCATCTCTACAAAAAAAATGAGAAAAATTAGCTGGGCATTGTGGCATGTGCCTGTAATCCCAGCTACTCGAGAGGTCCTCCAATATGCGCTTGTTTAACTTCACTACTATCCATGTTAAGGTTCCTCTGAATCCACATTCCCATCTCCCCTCCTAAAGTTATTTAGCTTCTGCTCATGTGTTGTTCAGTCTTGGTGCCTATACGAGCATACTTTCTACAATTTCCTTCTGTAAATGGTTCATTTACACATTCGCAAAAAGGCACAAAATCCTGCTTGTAATTTAAAATTAGCTGAAGTATCTGCAACCACACATAGAATCAGAATCACACAAGTCTGAAATACGTGAGCTGGAAGAGGCCTTCTTAGAAGTCCCTGAATCTTATACTCTCCTTTCAGTGATGAACAATCTATGACATAAGGGGTGTAAGTGACTGACTTAAAGCCACAGTCCATTAGTAGCAAAGCTGAGATCATATCTTATAATGACTGCCTATCATTCTATGACCTCTTTTTTTACTGCTTTATATTGCTTTTATAAATGACCAGAACAAGACAAAGCATGCAGATAACCACTGAAACAACATACTTGCTTTGATTCTAAATGTTGATGATGACAAAAATCACCAAACACTGGAATTTGTTA
This sequence comes from Propithecus coquereli, assembly GCF_000956105.1. Taxonomy (NCBI): domain Eukaryota; kingdom Metazoa; phylum Chordata; class Mammalia; order Primates; family Indriidae; genus Propithecus; species Propithecus coquereli. The sequence goes on along the minus strand of NW_012149964.1, from coordinate 2,330,384 downwards.
TTTTTGCTGTTTTTCCCAAAAATATGTGTGTGTTTGAGAGAAAGGGTCTCACTCTATTGCCCAGTCTGGAGTACAGTGGCATGATCTTAGCTCACTGTAACCTAGAACTCCTGGGCTCAATTGATTCTCCTGCCTCGGCCTCCCCCAAAATACATGTTACAGAAAACACTTGCAGATAGATAATCACAATTTGCTCTGCTCCAGTGTCTGGTTGAAAGAGTGAGCCCAAGTGTAAGTTAATATTCTCAAAGGGAATTTTGAATGTGATATTTAAGAACATTAGATACACATGATTTGTTAATCAAAAAGTACACACTTTTTTCAACAATAAAAGTGACAGTTTTGGGGGATTCGGGCAAGATAACTGACTAGAGACATTGCTTACTGGACTATCCTGACTGGAAGGCAGGATATCGGACAGAGGTGAGGGGAGAACAATTGCAGCTCAGGTGTGGACCACAGAGAGAGAAGTCAGAGACAGCTGGGGACCCCATGGAGAAAACTGTGAAAATGAGAAATAAGAAGATAAAGAGGAAAAGATACTGGCGGGGTTCAAACCCAGAGAGGCTTGGGGCCTGGCGCGGTGGCTCACGCCTGTAATCCTAGCTCTTTGGGAGGCCGAGGCGGGCGGATTGTTTGAGCTCAGGAGTTCGAAACCAGCCTGAGCAAGAGCGAGACCCCGTCTCTACTAAAAATAGAAAGAAATTAATCGGACAACTAAAAATATATAGAAAAAATTAGCCGGGCATGGTGGCGCATGCCTGTAGTCCCAGCTACTCGGGAGGCTGAGGCAGGAGGATCGCTTGAGCCCAGGAGTTTGAGGTTGCTGTGAGCTAGGATGACGCCGCGGCACTCTAGCCCGGGCAACACAGTGAGACTCTGTCTCAAAAAAAAAAAAAAAACAAAAAAACAAAAAACCCAGAGAGGCTTGGAGCCCAACAAAAGGGTAAGGAGGGATTCCCCGCCCCCTCATAAGTACCTTTGGTGAACAGCAGGACACTAAGCATACTGAAGACTTTTCCACCCTCAAATACAGAATAATGGGATGAACTAGTGAGTCCCAGGAGTTTGGGCATGCCAAGTGGAACACCCCCCTGAGAGAATGCCAAGAGAGGCTGTAGTGCGGCTTTCTCCCATCCAGACACTCCCCCCACCCCCACCATCCACTGCAACTGAGAAAGCAGTGTGAGCTCGGGCTGTCCAGGAGCTGCAGCCCCTTCCCCACCCAGTACACCCACAAGTGTAGTTAGAGCTGAGAAGTTCACGAACAGCTGCTTCCCGCTTCTCTACGGCGGGCACACATCCTGGGATGAGGTCTTTTAAGAAAGTGGGACCCATACCTCTTCTCCTTGAGCTCTTGTGGTAGGACAGGGATGAACAATTTGGGAACTTGCTGCCCACAGGCATTTCACAGGGTCACACACCAGTGGCTGAGAGAAGCAAGCCACCCTCAGTGCACCCCAGACACAAGAGGGGTGCAGGGGGACGCAGAGAAGACTGGGAGCTGGACTCGGGTAGCAAGGAAGCTCGCGCAGACTTATCTGATACGAGAGTGTAGAGGGGTACTGAGGAACAGGGATCTGAGAGTGTGCTCATCCCTCCCATGAGAGAACTGCCATATTGGATAAGAGTGTGGCATTCAGTGAGGAATAGCCTCGACCCCGTTCCGTGGCAACTGACCGCCTCACACTAAGGCATGTCAGCTGACCGGGCGCTGCGGCCCCTCCTCCCACTCATTACATCAGGGAGAGCCATTTATGCGGAGAAATTCGTGAGCGGCTGTTTCTCTCCTGAAGGTGTGTGCTACAGGCAGAGGTCCCCATAGATAGAGGGGCCCACACCTCTTCCTCCGAGAACTGGTTGTGGGAACAGGGGTGCACAACTTCGGAACTCCCTGCCTGCCGGTGTTTCATGGAGATGCACGCTAGTGGGTCAGACATATAGACCTGGGGGAGGTTTGAGAGCTGGACTCAGGTGGTGACGGAGCACACGGTGACTGAACTGATGGGGGTCCAAGGAGCGGCTATCTGGGGAAGCGCCCACCCCTCCTCAGAAAATTTGCACTACTGGATAAAGGCAGAAAGATCTCATCCTGGTGCCTTAGCCTTCCTGGTCTGGTGAGCCCATTCAGACCCTCATACCAGCAGCTCCCCCTAGTGACCGGAGAAGCATTTTTCTGAGCCCTGCCAAGGCTTTTAAAAGCCTCTCAGGCTCCCACATCCTAGCCAGGAACTGCCTTGCTCCTCCCTCCACCTCAGTGGTGGCAGAGATCAAGCACCCCCCTAGGAGCTTCAAGGTCTCTCCTGAAGCTTGGGGCACTCAAGTACTCCACCTGGGGGACCAGAGTCTGCCATGGGCACAAAAATAACATCTTGGCAGTGGCTCTTTCACACAAACATCAACCAATGACAGGGAGAACAACTCCAAAGTGCATCCTAGCATCGCCCAACTCAAGCAAATAGGGCATGACTGATTTGTACTCAATAGTACCACCCCCCATATTGGAGATTAAGCTGGGGGATCCAACATAATTCACACTACTGGGAAGAGATGAAGACAGCAGGACAAAGGCACTCGAGAGGATCATCAAACCTGCTTCAACACCCCATAGACGAGTGCTGGTCCCAAGTTCTCCCTGGTACGGTCAGGGACTGACCTTCAGGGAACCAAGGATAGATCCGCAAGCCAGGCCCAGTACGCCCAGGACTGGATTGAGAGGCCAGATGAGAAGGAATCAGTAAAAGAACTCCGGAAGTATGAAAAATCAGACCAAAAGGTCACCCCCAAAAGGAAACAAAAACTCTTTACCAATGGATACCAACCAAAATGAAAATATCGAAATGACAGATGATAAAGAATTCTAAATTCGGATTATAAGGAAGCTCAACAAAACAGAAAATGTAAAACCAACACAAAGAAACCACAAGAGCAATACAGGAAATGAATGAAAAATTCACTAAAGAAATTGAATCATTAAAAAACAAATAGAACTTCTGGAAATGAAAAATTCATTCAAGAAAATACAAAACACAGTGGAAAGTTTTAAGAATAGACTAGAACAAGCAGAAAAAAGAATCTCCATGAAATATCGGCGGACAGGGAGTTCCGAAGTTGTGCACCCCTGTTCCCACAACCAGTTCTCGGAGGAAGAGGTGTGGGCCCCTCTACCTATGGGGACCTCTGCCTGTAGCACACACCTTCAGGAGAGAAACAGCCGCTCACGAATTTCTCTGCATAAATGGCTCTCCCTGATGTAATGAGTGGGAGGAGGGGCCGCAGCGCCCGGTCAGCTGACATGCCTTAGTGTGAGGCGTTCATTTGCTACGGAACCGGGGTCAAGGCTATTCCTCACTGAATGCCACATTCTTATCCGATATGGCAGTTCTTTAATGGGAGGGAAAGAATCTCAGAGGTTGAAGACAACTCCTTTGAATTAAATAAGTCTATCACATATAAAGAACAGAGAAATAAGAAGAATGAACAAAGTCTACAGGGAATATGGGATTATGTAAAAAGGCCAAACATAAAAATCATAGGCATCACTGAGGGTGAATTAGAGAACACACAAGGGTTGGAAAACCTATTAGAGGGAATATTTGAGGAAAACTTCCCCGGTCTTGCTAGAAACTTAGATATCCAGGTACAAGAAGCTCAATGAACTCCTGGGAGATTCATCAGAGGCAATCACCATGACACATAGTCATCAGACTGGCCAAAGTTAATATGAAGGAGGAACTCCCACGAACTATAAAGGTGAAAACATAAGGTAACTTATAAAGGAATACCCATCAGACTAACTGCAGACTTATCAACTGAGTCCTTCCTTACAAGCTAGAAGGGATTGGGACCCTATCCTCAGTCTTCTTAAACAGAATAATGGCCAGCCTAGAATTTTGCATCCTGCAAAACTAAGTTCCTTAAATGAGGGAGAAATAAAGACTTTTTCAGGCAAGCAAACACTGAGGGAATTTGTCAAGACCAGACCAGCCCTGAAGGAAGTACTCAGATCTGCATTATACATTAATCAGCACAATAGACACCCACCAATGTAAAATCACCCAGAAGCTAAAGCTCAGAACCCATACATAACAATAGCTCAAGAAGTAAAACAAAACAATAAGGTTCTACCAAACAGGATGAACAGAAATGCATCCCACTTATTAATTTTTTCAATAAATGTGAATGTAAGTGCACATATAAGAATAACATCTATTGGATGTTGGGGAGGGGGGAAGGGGGAGGAGAGAGGATGGGACAGGTATTTGCATACACAAAGAGTGCAATGCGCACCACCCGAAGGATGGACATATTTGAAACTCGGACTTGGGGGGGGGGGCAAGGGCAACATACGTAACCTAAACATCTGTACCCCCATAATACGCTGAAATAAATAAATAAATGTGAATGGCTTAAATTCCCCACTCAAGAGACATAGGCTGGCTGAATGGATAAAAAAAAATACAAGCCAAGTATCTTCTGTCTCCAGGAAACACATCTAACCCACAAGGACGCATACAGACTCAAGTTGAAGGGATGGAAAAAAATATTCCACACAAATGGAAATCAAAAGAAAGCAGGTGTAGCTATTCTCATATCAGACAACATAGACTTCAACAATAGTAAAGAAAGATAAAGATGGTCATTATATGATGGTAAAGGGAGCAATTCAACAAGAAGACATAACAATCCTAAATATTTATGCACCTAACATAGGTGTGCCCAGATTCATAAAGCAAACCCTACTAGATTTAAACAAAGTGATAAACAACAGCACAGTAACAGCCAGTGACTTTAAGACCCTACTGATAGAACTGGACAGATCCTCCATGCAGAAAATAAACAGAGAAACACTGGACTTGAACAGGACTCTAGAGGAAATGGGCCTAACAGACATTTATAGAACATTTTACCCCAAAACTACTTAATATACATTCTTTTCATCAGCAGATGTGATGAGACTGATCACATCTTAGGCAACAAAACATGCCTCAGCAAATTTTAAAAAATAGCAAATTGTATCATGTATCTTCTCAGACCATAGTGGAATAAAATTAGAAACCAGTTCCAACAGAAACACTCAATCCTACACAAAGTCATGGAAATTAGGCAACCTACTGTTCAATGATTATTGGATCAAGGACAAAAAAGAACGGAGAACCTGGATATAAAACCATTCACATATTGCCAACTGATCTTTGACAAAGCAGACAACAATATAAACTGGGGGAAAGCATCCCTATTCAGTAAATGGTGCTGGGAAAACGGGATAGCCACATGCGGAAGTTTGAAACAGGATCTGCACCTCTCACCACTCACTAAAATTAATTCATGATGGATAACAGACTTAAGACATGAAACCATTAGAATTCTAGAAGAAAATGTTGGAAAAACTCTTCTAGATATAGGTCTAGGCAAAGAATTCATGAAGAAGACCCCCATGGCAATTGCAGCAATAACAAAAATAAATAAATGGGACCTGATCAAATTAAAAAGCTTCTGCACAGCCAAGGAAACTATCATTAGAGTGAATAGACAACCTACAGAATGGGAGAAAATATTTGCATGCTACATATGCAATAAAGGGCTAATAACCAGAATCTACAAAGAACTCAAGTGAATCAGCAAGGAGAATCAAACAACCCCATTAAAAAGTGGACAAAAGACATGAACATAAACTTTTCAAATGAAGATAGAGTAATGGCCAACAAACATGAAAAAATGCTCAACATCTCTAATCATCTGGGAATTGCAAATCAAAACCACAATGAGATATCACCTAACTCCAGTGAGAATGACTCTTATCAAAAAGTCCCCAAACAACAGATGCTGGTGTGGATGTGGAGAGAACGCAACAGTTATGCACTGTTGGTGGGACTGCAAACTAGTGCAACCTCTATGGAAAATAATATGGAGATAATTCAAAGAACTAAAAGTAGACCTACCATTCGATCCAGAAATCCCACTACTGGGTGTTTACTGAAAGGAAAAAAAGATTTTTTTTTTTTTTTTTTTTTTTGAGACAGAGTCTCACTGTGTTGCCCGGGCTAGAGTGCAGTGGCGCCAGCCTAGCTCACAGCAACCTCAAACTCCTGGGCTCAAGGGATCCTCCTGCCTCAGCCTCCCGAGTAGCTGGGACTACAGGCATGTGCCACCATGCCTGGCTAGTTTTTTCTATATATTTTTAGTTGTCCAATTAATTTCTTTCTATTTTTAGTAGAGACGGGGTCTCGCTCTTGCTCAGGCTGGTTTCGAACTCCTGAGCTCAAACAATCTGCCCGCCTCGGCCTCCCAGAGAGCTAGGATTACAGGCGTGAGCCACCGCGCCCGGCCAAAAAAGATTTTTTTTTGTGCTGTTTATAGCAGCACAATTCACAATCTCAAAGATGTGGAAACAACCCAGGTGCGCATCGATACATGAGTGAATTAATAAAATGTGGTATATGTATACCATGTAGTACTACTCAGCCACAAAAAAATGAATTAATTCCTTTTTTAACAATCTGGATGGAAGTGGAGACCATTCTCCCTAGTGAATTATTGCAAGAATGGAAAAACAAACACCACATGTACTCACCATTAAATTGGAATTAACCAAACAGCACTCGTGTGCACACATGGAAGTAAAACTCAACGGAAATCAAGCAGATGGGAGGCGGAAGAGGGGATGGGTGAAATCGTATCTAATGTGTACAGCGTACACTATCTGGGTGATAGGCGCACTTATAATTTTGTCTCAAGCAGCACATAAGCAACCCGTGTAACCAAAACATTTGTACCCCTGTAATATTCTAAATAAATTTTTTTTAAAAATAACAAAATAAAAGTGACAGTTTCCCACAAACATTTTATGCTCAAGCTTATAGAATTTATTCTAGTAACAAGAAAAGCTAAGATATTTCTTCAGGGACCCTGAAGTAACCTCTGTGATATTCTGAAATTTCTAAAATAATAGGGAAAGCAATGATATAGTCTCCAAGAAAACTCAATTTTGAAGAGATAACAACTATGTGAGCACTTTTTTCCCTATCAGATGGCTGAAACTAATGAGTTTTTTTGCTTGTGCTTCAATCTTTTATAACTATACTAAACTATATACTAAAGTTATGTAGAACTGGAAACAAAAAGAAATGAAACTTTACATAGAACCTAATATAATCATAGCTATGCTTTTATGGAACAAGCAAAAGACAGTCTATAAATAACATTAAAATATTCATAAAGCTGGCATTTTCTCAAATGCATTTGTATAAGACATTAACATGGAAAGAAAAGACAACCTCATGTTTCACCAAACCTGCCATGACATAGAAGTACCATTTTAAAAATGTGAATTAGAAAATTCAAAGAAGCTATTGTGCTTTACTCTAAGCAGAGGGCTAGTGTGGGATTACCATTTGTAATTTTTCAATGTTTTCTGACTACAGAGACCATAACAGATAGAAGTTGGTAACCATCCCACAGTTCTCCAAGGAACTGCCTATTGTAAGGAAGTAAAAGCTAGAAGAATGCAACGGGGATTTATTTAGGTTGATTGCTTCTAACAATACCTTTTAGCAACCTACTTTTATTTCATTTATCACCTTAATAAGGCAAGTGTTTTTCTTCCACATGCATTAAAGGTGATACAGGAAGAAATGGTAGATTATGGTAAGCTGACTTTATTAGGGAAAACAATTTCATATTTGGTGGTAAAGTTTTGGGTCCAGAAATATAAAGTACTATATAGCTGAAACAATATTTAAAAGGTTTTCCAAAAGTAAGAGGTTAAGTTTATTATTAAATTATTAAGTAAAACAATTATAACTAATATTTAATAGCCTTGCCTTTTTTGAAATTTCTGCTGCCTTTTTTTTGTTCATTTCAGCTTTTGCCTAGTCCACATAAGAATTCATTAAAATTAAGAGTAATTAGAAATGACCACATCTGGTCCTTCAGGTATATGCTGGCTGCCAAACTATATATTTTTACCATGTGGATTATTTATATTTTATATTTAAAATACAGATAAAATTCACCATTTTTCAGACTATCATTTTTATGTTTATTGCTATTGAAGGGAAATTAACCCATACCACACATAAAATATAAACTACCACATATTCTTTCTTTAGCTGATGTACTGTATTGAATGCAAGGCTTGTGGAGGCCCATAAACAAACATGCATGAATATGTTTTGACCATATTCTCACCAGTTTTTTAAATATTCCAAATATTTCTCAATTTTTGTGACTATAGGATGCTTTTAAATTTCTTTCATGATTTATTGTGGATGAAAATGTGCCAAAGACTCCATGTTTAAAACCATTAAGACTCAAAATGACTTTAAAACCAAAACCAGCAAGAGGAGGATATACAATAAGACTCATTAATTCGGAATTCCCTATTGAAAAATTGTACCTAAGTAACAGTGGATGAGGCAGAAAGTACAAATACATAAGGAAAGGAACTTTTCAGGAACATTCAAACACTCCAGATGCGTGTTTTCAAAATACATGTGTAACTGCCTGAAAAATAAATTATTCCTAGTTAAGTACAACATGATTAACTAAAGAACCTCTTTGGAGCAACAATCTAGGTCTCATTGCTGTGCATAAAGAGGATGGATCCAGGACTTTTGGGTGTGATGGATGCATCTGCTCCCTTCAGTGTGCTGATCCTTTCATAGGTGTCACATGGCAATGTTGATCAAATGATACACTTTAAATAAAGGCAGAATATCTTGTATCAATTATACCTGTATTACTAAAGCTTAAAAAGAAAGAAAACCTGTGTGGCTAGAGCACAGCTACTAAGGAGGAAAGTGGTAAGTGATGAGGGCATAGTAGCCAGATATTGTTCGACTGCTGCCCTTGGTTAGTCATTATTTTGATTCTAATTTAAAGGGAATGCACTGAAGAGTTTTAGGCAGGAGACTGATATGATTTGAATGATAGAAGACACCAGAATCACATAAATATGTGAAATTGGAAAAGACAGCTCCTTGACTCTGGGTGGTTTTTAGAGAAAGCTCCATAGGTTTCCTTGAAGTTTCTGAATATTTGTGTGTATGTGCATATGTGCTTTTTAAAAAAAATTCCTACACAATTCGCCAGCTTCTCAAAAAGATCCTTGACCATAAAAATTTAAGAACGATTCACTTACTTCACCCTCATTTTAGTTAAGGAAATTAAAAGCTAAAGAAATAAAGGACTGGTTCAAAATCAGGGTGACAAATTGATGACATCATAATGGGTTTATAATGCCAACTACCCTCTCTCACCTGGTCCCCTTCTCTCCCCCTGGCTCAATGCTTTTGGTTAACAGAACATAACCACAGGGACCTGGCACACAGTACAAGAAGCCAGTGTCTGCTGAACCCTGAAACAGCTAGCTCAAGTCACTGGGAGAGTGTGTGTGCCAACTGTGTGATCCATAAGAGGTTGTAAGCCAATACAAAGATGTGAAAGTAGTGTCTTATGACTCCCTCATCAAACTGGTATAACTTTCTAAGTTGCCTACAGTGTGTATTATTAAAATCACAAAAGAATAATACATCATAAATAATAATAAGCTATTCACCTTTGAATGTTACTGTGAGCCTGCCCTGTGCTGTGGAGAAAAGAATAATATACAATAGACATTTAACAGCTGTAGTTTTCTTTCTTTAAAGGCACAAGAAATGAGTTCATGCTGAATCTTTCCCAACAGTGATTTCAGTTAGTTGTAAGTAAAACTGCTCAACTAGAAGGCCACATGGCTGAGTGCACTTTGCAAGGGAAGTTTCCCATCAGCCTTCGGACATTCCAATGTAGGATGATAGAAGGTCCTTTCCTCAGCAATCCAGGGGGACAAACAGGATCACCTCAAATTCTTTCCCAGCTCTATGGTTTATGAAAATATCAGGCTACTCTGATAGCCTTCTAAGGTCTCAGGTTACTGAAATAGCCTTGCCTATCTTTGCCCGCTATTGAGCACTCAGAACATAGCTATGATACTGGTTGAAACCTAATGAACACATAATTTCTACCAAACCTCCATGGTACCAGTGCAAACTGGATAAAAACATTTCAGTCATGCTTCTAAAAATCAAGGAATTCGGCTCTAGTTAAATAATGACCTTTTCTGCAGCTTTACGTCTAAACTGAGGTCAAGGGTGTTGGAACTTACCAGAGAGACTGTTATTTCCAATTACACAGGGAGAGCTCTCATGATCATCATAATTATCTAAAGCTATTCGGTACACATGGACACAGTGCCTGACCAGATATTAAGAGAGGATGTTCGGTGAGACTCCTACCTTTAAAAGCAAGCCTATTGTACAGAAGGGAGTAAAACACAATGAAAGCACAACTGAGAATTGTATCACTTACCTATAGGATGTGTGAAATCAGTGATCTTTGTGCTTGAAGTCCGGGTCCGCACCACCGCAGGGCAGCACTAGCTGTAAACCACACTCTTCAATTTTCTTACAAATCTGTGACCTGAGAAGGAAAGAATGTATTGTTGAATACCTTTGTCACAGATACAAAGCAACTTTCCTAAGTGAGAACTTAGCGTGAAAAAAACCCCCAGTCTTTCCTGACAGTTTAAAACACAACAAGAACAACAAAAAACCCTTCCAGCCACTACACACCCTTAGGAGGAAGAAGCCTAAGCTTGAAGATGGTCTGGACTTTATAGGGCAAACCCCATTGTGATGTCACCAACTGTGACCATGTAGTGACTTCATCCTGTAATGTGCTGGGATCCAGGCTTGTGGTCAAATATACTGATAAGCCTTTTCTGCTCACTTAAGCTCTTGTCCCTGAAGCTAATGAAATAAGTAATATATTAGCCCCATATCCAGATAGAGAAATGTTCTCCCACTTGTGGCTTATTGATTCTAGTAACAGTTGAGTTTCCTGGCACTAGGTTCAAGCAATAGTTAGGGATTTTGTATGGCACCATTACTCACGTAGCAAAATACAACTTACAAAACTGGACTGAGCCACTTAAGTGGGAGGCTATTGCAAGGACCTGTTTATACACATATCCAAAAAGATCCATTTTATAGAAGCATACAAACTTACTATGTGTGCTATAGCCTCAATTTGTTCAAAGCATCAAAGGTCTTAAACCATGTCATAATTCTGCGGACTATCAAGGTTAACTCTGATCTTAATCCTGACCAATTCATACCTGCCAAACGATAACACAGCACCTCTTGCATCAAAATTGGGGGCACATTGCTATTCATCAGTGACTAATTTCCCAGGAAAAATCTCTCATTGCAACTTCCATCCCTAGATCTCCACAGGGCTCTCCCCTCAACCCCCTCAGGTCTTTCTTTCCTCCTGTGTCAGCTTCTCAGTGAGGGCTGAGCTGCACAATCTACCCAAATGTGCCAATCCCCACCCACCCCACACTGTTCCCCTTCCCCACTTAGTTTGCTGTGTAGCACGTAAGACAAAGTTACTTTCCTTACACAGTTAAAACAGAGAGGACTTCCTTATTGTGCAGACTCAGGTAAACTATTCCCCTTCTGATTGATTTCTGTGAATATCCTGTTTTGTTTTGTTTTTAACTGGCCCATTTCAAAGTTAAGTTTGATTATGTGCCACTTAGCACAAGTGACTCCATTCTGATTTGATCTGGTCTGCTGGGCCTAGTGCAGGAGCCCCGTTCAAAACAATGGCCTCCTATAAATTTCACTTAATAATTCCCTTTTTGGTCATGCTCTCACTTAGGCCATTAGCACTACTCTCTGTCACCATCTTTCTAGTTTTTTGGTCCCAACATGTTATGGTGTTCTCATTATCACTCATTTCTTTGATCTTTCATCATCCCAGCCATAGTGAACCTATTTGGCATTTGGTTGATAGCTGCATGCAGATGCTTAAAACTTTTTGAAAGAATGCAGTGCACCAGGGAGACTATTATCATGACTATCGAGAGGATAATACTAAGTTTGGAGTATTGCTTCTTAGCTAAGGTCTCAATTAACCAAGCCAACTAAAATCTAATCAAAGATTCAGCCAGCCAAAGATCTTACCAGTTTTAACCAAGTAACCTTGTTAAGTTTTTGCAACTAGATTTCTACAATACGAGATGTATTTATCCATGTGCAACAAGAAGTTTTAGCAATTGCACAGACTATTCCCTGTTTAGACAGTAGGTAATCTAGAGCAATTCTATTATCCAGTACAACTTTAGCAAAAGAATTCAAATAAGTCTGTTGTGCAGCTATAGCCCTTTCAGTAGCATATGCTATAGAGGCTATTGTGAGGGATCAATTTCTGATCATTGCCTTATTTATATTTACTCCATGCCACAGGAAAACGGACCTAACAAATATCGCCCATCGAGAAGTGTTAATGCCTACTGGCAGAGTTCTCTTTAACCTATAATGAAGGTTGAGAGGAGTGGACCAATGTTCTGCTTCTGACTGATTACAGAGTGACATGGGTGCCATTAAAATGCCTAGCCCAAAGACTTTACTTTTAGGAATCATTTCTATAGTTCATTACTAGAGAAGTTTCTCTGAACATGTTGAACACTATATAAAAAAAAAAAATCCTAGCCCACATGTCCCTTCATCTTCCACCTTTCAAGTTATGACAGGTCCAACACTCCCTCAAGTTACTGCAGAAGCTAAATTCTAATTACAGCATTATCCTGCCAAGCAAAAGAGGTATGCCTAACCAAGGAAAAGTTTAAGAGGGGTAAGAGTCTCATGATGAGAAGACTTGCACTGATATCTTTGGAAAAGGTGTCTGCAGCACAAAGTCATCAACTTCTCTACTTGGTTTGCAGTTTAAATGTCTCTGGTTATGGCATCAGGCATTTCGGTGGACTTTCTGATCGTTCCACACATCAGGCATAAGGTTTGTCCTTTGAAATTTACATTGAGCTGTCCGTTTCCAGTCTATAGGGCCTCAGGAGCAGAGTAGTTCTTATTCTCGGTGATTTCAAGTGAGAAAAGTAGGAGAAAATTATATTGGAGGAAACTAGAATTTATGATCCAGTTTAGTCTGCAGGTAGATAATAAAACATTGGATGCAATGGACAGGGATATAATCTAATAACAGGTGTACTCTGGTTTTCTTTTGAAACAATTTTTTCTCTACAATTACCCCATCTCTACCGAAGATAATCACAGTAAGACCAATTTGTTTGCAAAATTGTTCTAGTCTCATTAAACATGGCTTGATTACTTATATATATAAGTGCAGTGAGAGTAGTAATTGATCTCATGGGTGCTGGAATTTCAGATGGACTTTTAAAAACCTTTCAAAGCTAGGAAACCAAACCAAGGACTTGCTATCAGGCTGCTTCTGTAACACTTGTAAATTTGGGTGAATTCCGCTCTTCTCAAGGTCCCCAAAATATCTTGACATTCCTGGGCCTGCCAAGAAGTGACGTTTTTACTCACTGAAAGGCTGGGAACACTTAAAGCCAGGTATTCTATGTACATTCTCAAATATGACATTCTACTCAAAGCCTTGGCAATAAAACCAATGTTTGCAAATGTGTATTGTTATAAGAACCAGAAAATTTTCAAGAAAGTCATAAAAACATTATCCTTATTAGTTCATTTAAACCCACATAATTAACTTCTGCTTGATCTTGGGATAGCACTTTCACAAAGCCATCGGTTTCTTCCTTGGAGTCTGGAAATTCTTACCCAACTTGATGGTATGATTTTAAAGTTATCAGAAACCTGTATTTGTCAGAGTTCTTTCCATGAATTTTCTTGCAGATGAAAACACTTTAGGATTATAGTTGCTTGCAAAAGCTTTCAGGAAAACATCAGAGTAAAACAACTATCCGTGGATGAGAAGACTTAAAATGGTCATGGTTAAAGATTTGATAAGGGTTCATTATAATCAGCATTAGACAAGGAAATTGTTATTTCTGTGGCATACATTTTAACATAATAACTGAAATTATGACTCATAACACTATATCAGGACATACAGGATTTTAGGAATTTTGTGCAATTTGTGAAATACTCATATTAATAAACAAACCCATATAGCAGTATAACTTAAATAGAGTTTAAGCTGGGTGCAGTAGCTAACATCTATAATCCCAGCACTTTGGGAGGCCAAGGCTGAATGAAGGATTGCTTGAGGCTAGGAGTTCAAGATCAGCCTGGGCAACATAGTGAGATCCTGTGTCTACAAAAAATTTAAAATTAGCCAGTCATGGTAACACGCACCTGTAGTCCTAGCTACTTGGGAGGCTGAGGCAGGATGATTGCTTGAGCCCAGGAGTTTGAGGCTGCAATGAGCCGTAATCACACCACGCACTCCAGCCTGAGAGACAGAGTGAGAGCCTGTCTCAAAAACAGGAACAAAACAAAACAAAAAAATGAGGGTTTAGCATCGCTTATTATTTGACAGTGCTTCACATATAATTTAACATGTAAAATTATAAACTAAGCCTGATTAGTTTAATAGTTCTCTTTTACAAATCCTTTGAGACATTCCAGGGCCCCTTTGGAACATTCCAAAGTTAGTTCAAGGTCAAAAAGACTTAATTTAGAGTTTGATTTTGAAAACTTCATCAACAATGTCAAAAAGTTTAGAATACTTGAATACATAGAATATTTCAAAGAGCAAATACAGAAAGTTACATAGTTGTAAAAAAAAAATCATACTCTCAGACCAATACTCTATTTGTATCAGTGTGCCATTAATATGAAAGCTAATTTTACTGAAACCTTATAAGTAAATCTATACAATCATAGCCAGCTTGACTACACATGAAATTTTCTTTCTTTCTTTCATTGATTTTTTTTTCTTAAGAGACAGGATTTCACTCAGTTGCCCAGGCTGGACTCAAAATTAAAATTCCTTGCCCAAAGACTTTACTTTTAGGAATCATTTCTATAGTTCATTACTAGAGAAGTTTCTCTGAACATGTAGAATGCCATAAAAAAAAAATCCTCCTAGGCTCAAGTGATCCTCCTGCCTCAGCTTCCCAAGTAGCTGGGACTATAGGGGCATGGCAGCATGCCCAACTCAAATTTCCTTTTTAAAAAGTTTTTCTTTCACAAACCTTCTACAACTTTCTTACATTCATTTAGTTTATCCTATATACTGCCTCTTTCCCATTGTGAAATAAGCAGTTACTCTACTTCGGGACAAAAATCACTCTGTTTTTTTACTTAACAAAACAATAACAAAAAACACATCCTCATACTTTATAACTTTCCTTACCAAGCATATCTTATTTTTTTTTCCCATACAGAGTTGTTTCCCTCATTATTTCTAGTTTTAGTTTAATTACATGTATTAATTATAATTTTTAATACTCAGTAACCTTAAGTTCTAGTGAAAACCTAGGAAGTAACCAATTTTGAACTGTCATATACCAACACTTTATGAAAACATTTTATAATTTCTAGAAACATATGGCTTCCCCCAGTACAGTCCTTCAATGTGGCACAGAACATATTTACTAATAGACCTAAATATCTCCAGTTCCTCTATAAGTCAAAAGTAGATAAGATTAAACTCATGTTCAGTAATTAATGTTTCAGCATTTTAATTTGCTTAGAAATAGCTTAGAAATTTAATGAATATCTATTACTTAATATAACCTTAATATTATATTTCAGGTTACAAATGAAAAAACTTTTTGAAACTTTCTAAGTAGACATATTTTGTAAAACAATTATTTTTGAAAAGTTTATAAATTTTTATCCCACATTCACCTGATTTACTCATTCTTGACAATTATGCTTGAATTACTTATGAAAATTTTCATCAGACATGAAACAAAACTAGTCATTGAAGGAGTTCAGGAAATGCTACCTCAAAATAAGCTGTAGAGTATATCGATAACTTCGAGCTGAAATTACTTGAAAAATAGTAAATATCTACCTGAAGACAGATTCTCCAAAATGAACTCAATTGTCACTGGTCCCTCAGTGTTTCATTGAGCAGAGAAGATTAACTCTTATTACAGGAGAGGAGACTAGAAGTTGACACCACACCCAAACTTTGTCACAGAATATCATCTATTCTTCTAAGGGCCCATTCCTCTTTACCCCAAATTACTCTCCCCTAAGTGTCCTACATCTCCCCTCCCATGTTCCCTATGAAGAAGGCATATAAGCTAAATCTCTGATTTTTTAGGTATTCATTTTTTCTTACTGTGATGCCCCCGGGCATGCAATAAATCTGTACACCTTTTCTCTAATTAATCTGCCTGTTGTCAGTTTATTTCATAGACTGAGCTTTCAAACCCTCGGACAGTTGGGGAAAAGTTTTCCCTCCCCTATACCATCATCTTATGCCATTTTTGTTGACAAATCAGTCAGTATGAAAAATATCACAGAAGCAAAGAAACTAAAAAGTTAAACATGATTCTTTTCTCTCTTTTTTCTTTCATGACTGACATGCATCAAACAATTTTTTACTACACATTTCAATCTTAGGTTGAATTTATAGTTTTATGGTCTTAAACATCTAGCAGAGACAACACAAACCTATCTGACCAGCAACCCAGGAAAAAGTGACAATTCTTAAAACACTTCAAGTTTTATTTTACCAACAAATTTAAAGCTAGCTATATTTAACAAACATCTACCTACATTACATGAACTTAGGAAAAAAAACCAGTTGGATCAGGTTTAATATTTCTGAGAGTTTTTCAAAGTTAATTTATATGAGCACTCATTTTTCCTTAAGCCAATTTGACTAGAATTCCCTTAAAGGATTTTATAAATTAGTTTAGTAATACCCTCCAGAGGTAGGAAAATATACCTAACATATAGACATAAACATATAGACTCAAAGATCTTATACTTCCAATTAAGCATTTTTCTTATTTACCAATTTCCAGATATTCTCACTACCCTTTCAGATTAATAATCTTTTAATTGCCTGTTCCATTGCCCTAAGTGATTGTCAAGTCAGCCAAGGCTAAATTTGTATTTATGAATGGATGGCTCTTAGGTAGAAAATTTACATCTCAAAGGCATAGAACATATACGTTAGGCCTAAATATCACTTTCTCAGGCTTTCTATTTCAGCTTTTGTTTTAACTAGATTATGGAGATCAGGGTGGAACCCATTAAATGAGTAGGGCAGGCAAAGCATTTTCTATGCCTGAACTCAGTACAGACACCTCTGAACTCAAGAATTTGAGCAGGATGTAAAAATGGTTAAAGAAGCAAACCTAGACCTGAGGGTTTAACTTTTATAAACACTTCATCTAGCTTTCTTTTTGTCTTTTAGGTGGGATAACAACTAATCAAAAAGGTTAGAAGAGTCCTTTCTTACTTATTAATCAGTTGCTTAAGCTTTTTGCTTGCCTTTTGTACCGAGTCTTTTAAAAAGGCAAATTTTTGGAAATCTTTTTAGAAGCTTCTGCACATCTGATAAAATAGGTATCCCCATCTTGGTTTTGATTTTGTGCTATATTTACATAAGATACAACCAATGGGAGAAACTGGGTGAAAGGTCCTCTAAGACCTCTTTTCCTTCTTTGCAACTTCCTGCAAATCTATAACGATTTCAAAATAAAAAGGGTTTTTAGAAAAAGCAAATGAGACTGATAGTGGATCTGAGACCTTTTCAAACTGCTGTATGCATCTAGTAAATTGGCCTCTTTGCAAGATACACCTGTGGATCATGCATGGTTTCCTTGCCTGGTAACCAGAAAATCGTGCCCATGCCACCTCTTTGGCCAACTTCCAGGCATCTTTCCTCAGTGCTTATGCTGACATAGCTCATAAAGCAATAAAAAAAAAAAAAAACAGAAAAAAAAATAAAATAGGTATCCCTGGGTAGACCTAATTCAGGAGCCCTTATTTTCAAATACACTTCTCAGATGAACAGTCTTGTCCATCTGGAATGTTCCACATACTGGCCATTCTAATTCTAAATTATCTTTAGTAAGGTATCACCATTTCTGTAAATATTTGCCACGTCCTGGGCCATAATATTTACAAATGTAAAGGCAGGCATAGCCAGAAGTTGGAACACTTATTTCTTCAGAAATTAAAGATTCCACTTTTACATTGAATCTTGTGTCTCTCAGAGCTGAAATAAAAACCTAAGAGAGAAATGCCACAGGGTTAGGTCATGTAATGTTTTCACAGTGCATTTTGTTGCTTGGAAATTTTCTTGAGGCTAGCGGGTAACCTACTGTCATCTAACCCATTCCATGATACTGGCTTATCCTGTCATGGTAATCTTACTTTTAGGTGGCAAGTGCTCTAACAGCTTTTAGGTGCCCTTTGCATGCCTACCAGTGTAATTGTGGCTTGGCTCTGAGACTTTCTTGACCAACTTATTAAATGATTCTCCCCTACTTTATCACGCAAGGAAAAGGAGCAAAAAGCATCCCAAATCCCTGTGAATTTCCTAAAGCCAGAGTCACACACCTTGTAGTCACTGCTGTAACAGAGTAGTCACCCCTCCTCCCATATGGAAGGGAAATATTGAGAGTGGGGAATATGTAACAGAGAAAATGGCCTGGAAAACTTCCCCCACTCTTTGGGAATTTCAGCTTGGCCTGCATCCCCGAGGCCGGTGGTGCCAGCCCCCAGGTGGATGGCTGGCAGAGTTCACCGCTTTGTTTTTGGCAGAGATGGGATGATTAGAATAGCTAAACACAGTAATTGCCTGAAGCTGAGAACCCTCCCTTTAAAAGCTCTGTAATTCTGCCTATGTTCAGGAAATTTAGGATTTTTTAGATGAGAAGGTCTACCATACTTCCTCCTTTGCTGGCAAAGTAAATTTTCTCTTTCCTTCCTCCTCAAACCGCTTGTCCTCGTTATTCAGCCTCCTGGACAAGTGGCCCAACTTTCAGTAACGCTGCCACTTATTACAAGCACCGTCAGTTGCCTTTGAAACTGGGGCCTTTGTTAGTGATCCATCTGTCACTGCAAACCCCCAAAGGTCATGTGTGCTCTCACAGCACAAACAAACCTTGGTTTCAAAAGCAGAAAATATTGACTGGGGTGGCTCAATGCAAAGAGAGCAGAATCTGAGCCCAAGAGGAACTTTACTTACAACACTTGGGGTTCCGTGAGGAAGAGAGGACACTCCAAAAGGAGTCATTGGTGCCTCACCTATGTACCTCAGGGGACCTCAGGCATTGTGAGAGCCTCTTTTGGGTCCCTTTGTAGGTCACCAGAAACTGTCAAAAAACAAAATTAAAACAAATTCAAAGAATTAATTGTGTTTTATTAGCAGTTCTAGAATCAGACAACATCTCATTTTATAAAACAGAATGAGTGTTCCAGTGAGCTTGACAAAGAGTTTAGTTTTATAGACAGAAAAGGACTTTAAACTAAAAGCAGAAATGGGGGGGAAAGGAGGATCGGTCATTCCAAATTTACATCCCTTACATGGTTAAAACAGAAGGGACTTCCTTGTCATGCCCACTCAGGTAAATGGTGCACCTATGATGGGTTGCTGTGAATCTCCTGCTTTTCAGCTAACTGCCTGTTTCAAAGTTCTCTTTGATTATGTGACACATAGCAGGAGTAACTTCATTCTTGTTTGGTAGAGTCTGTTGGCCTAGTGGAGGGGCCAAATCCAAAACAATGAATTTCCATAAATTTCATTTAACCACACAAATATTTCCTTTATACACAGGCATTTGTTTCCCACATGCATATCTAGTTACGCATGTTTCATTGGTCATTTATAAATAGTAAAAAAAAATGTGATTTAAATGACTGGCTATTTATTGTGTTTACTACTGGAGATTATGATTTGGAGGATGCTCTTTGAGAAATCCCTGTGCATGGAGGTTATTTTTAGACAAACCAGGAATTTGCATTATGATTTTTAAACATATAAAGAATTTTTTAAAAGAAATGATTGTTACCAAACAGCGTGAAACATAGAAGTGATTTTTTTGACCTAAAATAATCATACTTCTCACTTTCACGTGTGCATTTAACCATCAAACCTCCAAATATTCAATGGCCCTCACTCTAAGTGATGGAAATAATAATGCTTTACTTTCCTTTTTTTAAAAACAGATCTTTGAAATATGAGGCACTGAAACAAGGAAGACTTTTATAAATGAAAGAAGCAATGAAGCTTTTAAAAGACATTAAAATTTAGGTTAAATCAACAATCCAAGGAGGAAGTTAAGAAAACAATTCACTTTACAATTGCATCAAAAAGAATAAAATATTTAGGAATAAAGCTAACCAAAAAGGTGAAACACTTGAAAGCTGAAAACTAGAAAATATTGCAGAAAAAAATTAAAGAAAACACAAATAAAAATGCACCTCATGTTCATGGATTAGAAGACAATATCTGAACATGTCAATATTAACCAATGCAATCCACAGACTCAATGCAATCCATATCAAAATCTCAGTGATATTTTTCACAGAAAAAGAAAACTCCCAAGGAGTTTTCCACGTGGAAATTCAAGGGACTTCTGAAAGCTCTAAATAATCTTAAAAATTAAAAAAATTGGAGTCTG
This sequence comes from Propithecus coquereli, assembly GCF_000956105.1. Lineage (NCBI taxonomy): Eukaryota > Metazoa > Chordata > Mammalia > Primates > Indriidae > Propithecus > Propithecus coquereli. The sequence continues at coordinate 2,309,959 of NW_012149964.1, read as the reverse complement.
ACACTTTCTGATTTTAAAACATTACAAAGCTACAGTAATCAAACCTCTGTGGCACTAACATTAACACAGACATACCAAAGAATGGAATGGAGACCCAGAAATAAACCAATGCATACATGGTGAAATGATATAAGACAGGAGTGCCAATACCACTCCATGGGGGAAGGACAGTCTCTTCAACAAATGATGTTAGGCAAAGTAAATATACATGTACTAAACAAAGAAATTTTGACTCTTATGTACAAAAATTAATTCAAAACATATTAAAGTTCTAAATATAAGGTGCAAAAATATAAAAACTCATGGAAGAAAACGGTGAAAAGCTTATTGACATGAGAACTGGTGATTATCATTTGGATATGACATAAAAGCAAAGGCAAGCAACAATTTGAAAAAGGGACTACATCAATCTTAAGCTTTTCTACATTAAAAGACATAAACAAAAGAGTCAAAGGCAACCTATGTAACGGGAGAAAATATTTTGAAAATCATATATCTCATAAGGCAATAATTTAAAAATATATAAAGAATAATTAAAACTCAAACTTAATGACCTTATAATGGATTGTCAGTGTTTGTGTTAACATTTTTATTTCCAATCAAATTAGGGATTTATCAGTATTAATGTAATCATCACAGGCTCTTAAGCAAAGACCTGAGATGAGCTGTGTATATGAAAGAAGGCCAAACAACTCAGCACTGTAAATGAAATTTTTGCAAGAAATCAAATAAAGGAAAGTTGG
>NW_012149964.1:2292144-2309166 GCF_000956105.1 Propithecus coquereli | reverse complement strand
GTGGGACAAGAGGGTCCGCGGGGAGGGGAGGCTGTTGCCGTGGGGTACAGTGTGGGGCCCAGCGCGGGCCTGAACGAGCGCCCCGCGGAGCTACTGCTGGACCCCATCTCCACCCCGCCGCCCTCTCAGGCACCGAGAACTACAGCTCCCGGCATACCGTGAACTTGACGGCGCTGGTGCTGAGGCAGGGCCGGACCCTCCTCCAGCCCGCCCCGCTCTCCAGACCGGCTGCAGCTGCTTTCCAGGCAGTGCGCGGAGCGGGGATACGAGCCATGGAGAAGACGTCGCCCCCGTTGCTGGGCTGCAACAAGCCGCATCTGGAGAAGCTGACCCTGGGCATCACCCACATCCTAGAATCTTCCCCGAGTGTGACGCAGGTGACCATCTTAGAAAAGGTGCCTGCTGAACGTCATATGATTTCTTCGTGGGAACAAGAGTAACTGTATGATGCCCGAGGATTCGAAGAACTTTTACCTGATGACCAATGGCTTCCACATGACATGGAGTGTGAAGCTGGATAAGAACACCATTCCACTGGGCAACATGGTAATTAACAGCATCTCAAAACTGACCCATCCGGTCTTCCATGTATTCACTTCCTAATGCACTAACTCTTGCAGACCTGGAGGACGATACACATGAAGCATTAGCACAAGACACTGAAATCTGGTTCCTGGACAGAGCGTTATACTGGCATTTTCCCACGGACACCTTTACTGCCTATTATCGCCTGCCCCAGTGGCAGTACGCCTTCACCAGCTTGGCCCACAGGCCAAGCAATGGTTCAGCATGTATAAACCCATCACCTACAACACAAACCTGCTCATAGGAGGGACTGACTCCTTTGTGAACAAGCTGGATCCCAGCAAAGTGTTTAAGAGCAAGAACAAGATCTTAATCCCAAAAAAGAAAGGGCCTGTGCAGCGTGCCGGTGGCCAGAAAGGGCCGTCGGGTCCCCCTGCTCCCTCCACTTCTAAATCTGGCTCCGGAAACCCTGTCCGGAAATGAACACCTCCAGCTTTTCACCAGCTCCACAGCAGCAGTTCCCATGCACAGATGGCCCCAACCTCAGATTCTGTGTATGGAACCATAGGCTTCTTCCCCTCTCAGTGGCCAAAATCCTAGGCCTTTGCTCCCACTGACATTATCCAGGAGTTGGAAGGGCATACTGAGGTCTCCCCAGGAGTTCCTCCCACAACTAAGTGGTACTGTCCCATCTCCAGAAGCAATGGAGAATTTTGGATCTTGTTTAAGTGGCCAGATGGATCTGCTGAGAACTTTCCTCTGTTTCTATACCCAACCCTCAATCCCTTAACACTGATTAGATAAGTCCCCCAAACCAAAGAAACCACTGGTTTTGACCCATGAGGCATTAGAACTTTGCTGTTCAACCGGAAGCCACTAGTCGCCTGTGGCTATTTAAATTATATGAAAATTCATTTCCTCAATTGCATTAGCTACATTTCGATTTTTCGTGTTGTTAGTGGATTCTGTATTAGTACAAAGATATGGAACATTTCCATTATGACAGGAAGTTCTATTGGAGAGCACTGAATTAGAATATGTTCATACTGTTCTTCCTCTGATCAATTTTTGTTGTTGGGTCATAATGTTGCATGAAAATTCTTGAAGATAACAAATGTACATTCTTTATATCCTTTACTACACACATATCTCACTCTGCTCATTTCTTTTTCAGTTTCCTATAAAGTTTGTCTTCCTTGTCAAAAAAAAAAGGAAGGATTGAAAAGATATTTCTTTAAACATATCTTGCTCTGCTCATCTCTTTTTCAGTTTCCTATAAAGTTTGTCTTCCTTGTCAAAAAAAAAAAGCAAGGATTGAAAAGATATTTCTTTAAAGGAGATATATAAAAGGCTGATAAGGACATTAAAAAAATGCTCAACATCACTAATCATTAGGGAAATGCAAATAAAAGCTACAATGAGATATAACTTTGCATTCATTATGATGTCTACTATCAAAAAATGGTAAATATCAAGTATATAGAGAAATTGTAACCCTTGTGGACTATCGGTGGGATTGTAAAATGGTGCTGTTGCTATGGCAAAGAGCATGGTGGTTCCTGAAATAAACTGAAAAAACAACTACCCTATGACACAGCAACCCCATGTCTAAGAATATATACAAAATAATCGAAAAAAGGCCTCAAAGATATATTTGCAAATGCATGTTGCTAGCAGAAATATTCAAAATACTCAAGATACAAAAACAAGCCAAATGTTCATCAATAGGTGAAATGATGGAAAAAATGTGATATATTCAGGCAATGGAATATTATTACAGCTTTGAAAAGAAGGAAGTCTTCTTCTCACATGATACAACATGAAAAAACCTTGAAGACATTATGGTAAGTGAAATAAGCCAGTGACAAGAGAACAAATGTTTGATTCCATTTAAATGATTTATGTAAGACAGAAAGATTGAGAGAAACAAGACTAGTTGCTGCCATCAGTATGAAGGGGAAAAGAGTAGGTATTGCTAGGGAGAAATAGACTTTGGAGAACAAATACTGCATCAATTCTAACCCCACTGAACAACATCTACCCTACTCCGAGGATAGACATACTACTACAAGCACATCAAGTGCATTTGGACAGCTCACTTTTTACGCTCGGGGTTGATTAGTAATGGAAATACCCCGACACATGCTGAAAGAACACACTGCCAAGGACTACTACTATAAAGACATTACAGTATAAAGTAAAATAGTACACTCCAACCTATACCTCATAATCAATGCAAATGTGGAACACAAAATACTTCCATTAAAAATACCTCCCAAGGGCCGAGCGCAGTGGCTCATGCCTGTAATCCTAGTACTCTGGGAGGCCAAGGCGGGTGGATCGCTCAAGGTCAGGAGTTCAAGACCAGCCTGAACAAGAGCGAGACCCCATCTCCACTAAAAAATAGAAAGAAATGATCTGGACGACTAAACATATATATATATATATATATAAAAAATTAGCCGGGCATGGTGGCACATGCCTGTAGTCCCAGCTACCCGGGAGGCTGAGGCAGGAGGATAGCTTGAGCCCAGGAGTTTGAGGTTGCTGTGAGCTAGGCTGATGCCACGGCACTCTAGCCCGGGCAACAGAGCCAGACTCTGTCTCAAAAAAAAATAAAAATACCTCCGAAAAATGTGTTCATTCCTTTTTCCCAACTCCCACTCAATCTCTCCTTCTCCACACAATTCTGCATTTTGCCCCTCCACAGCTTACCCAGTCCCTCTTTCTTCTCCTGCTCAGACTCAGACTCCCCCACTATTTGTGTGACATTTCCTTTCCAAGGCCACACATCAAAAATTATCTGTAAAAATACAAGACAGTAAAAGGCATAGAGAATCATTAAAAGACACTCTGAGACTTAAAGAGAAATGCAAGACAGCAAAACCCTAAGCAGGCATATCGAATGCTGCCAATGTATACAGCCAGAACACAAACACGTGAAGAGAAAGACACTGAACCACAAATGACTGCCAAGAGCATTGGGCGAAGACCGAGACAATCGCCCAATCTTTTAAGACACAGCAAAAAGAGAAAACAGGAGCAGGGATGCCTTGTACATTAAATTGCCTAAGGATGGGTATGCTTCAGTCACCTGAACTGCCACTGAGGGTGCAGGACCAGGGGGGACAAGAAGATCAACGACTCTATCTTCCTCCCTAGGAAAAAAGAACACCTCTGGTGGCTGCCACAAAGGCCGATGGCCGAAGATTCCCACAATTGAGAGTTGTCCTTAACCGGGGTGCGCCATGGACAACGACCTATACACGGCATCGATCCCGTAGCTCCAAAAACATAGAAAACTAAGCAAATGATCCACAGTGCAAAGCCAGGGCTCCAATATGCAGACTTCCTCTACTACCGCCGAGACATGGCCGCCACCAGGCTGCAGAGCCCGGACTTCCTATACAGGCCCACCGGGCGCCTGGCAGGAGACCTCTGCCCGCCGCCGGTCGCTGGTGCTTCCACTGCCCGCCCCGCCGCGGGCCACGGTTCCCCAAGGCCTCCTGAGACCTCTGATCTGCCCAGGGTCCCGTCCCTGTCCCCGCTGGACCCCCATTGCACTCTCAAGCCACTCCTTCCCAGGAAACCCCAGGCAGGGCTTCGCGGGAGCGCCAAACATGTTCCTCTGGATGGCAGTGTTGCACCACGAATGCCCGCCTGCCCTTCCCCCAGGGCCACTCCCTCCGCCCTTTGCTGACGGAAAAACGCCGACCCCTGTCCAATCTGGCTCCAACATGGCGGACAGCACCCTCTTGCCCATTCTCAGGAGGAGCCCTCCCACTGCCCCGAGCCTGGCCTCACTAGGGTCCCCTTCACCTGCCTTCCTCACCGAAAGGGAACAGTTCACCTGCAGTCCCCCTAGCAATGCACCCGAACCTGCCCAAACCCTACCTACACCGTGACCACTGGGGGCTGCGTGAGGGACAAGATCCAGAGTGGGCACAGGGCTGGCTGCAACCCCAGCCCCTGCAGGCCAGGAGACATTCTGACGGGGGCACTATCACAGGTCAGTCCAAGGCCATCTCCACCACCAGGTCGAGCGCCACCAGTGTCCCACGGGCCCGCACAGGGGACCAAAGAGTCACGGGAAACCGTGACCCCCTGACAGCGGGCACGAGCACGGGGTCCTTCTCACTCCGGCAACCCGCAGGGGCTCAGGCACGGCTAGCTCAGACAGGACCGGACCCGGGTGCCACCCCTAAGACACCCGTCAGACACCCGTCTTCCTCGCGCCGAGCCTAGGTGCACCTCCGCGCATCTCCCACCAGGAGGCTTGCCGTGCAAAGCACGCGGACCTGTGCGTGCTTCCGCGGACTCGCGTGTGCTACGCCGGACGAGGACGAGGCAGAAGCGTTGCGTCTTCTTCCCCCTAAATGGGTGCACATGCTGCTGGACAAATTACCGTGACCGTGTCGGGGCACCTTACAAACAGGAATAACCCCGACACGTGCGCAAAGAACGCACCGTCCAGGAACACTGCTCTGTAGACGAGACAAGGTAAACGCAAGGGACGCGGTAGAGCCAAGCTCACGGCCTCCCTGCCCACCTCTCCAACTGGACCCCAAAAATATCAGCGAAGGATTCCCTCTCACTCACTGTCTCTGTACCCCTCCCTCTCCCCCTGTCTTCCCAGTCATCCTTTTTCTTTTTCTCTCTCTCATTACGAATTGTCTCTCTCTCTCTCCCCCCCCGCCCCCGCATGCCCCACTCTCACTGTGTGAGCCTGTGAGCCTGTGTGTGTGTCTCTGTGTGTGTGTGTGCGTGAGAGCACCTCCTGCTTTCTCCGGGACCACACGTCTAGGTATTGCCCCCAAAGCAGGACAGATGTCATCCAAGGGGTTAGAAATCGTTCAACTGCACCGAGAGGCGTCAACACGAATGCAATGGAGCCGAAGCCCCAGGCCGCCACCTCCACGGATGGCCGCTGCCGCCTCCACCACCACCGACCCCCTGAAAACCCCCTCCCAGATCCCCGAAGCCAGGGCCAGCCAAGTCAAACTCTGACGCCAGGCTCTTCGTCCCGGGATGTCCGGCCCAAGCTCCACGGCCAAACTGTGCGTTTCAGCTTTCGTGGCAGCCCACCTCGACTCGGGCACAGAGGAGCACACACTCCTTGGTCGCTACCTGTCTGCGTTCAGGAGGCGGGAAGGGAGGGCTCGCCTCGGGGATCTTTTGTCCCTTCTTCGCTGCCAAGCAGACGCCCTGCTCCTAAGCACTCAGGCCTCAGAGGCCCAACCCCTCACTCTGCCTTCATCGCCCATTGCCCTTCAGAAACAAGACCTCCCACCTGTGACCTCCGGAGGGTCCCCTGGTCCCCTCCCACGCTTCAATTCTGCAAGGCAAGGCGGGCCTGAGGGACACCGGCTTGGACAAGCGCCTCTCTTCCCTCGGAAGACCGCTTCTCAGAGTTCTCGGGCGCGCAGGGAAACACGCCCCGGCGGCCCGGGCCTCGGCCTTTCCAGATGGGCTCCTGCAAGGGGACACGTTCTCCCAGCTCCAGCCCGAAAGCCAAGTTGGACACGTCCCGATGCTGCCCCCCGGGACCCCGGGAGGGGACGAGGGGGGGCGCCAGGGCGGAGGCGCCAGGGCCCACCACCATTCGCTAGGCAGCCTCAGCCTGCCCTGCCTGTGCCTTCTGCCACGCAGCAGTCTCTCCCCGGGCCCAACCCAATGGCTCCGTCCTTCGGGACGCTATTGGCTTCCTGCACTTCGGCAGGCCTAGCGGGACACCCCTCCTGCCCCGTGGAAACCCACAGCCTCCCCTGTCCAAAGCTTGCCGCCGTAGCCATTTGTCCACCCCCGATGACAGAGCAAAGGCCCGCCTGCCCCCAGAGCACACAAGCGGCGACGGCGCAAGGCCCCGAGCCGCAGATGACCACCGGGGGACGGGCACAGCTCCAAGACGATGGCCGGTGCCTTGGACCTGGGCACGACAGGGAGGGGGAGCACGGCTGCACCGTACGGCAGGTTGCTTCTGCCTGGCTCTGGATCAGCCGTGGCCTCAACGGCCGGCCGGGGAACGGGCCCCGCCACGTGCCGTACGGCCGGGCCGGGGCCTCGGCCCGCCAGTCTGCCTTCTTCCCCGGCCTGAGAAGGAACATCTCGGCCCTGGCGGCCGCGGCCGCCAATGGCCGGTGAAACCCTGGCCTGGGAGGAGTCTTCACAGGGGTGCGTCACGGACAAGGGGCCACCTAGGCTATCCTGCCCCTTTTTCCTAAGACAATGGGCACAGGGCAAAATGCCCACAGCCCTGGGTCGGGGGTTTCAGCCCTTAGCCCGAGCTCCCTGGTGCAGGCTCCTGCTAGTCTCGCCCAATCCCGCCCAGTCCCTCCCAGACATGGCCACCAGCAAGCTCTGGAGCTGGGGCTTCCTATACAGGACCTGTCAGCCATCTGGCTATCCATCTGCCTGTGCACTCCTGCCTATAATTCCACAGGGAAATGTCCTCTAACTTCCTATCTGACTCGTCTTGTTTGATATAGCCTTACTTTGCTTATCTAATGGTCTTGTTAGTAGAGGTCATTTTATACAGAAGGAGCACATTAGCCTGCAGTGCTTATGTCCTCGTACCTCATAAGTTGGAATTTCTGTATTCCTGTTTCCTCCAGCTTTGTCTGTTTTCCTAGTTTTTTTCCTTTCTGTTATCTGTCTCTGTAACTTTGTCACTGAGGCATGGATGGTTGTACACACTCGTGTCATACTTGATAAGCTGTGTTCTGAACCAACAATATGCATATCATCTTTGCCATTGGCATATGTTCAGCCCCACGTCCATACCACTCTAATTCCAGGAATGGAAACATGTAAGTACATAGCAGTTTTTTAAAGCATAGCTTTTGGCCCTGGTTTAAATACAGTCTGTCTTACAACATTTTAACAATGTATTTTAGTTCTGTATACCATCATTAACCCCGTGTTTCATGAAGGAAGTTAGAATACAATGGAAAATCTTCAGGATTATGTACCCCTTTAACCCAAAAGATATACAATTTATCATTTTTTACTGGGCCATGCGAAGGAAGTGCAATACAGGTTCATTACAGTTAGATTTTCTTGTTATCCTATCAAATCAAGTATGTTACCGACTTCACAGAAATCTTAATCCCATATTGACATGCATAAGTAAAGGGAGAGACACCCTTCATTATCTATTATGTGAGATGTACCTCATCTTGTAACATGTCTGGATCTACCTATGTTGTCCATCTCTTTTTTGCAATAGTCAAGTGAGTTCCTAACTCCTTGACTTCACATTGGATTAAAAGGCCCTTTTGTTTGGAGAGCCAATGGAGATCTCAAATATGTGGTCTACCTTCTCTATAATCATCACGTCCTGCAGTGGAAAGAGTACAATGAGACCATGATATTCACAGTTGTGGCAGATATACACATTAGATAGCTTGAGTCAGGGTCTTGTCTCAGGCTTAGCAAATAAGGTCTCAGCATCTTTCCCTGTTAACCTTAATTTTCAGTATGTTTGTACAGTATGTAAAGAAGGGGTAACGTGAAGGTTTCCAGCACCCTTTCAATGAGGTTTAGAAGAAAAGTAGGTGCCATTTGATCTAAAGTTTGCAACACCGCACATAACAGAAAACAAAACATTTCAGGTAAATGGTTTTTTTAACTTCTTTTTCTCCAACTTTAACAACTGAGTGCTCGAAAATCCAACACTGAGTCATTATATTCTTCAAGATGCTTTAACCTTTCCAAGGATTGATGAGAAGCAATAGGGAATATATTTATACTATCCATTGACACCAATAAAGTTACTGAAATTCTTGAGCATTTATGGCATTATCACTATTTTTTACAGCACACTTCCACAAATAAATATCCAGATAGGAAACAGAATGAAATGAATTTTAAAATACCAATGATGAAAGATTACATGCCTAGGAGTAATGTAACAAAAACATGAAAAATCTGCATAAGGAAAATTTCAAACTTCTTGAAGGACAGAAAGGTAGGCAGAGAGTAAAGATAGACTACATTCTTGAATAAAAAGACCTAACCTCGTTAATACATAAATTCTTCATCAGTTAATCAATGTACCCTGATCACAACGAAAATCCAAAGACTTTTGAAGGCTTTGTTGTTTTCCATTGTTCATAAGGGAAAATAAAGGGGCAGGATTGTCCATGACAGTAAATTCCCATTTGGTAAGAAGGCTATTGATTAAAGGAAAGGAATTGTTCCTTCTCCAGGGCTAAACTCCGGGGAGCCCAGCCACTGAGGGCAGGGCGGCCTTCCGGTTTAATAACCACTCAATCCGCACCTACCGAGCAGCCACATCCTCCTCCGGCCACGTGGGTGCCGAGAACCCAGCTGGAGCGAAGGAACCCTCTAGTCCCAGCCGCCCCGCCCTCTGGCCACGGAGAAATGTTCCCAGGCCGACAGATGGGGAAGGCCAGAGGGGCTCTACGTGGAGGTTCTGCCTACACTTGCCAGAGCATAAAAGTCGGGCAGCGGCAAAAACTCAGCGCCCAAAACGCGCCGCCAACACCCTCCCACACCCAGCGCGCGCCCCCCACGTGGCCCGGCTGCAGGCACCATTGCCAAGCCGCGCGCTAGCTGCCCACACGCTGGAGGGCAGGGAAGGTCCCCGACCCCGCGTCCTCCCACCTCAGGGAAAGGAAAGGCGGAGGTACCTTCCCAGCCGAGGCCATGCGCCGGCGGGAAAGGCGCGACCCGCTCTAGGTCCTGCAGTCGCACTTCGGATCCTGGTTTGGCTGCCACTGCCTGCCCCAGTCACCTCAGCGGCTCCTCCCGGGAGCAGTAGAGGGCTGAAAGGATCCAGGGAGGGGAAGGGTGAGAGAAATCCGGTCTCCTTAATACTGGCTCCGCCCAGGGGAGGAGTGGGAGACCCTCAGGCTGCCCCAGGTGCATGAAGGGGCGGGGAGAGGTAAGCTTGGGAAAGGCCGGTCAGAAAACTCTCATTCTTTGCTAATTGCTGGGGAGAACCTATTTGTTTCCTTTGAGTAAGGTCCCTCCTAGCAAGAGGGGAAACGATGACTCTGATGGAACAATAAACTGGAAAATCTACCGTTCAACATTCGCAAAACTGTTTAGAGGAAAAAGAAGTCTAAGCACGCTTTCAAACGGTGTTATAAGTTTGTATCATTCATATGCGTGAGGTTATTAACAGCCTTAATTGTTCCCTCAGGTGAGAGGCGGTTTCCCAAGACCAGACACCGCCAGTGTCCTATCACCTCCCGCTTTTTGCCAAAGAACTGCTGGGTGCCAGGCCTCTTGTGTGGCCTTCCAGGTGCCGCGGCAGGTGGCGCCCACCGCGCCTAGTGGGTAATGTGCTGGGTCCTAAGAAGTGGTATACTCTGGCAGATTTCCCCTGCCTGACCGGTGCCCTGGTGTATATCTTCCTTGTTTATATTTCTTTTGAAAAAAGGAACACGCTCCTCTTGCAAAATAACGTTCACAGAATGGAGACACCTGTAGTGTATAGAGGAAAATGAAGATAACCCGTGATGACACCACTCAGAAAAGAGGGGTGTTAAATTGGGGTGTGTACCCTCCCTGCACCTTGTTCCCTAACGACAGTAATCGAAGGAGCTTCCAAGGCCCATGTGCAATCTGTGGCTATTTGGTTACTAAATAATTGACTGTGAAGATATTTTTATGGACCGTTTTATCTCCATTAACAAATGTAATCCTGATTTTTTTTCGGTAAAAACAAAATCCTCACAAATATAGAAGTGTTTCAAGTTAAACTGAAGTTACACTGCCCAGATCCACTCCCCCGAGTAACCACCTTAAAAGAAACTTTTATAAAAAATATCTGGGGCCTATTCATCAACCAGAGGATAGTACAACTGGCCTTTGACCGCCTCCAACTCCTCAGAAGGTCCTGCCTCCATTCCACTCCTCCTGCACCTGAGCTTCCCATGCTCAGGCCCGCCCCCCACCACCCAAGATCACCTGCCGGCCAGCTACTCCCAGCCGTGGGCTCAGGCCCTCACTCACAGCCCCCCATTCTGACTGAGTCCTTTGCTGTTGGGGCAGAGGCAAGACTAGGAGGATAATGAGGCAACAGAAGTGCTTTGTCCTGGACTGACAGCTGCCTTTTTGCATTTCAAGCCTTCAGTTGGTTGGGGGTGGATTGGAGGGATGGCTCAATGCTCTGCCACAACGTTCCCACTGTGGAATGAGTGGAAAGGGAAGAGAGCTTCCCCCTCCTTCCCAGGAGGGACCATATCACAAAGCCCTGGGCTGTGAATCTCAGCTGCCCCTCTCTGGATTCCTCCCTGTTTTTCTCCTCCTTCACTTTAGAGAGCAATGGCCATTCCCCCATGCAGAGAACCAAGTCACAGCCTTTTTTCTGTCCCCTTCCCTAGATGGACACAAATTCAGCAACTACTCATCGTGCCAGGAAACTGAGGTCCATGAAAGCTAAATGGCGTTGCCAAGGCAGACCAGGGTGGCAGAGGATGGCTTCACACATGCAGGGATCTCATGCTGCAACTTCTCTGCTTTACCCACACAAGAAAAGATACTGAACAACATTAGTCATTAGAAAAATACAGATCAAAACCACAAGGGATACCACTTCACACTGACTAGAATGGCTAGAATAAAAATAAAATGGAAAATAAGTGTGGTAAAGATGTGAAGAACTTGCAACCTTCATACACTGCTGGTGGGAAAATAAAATGATGCAGCCACTGTGGAAAGCAGCATGATACTTCCACAAAAAGTTAACCATACAGTTACCACATAATCCAGCAATTCTACTTCTAGGTATACACCCAAGAGCATTGAAAACAGATATTCAAACAAAAACTTGTACATCAATGTTTGTGGCAGCATTCTTCATAAAGCCCCATAGTGGAAGACAATCCAAATGCCCATCGATAGATTAATATTTAAACAAAAAGTTTGATCTATACCTGTGGTTTATTATATAATGGAATTATAGAATGAAGTGGTGATATATGCTACAACAAATGGATAAGCCTTGAAAACATTATGATATGTGGAGGACACAAGACCACATTTTGTGGGTACCCGATTTTGCAAATATATTCAGAACTCACAGTGACTCCCAGCCTTAGGCTCTTTATTACACTTTAATATGTTGTATTGTATGGTATGTGGATTTCCTATCAACAAAAAGTAAACTAACATATCAATTTAATAAAATTTAGGTAAAATATTGATGGGAAATTTTATAATGGGGATGAATCAAGTTGAGAATGCTGCAACACACCAATCTTTACAGCAAAACTGTGAGAAACAGATATCATGGGCAATCTGATGTGAGGCGATTGTAGTACAAAGCATCAACTATAAAATATTTTTGCTAAAATAAATGAGTATGAATCTAACCAACTCCATAGATCTAAGTACAAGATAGCGTGTAATGAAACATGTTTGTTACAAAGATGCACACTGAAATCTAGAATGTAATTATACAGAACAAATAATACCATCTTTTTATGGAAGAAATGTTGGGGAGGGCTGTTACAGATTAAAAGAGGATTACGAGGTATTTCAACCAATGGGATGTATGATACTTGTTTATTAACAGATCCTAATAAGAGGATACCTCAAATTTCAGGGGCATATTTAGGACAATCAGGGAAATTGGACAATGATATTTTCACGTGGCATTAATGAATAATTGTAATTGTTGTTAGATGCAATAATGGTATTTTGGTTATTTTTAAAGAACTTATCTGTTAAATTATATGATACAGTAGAGTGTATGAAGCAGATAACTTCTTAGGATATATGGATAAAGTCATATGATATCTTGAATATACTTTGAAATACTACAGAGAAAAACTGAAATAAGACATAATTAGAAAAATGGTAATTACTGTTGAAGCTGGTTCGTGGGTATATGAAATTTTTTTTTTTTTTGAGACAGAGTCTCACTGTGTTGCCCGGGCTAGAGTGCCGTGGCATCATCCTAGCTCACAGCAACCTCAAACTCCTGGGCTCAAGCGATCCTCCTGCCTCAGCCTCCCGAGTAGCTGGGACTACAGGCATGCGCCACCATGCCCGGCTAATTTTTTCTATGTATTTTTAGTTGTCCGATTAATTTCTTTCTATTTTTAGTAGAGACGGGGTCTCGCTCTTGCTCAGGCTGGTGTCGAACTCCTGAGCTCAAACAATCCGCCCGCCTCGGCCTCCCAGAGTGCTAGGATTACAGGCGTGAGCCACCGTGCCCGGCCTGGTATATGGAATTTTTGATGTATTGTTCTATCTACTTTTTTGAAATTATCCATGAAAAAGAGTGAACAGGAACAACTAAATCAGAGTTTGATTATATTGCTGAGAAATACGAGTGAAAATACCAAAAATAAAAGAGTTGATCATGGTTACATTTATAGAGCTATAATTGCTTGGGTTTCCAAGTAGGGTTGGAAACAGCTGATTTTTGTTTTAAGTATTATAGAAATGTTCATCAGCTTAATTGAGGTATAACAGATCAATTTTAATGGGCCTTTGTATCAGGATGTAAATATGTGGAAGGAAATTCTGAAAGAAACACGCTACACTGTTAACAGGGTCACTTCTGGGAATGGCATGGAGATTGGGGCTAGTGACCAAAGGTGGTTTTCATTAATTCCTTCGACAAACATTTGTTGAGCACCTACTATGTGCCAGCTTTGTTCTTAATGCTGGAAGTACAGCCATGAAACTCACGCACACAAAGAAAATCCCTGCTCACATGGAACTCACATTCTAGTAGGGGAGGCTGAGAAAATAAAATCAATAAGATACATACATACCATAATAGATACTCATATGTGCTACACAACAAACTAAGGAAAGGAAATAGTGTGGGGTGGGTGTGGGATTGGCGCCTTTGGATAGATTGTGAAGCTAACGCCTCTCTGAGAAGGTGACACAGGAGGAAAAACCTGAGGGAGGTGAAGGGACAGCCCTGTGGAAATCTGGAGATGGAAGTTGCAATAAGAGAGTATCCCAAACTTCCTACTGATTTTTCCCAATAAATTTATTAGTCACTGACAAATAGTAATGTCCCCCAAATTTTGATACAAGAGGTGCTGTGTCACCGTTGTTTGGCAGGTACAAATCGGTCAAGTTTAAGACCGGAATTGCCTTGATGGTTCAAGCAAGTAGGACATGGTTTAAGACCTTTGAACAAATTGAGGCTATAGCCAAGCATACTAAGTGTGCATGTTTCTATAAAATGGATCTCTTTGAAATACGTGTATAAACAGGTCTTCAATAGCCTCTCACTTAAGTGGCTCAGTCCAGTTTTGTAAGCTGTGTGTAGCTACTTGAGTAACAGTGCTGTACAAAATCTTAACTGTTGCTTGAACCTAGTGCCAAGATACTCAACCGTCATTGGAATCAATAAGCTACATGTGGGAGAACATTTCTGTATCCATGGATGTGGGGTTAACAGGTTATTTATTTCACTAACTTCAGGGACAAGAGCTTAAGTGAGCAGAAAAGGCTGATCAGGCTGACCACAAGCCTGGATCCCAGCACCTTATAGGATGAACTCACTGCATGGTCATAGTCGGTGACATCACAATGGGGTTTGCCCTATAAAGTCCAGACCATCTTCAGGCTCAGGCTTATTTCTCCCAAGGGTTTGTAGTGGTTGGAAGGGATTTTGTTGTTGTTCTTGTTGTGTTTTAAACTAAAGACTGGGTGGGTTTTTTTTTTCAGGCTAAATGCTTACTTAGGAAATTGGTTTGAATTGATGGCAAAGGCGTTCAACAATACTTTCTTTCCTTTTCAGGTACTGGAAGAAGAGGGTGTTTTACAGCTAGTGCTGCCCTGATGGTGCAGACCCAGACTTCAAGCACAAAGATCAGACACTGATCTCATGCATCTGATAGGTAAGTAATACAATTCTCAGCTGTACTTTCATTGAGTTTTACTCTCTTCTGTGCAATAGGCTTGTTTTTAAAGGTAGGTGTCTCGGCCGGGCGTGGTGGCTCACGCCTGTAATCCCAGCACTCTGGGAGGCCGAGGCGTGCGGATTGTTTGAGCTCAGGAGTTCGAGACCAGCCTGAGCAAGAGCGAGACCCCGTCTCTACTAAAAATAGAAAGAAATTAATCAGACAACTAAAAATACATAGAAAAAATTAGCCGGGCATGGTGGCGCATGCCTGTAGTCCCAGCTACTCGGGAGGCTGAGGTAGTGGGATCGCTTGAGCCCAGGAGTTTGAGGTTGCTGTGAGCTAGGCTGACTCCATGGCACTCTAGCCCAGGCAACACAGTGAGACTCTGTCTCAAAAAAATAAAAAATTAAAAAAATTAAAAAAATAAAAATAAAGGTAGGTGTCTCACTGAACTTCTCTTAATATCTGGTTAGGCACTGTGTCCATGTGTACTCAATAGCTCTAGTTAATTATGATGATCATGAGAGCTCTCCCTATGTGAATGGAAATATCAACCTATCTAGTAAATTCCAACACTCATTAACTCAGTTTAAACTCCAAGCCCCAGAAAAGGTCATGTTTTTAACTAGAGCTGAATGACTTGATTTTTAGAAGTATGACTGAAATGTTTTCATCCAGTTTGCACTGGTACCATGGAGGTTTGGCAGACATCATGTATACACTAAGTTTTGACCAGTATCATAGCTATGTTCTTGAGTTATTTCAGTAACCTGAGACCTTAAAAGGCTATCAGAGTAGCCTGATATTTTCGTAAATCATAGAGCTGGGAAAGAATTTGAGGTGATCCTGTTTGTCCCCCTGGACTGCTGAGGAAAGGACCTTCTATCATCCTGCACTGGAATGTCCGAAGGCTGATGGGAAACTTCCCTTGTGAAGTGCACACAGCCATGTGGCCTTCTAGTTGAGGAGTTTTACCTACAACTAAATGAAATCACTGTTGGGAAAGATTCAGCATGAACTCATTTCTTGTGCCTTTAAAGAAAGAAAACTACAGCTGTTAAATGTCTATTGTATATTATTCTTTTCTCCACAGCGCGGGGCAGACTCACAGTAACATTCAAAGGTGAATAGCTTATTATTATTTATGATGTATTATTCTTTTGTGATTTTAATAATACACACTGTAGGCAACCAGTTTGATGAGGGAGTCATAAGGCACTACTTTCACATCTTTGTATTGGCTTACAACCTCTTATGGATCATACAGTTGGCACACACACTCTCCCAGTGACTTGGGCTAGCTGGTTCAGGGTTCAGCAGACACTGGCTTCTTGTACTGTGTGCCAGGTCCCTGTGGTTATGTTCTGTTAACCAAAAGCATTGAGCCAGGGGGAGAGAAGGGGACCAGGTGAGAGAGGGTAGTCAGCATCCTAAACCCATTATAACCTCACCAATTTGTCGCCCTCATTTCGAACCAATCATTTACTTCTGTAGCTTTCAATTTCCTCAGCTAAAATGAGGGTGAAATAAATGAATGGTTCTTAAATTTTTATGGTCAAGGGTCTTTTTGAGAAGCTGGTGAATTGTTTGGGAACTTTTTTTTTAAAAAAGCATATATGCACATACACATAAAAATGCAGGAACTTCAAGGAAATCTGTGGAGCTCTCTCTAAAGAGCATCCAGAGTCAAGGAGCTCATTCTTTTCCAATTTCACACATATATGTGATTCTACTGTTTTCCATCATTCAAACTTTATCACACCCCTGCCTAAAATTCTCCAACGTATTCCCTTTAAATTAGAATCAAAATAATGACCAACCATGGCCAGCAGTCAACAAGATCTGCCTACTCTGTCCTCATCACTTACCGTTTTCCTCCTTTGTAGCTGTGCTCCAACCACACAGATTTTCTTTCTTTTTAAGCTTACTAAATACAGGTATAATTGACAGAAGATAATCTGCCTTTATTTAAAATGTACCATTTGATCAATATTGCCATATGTGACACATGTGAAAGGATCAGCACAATGAAGGGAACAGACACATTCATCACATCCAAAAGTCGAGGATCCATCCTCTGTATGCACAGCAATGAGATCTACGTTGTTGCTCCAAAGAGGTTCTTTACTTAATTATGTCATGCTTAACTAGGAGTAATTTATTATTCAGGCCATTACATATGTATGTTTAAAACATGTACCTGGAGTATTTGAACGTTCTTGAAAAGCTCCTTATCTATTTGTATATTCTGTCTCCAATCCAATGTTACTTAAGTAAAATCTTTTTCTAGGAATCCTAAATAATGTATGTTATTGTATGTGTTCTTCTTACTGGTTTTGATTTAATGTTCATTTGAGTCTTAATCATTTTAAACATGGATTCTTTAGCACATTTTCACCCACAATAAAAAAAGAAATTTACACAAATTCTATAATCCTTAAAGTTGAACATATTAACATTTGGAATCCTTTAAAAATGGTGATAATGTGGTCAATATATTCATGGATGCTTCATCTCGACAACCTCTATTGAGTAAGTTAGCTAAGAAAAGAATGTTAGCTTATGTTTTTCTTTTTTTCTTTTTATTTCAGCATATAATGGGGGTACAGATGTTTAGGTTACGTATGTTGCCCTTGCCCCCCCCCGTAAG
>NW_012149964.1:2285867-2287164 GCF_000956105.1 Propithecus coquereli | reverse complement strand
GATCTTGACCTGGGTGTACCGGGTTTGGTCTGCAGGCCAGGCCTGTCCTCTGGACCCTGGAGATCAATCCCTGACCCTGACAGGGGGTGGGGTGCTGGTCTCGAATCAACTACAGGGTGGATCGATTTCACTCCACCTCTGGATTTGCCCCGCTCTCCTGGAGTCCCCAAGCAAGCAGCACCTGGGAGGGCTGGCGGGTAGGGAACTCGCAGTCTGAGTACCCCTCAGTCTACCATAGGGCCCCAAAAGGAAAGGTCCCGTTCCTTGGAGATGCCTCCGTGTGGTGGCTAAATTGTCTCTCTGGGCACTCTCGGGTAGGGAGGGGGAAGGAGAGAACGGAGCACTATGGCGTCTGCCGCTAGGCTCGGGTCTGCGCCCGGGGAGGTGCCCCGAGGGAGCTGTGAGCCCGGCGCTGAGTCCGCAAGAGGCCACTGCTCACTGGCGGCAGTCGTCTCTAGGCTGGTGTTGGCAGATCTCTCTAGCTGCTCAGGAGCCACCCGCAGTCCAAGATGCAAGGAAGGGGGAAGTTAACGGCTCCACCTACCCTTGTCGCTGGTCTCCAAGCCTCTCGGGACCTCTCTCCTTCCAGTTCTCCTCCGCAACGTCTTCCCGTGGAGTCTCCTGTAGTTTCAGGCACCCTTCCTTGTGACCCTCACCCAATTTATGTTTCTCTGCTAGTTTATTTTTTTCTCTTTCTTCTAAAATTCGTGTTTTTTGTAGAGACATTCTGACTGGCCTTAGCTTATGTTTTATATGTGGTTTAGGTCAGTTTCTTTTTTTTAGCAGCCACATAAAAATAGATAGTATGCATAGTAGGATTATGGCTGGCAGCCACCTTTTGCCTGAGGGAGGTGATATGATAATTTCTAATCAATTTTGTTGAACCTTAATAGATTCTTGTGTGGAGTGGGCAAAAGTTAAAAAGTGAACAAAAACAGCAGTGGAAATTTCATAAAAGGTAAAGCTTACTATGTATTAGACATTATTGTTTTACTTAATAATCCAATCACATCACATGTATTCTTTTTTCTCTTTTGCAAGACTTTTTAATATTGTTTCAGTTATCATGCTCACTTCGGCAGCACATACACTAAAATATTGTTTCAGTTACATATCACTTTATATTTCTAAACCCAAAACATAACCTAACCATAGAATATTGATTTTTTTTATAGCATTAGAGTGAAGCACTGTAAATAAGTGAAATATCTATCAATTGGGAAGTGGTTAAAGAAATATATGATGTAACCATATATACCATGGAATGCAATGAAGTTATTTATAAATAACTTTATAA
>NW_012149964.1:2283477-2284167 GCF_000956105.1 Propithecus coquereli | reverse complement strand
GTTTGGGTTGTTTCCAGGATTTAGTGTTTCTGAAATGCTTTACTGCACAGTTTTTTAAAAAATTCATGAACCTATTGAAGGACACCTTATTTTTAGGTCTCATTTTCTAATTCATTAAATGTAAATATATGGTATGAAACATTAAAAATACATATTAATTTCTAAGATCTAAGTTTCAACAGC
Source organism: Propithecus coquereli (assembly GCF_000956105.1). NCBI lineage: Eukaryota > Metazoa > Chordata > Mammalia > Primates > Indriidae > Propithecus > Propithecus coquereli. The sequence goes on along the minus strand of NW_012149964.1, from coordinate 2,283,984 downwards.
ACAACAGTTAAAATGCCCATGATAAATAAAGAAATATTCCTTGGCCCACCCATTGTTTTCTCATTTTTTTCTAAAAGTGAAAATGGGATTGTTTGCCTTTAGTTAAGGATGTCTTGTCTTCATTACTACCACTCCTACTAACAGCACTAGCCCCACCCCAACATGGATGCCTAATTGTCATGAAAATAATCATGACTGAGGGTCTAGGAACTCAGGGAACAAATAATGCTTTATTTCATGTATAATAATGTTTAGCAATTTCCTGAAAATGTATTAAGTGTACATTTATAGTGATGATCATTTTAGATAAATGAAGAATTCCAAGCCCAATCCTAAGCTCAAGCTGAGGTGTATAAAAAGAAAGAAAAAGTCAAAGAACTTGGAACAAAACTCTAGCAATGCGGAACCCAGATAATGAAACTAGATATATATTGTGTCATGTCACATTGACTTCTATGGTAGAAAATTATCTTGACAGATGAAAGGAAAATATGACTGACCAGAAGC
>NW_012149964.1:2282403-2283427 GCF_000956105.1 Propithecus coquereli | reverse complement strand
TTTATAAATATTAATGAGAATAAAGTGTATAATTTGATACATTTTATGTATATATATGTGTGTGATGCCATCACCATGTCGAGATATTAAACATGTTCACTACCTTCAGAAGCTACCCCTTCCCCTTTGTGATCCCCCACACACACTATTCTCTGCCCTGCTGTCCTCTGACAGCAATTCATCGGCTATATATCACTATATGAAATTTTATCATTTTCGGAGTTTCAAATAAATCACAGGGTGTGCTCTTTTATTGTCTGGCTTTTTTTTTTAATTCTGAATAGTTATTCTGAGATTCATCCATGGTCTTTGTGCATATCAATGATTTATTTCTTTGTTTGCTGAGTGGTGTTCTGTTGTGTGGATATGGCACAGTTTATTTTCCTGTTGATGGACATTTGAGATGTTCCCAGTTTTTAACCATTACAAATAAAGCTTGTAGGTACTTTGTGTGGGTCTCTGTGTGAACATATGCTTTCATTTCTATGGAGGTATGATTCACCTATAGTAAAATTCACTTTCAAGGTGTACAAAGCTATATGAGTTTTGACAAATATATATATAGTTGTGTATCTATCATCACAACTAAGATATAGAATATTTCTTTGACCCTAGAAAGTTCCCTTGGGTTTCTTTGTAGTCAGTGTCCTCACCCTACTTCCAGCCCCTGGCAACCACTGACCTGATTTCTGTCCATATAGTTCTGGTTTTCATAGTATCATATACTTGGAATTGACGCATGGGGTGTCTCAATGAAAGGAGGAAAGCACCTGAACTTGACAAGTGGCTTCTTGGCTTCATGCAGGAATAAATTCAAGAGCGAGCCAACTAGCTACAGAAAGTTTTTATTGAGACAGAGACAGACAACAGATTCTACTCCACAGACAGAGTAGGGGTCCTTTCCTGAGCAGTATGGGGACCCCCTATAAGGCAATGGTAATGTTTTTTGTTTTTTTTTTGAGACAGAGTCTCACTGTGTTGCCTGGGCTAGAGTGCCGTGACGTCAGCCTAGCTCACAGCAACC
>NW_012149964.1:2258423-2280858 GCF_000956105.1 Propithecus coquereli | reverse complement strand
TAATGAAACTAGATATATATTGTGTCATGTCACATTGACTTCTATGGTAGAAAATTATCTTGACAGATGAAAGGAAAATATGACTGACCAGAAGCAGACTTTTCTGGCAAACTTGCATTTTGCTTTAAATAACTCTATAGATTTGATTTTCCAAGACAATAAATCATTTTTATGTGTGGAAAAAGACTCAGGCATTAGTTTCTTTAACTGCTCTGAGTGTTCTGTGACAATATATTACACAAGCAAAACTGCTTCTGAGAGAAAATGTTTATGATGTAAATAATTGGGTCCAAAATATTTCCTTTCAAAAAGAAAATTCTCAAACACTTTAATGATCCCCAAAGCCCTCTGTGGACTAACATCTTTTAAAACCCATAAACTTCATATATTCACCCACTTTCTCTTTGAAGAAAGGTCCCATGGTTACTCAAAATCTTCCTAGGTGGTCTACACTTTAGAACTGCTTAAGCACTCTCCTCAAGACAGCTTATGTTTGGCGGGATTATGCAGAAAGTGAAGATTGCATCTTACCACAGTGGATGCTCACTAGGTGTTTGTTGATTAATTTGGTCTGTTTCCACCATTCTCCTGAAAAGTTAAGTCAAAAATCAGCAGTGAAAAAAAAAAAATGTCAGCAGTGAACTTCAAATGACAGGGCCTCACTCTACTTCACTTTATCTATAATTGATCATTTCTTTTCAATAAATCCTTCATTTTTTTTCTATCCTCCTACTTCCTTTTTCACACCTCTAAGAAGCCGGTTACTCTCCTTTTTTCACCATACCCCTAATGAGGCATTCCCCAAGGTTCTGTCCTCACAAATGACATGCATTTATGAGGAGTTAGTCTGCTATAGTAGAAAGGGAATTGAATTAGGTGTGTGAAGAACTGCATTCAAATCTTGATCACGTTTCACACTCTGTGACCTTTGACCAGTTACTTAAACTTTTGGGGTTTCAGTTTCCTCATCTACAAGCAGTCAGATGAAAGTACTTGCCCAACCTACATTACAGGGTTATAAGGATCAAAACACATAAAAGATGTAAAAACTCTGATAGGCACACATTACCGTGCAAATGGATGCTACTTTTTATTAGTTATTACTATTAGTAGACAGCTAGGTCACTGACACTATGACATGGAATCTTTGTGTAAACTTCTTTGGCCCCCAAGAAGGTCAAACTAATGTCCTTGTATTAACTACCTATATATAAACCAATTAGTAACTAGTTTAACAGACCCAAGCCATATATAGTAATTCTTTTTGTATATGCTTATCATGAAACCTAATTTTTCATTGTTTTGGAGTAGTGTTACACGGGGCCTTTGATGAAGATGCCAACTTTCCTAGCATTAGAGTGTTAACAGAAGTAGTCGTGTAGAGTTTAAAATCCTTATCATATATCTATACAAGTCTTTTGCATGTACTGTTAAGTTCTTGAAAGTTGTTAAATTAATAAGTAGTATACAATCTCTAAAAAAACACAAATGTCTACTGTTATGTATTCTGGGCTACATATTTTATTGCAAGCATTTAAACATTTGATAATTTGTATTACAGAAGCATGCCCCCTCAAATTGCTCATAGATTTCAAGATCTCTTCCAACGCCTCCACAGGCACATAGCGGGCCATCCCCACCACCAGCTCTACTGGCGCCACCTCCTCCTGGAGGAGTTTTTCCTCCTCCTCCAATTCCTTTACCTGGACTAAATGGTTAACCATCATCACCACCATCACCCTTGGAGACCTCCTCCTCTGCCACCACATTTGTTGGGGACCCCCTTTCCAGGATCACCACCTGCTCTATCTTAGGGAATGAGGCAGAAATAAATGTATAAACCCGTACTCCATGTGTTGATTCTTGAACAACACAAGAATTCTCTTTGAAGAGAATTGATTCGTGATTTGTCAGAGGCAAAACTTTGACTAGTTTTTGGTGTCTTCTGGCTATTGGTGGTCAATACTGGGTGAAAACTGTGTAGCCATGTACAAGTATGGTATAATGTTAGAGAATATTACTGCTGATTCTAGATTTTCTTTGTGAGCTCACCATCTTATGTTTCTCTTTCAGTATAGTATCTCAATAATCGGAAAGTCCATAGAGAATATGAAATTCATGTAGAAGGCAAAGTGTAATCAATAAAGTGGTATAAGGATAACTGTATTAGTTTTTTAGGGCTGCCGTAACAAATTCTTACAAACTAGGTGGCTCCAAACAACAAAAACTTATCTCTCACAATTTTAGAGTCCAAAAGTCCAAAGTCAAGGTATTGGCAGGGCCACACTTTCTCTGGAGGTTCTAGCGGAGAATCTGTTCCTTGTCTCTCCCAGATTCTGGTGACAGTTGGCATTCCTTGGCTTATGGCCACATCTCTCTCTGCCCCGTGTTTTCATGGCCTTCCCTTCTGTACATTTGTAAAGTTTCTCTGCCTCTCCTAAGTGTCAACAAATCTACTGAAAAAGATTTTCTTTTAAGAAAATTGCCAGAGACTTCATTCCAGTAAACAGTTTGCAAGCCAAGAAGATGCAGCCTTTGGTACAAAACAAAGGTGCTTTCAGAAAGGACAAAGAGACTGGTTGTCTGCTATAAAGGTCCTGCCCAGGTTCCCATTCTAGTTTGCGTATGCAAATGAAGGATGCAAACTTGCTGAGTTCTGATTGGTTGATACTTGCTGGGTTCTGATTGGTCTACACTTGCTAACTTCTGATCGGTCAGCACAGATCACAGTCTGTTGTCTGGTTCAGGCAATGTAAACAGGAATACACCTGTGAAAGTCCCAAAGTTAAGAATGTGGGGGTTTTCTGGGAATGCAGAGTGTGTGACCTCTAGTCAGCAAACAGCCACTTAGCTCTATTTTGAATTTAGGCCAAGTTAGCCATTCAGGATCTATCTTGAAGTATCAGCTCTTTCATAAGGATACATGTGATTGCATTTAGGGTCCTTCCAGATAATCCAGGATAAGCTCCTCTCAAGATCCTTAACATAATGACATCTCTTGCCACATCAGGTAATATTCACAGGTTCTAAAGAGTAGGACATGGGCATATACTTTCAGGGGCTACCATTCATTCCACTACAATAATATAGGAAACACATTCTCAAATTAAAAGCAATTTTGATTCTTTTACCATTTCTAACTTTAAGTAGTATAACATTCTTATTTATAATCATAAATGTTTTCTTGTTATTGAGCCTTGTGTTATTTTTGTTCTTAGAGAATTATGTTTCAATTGAGTTTTAAACTTTCAGATGGTGTGGAATAGGTGATAACATTCTGTGGTAACAATAACCTAGTTGGTTTTGTTTTATTTGAGACAGAGTCTCACTCTGCCGCCCAAGCTAGAGTGCAGTGGCGGCATCATAGCTCACAGCAACCTCAAATTCCTGGGCTCAAGCGATCCTCCCGAGTAGCTGAGACTACAAACGTGCACCACCATGCCCCACCACCACACCTGGCTGATTTTTCTATTTTTTGTAGAGACGGAGTCTCGCTCTTTGCTCAGGCTGGTCTAGAAATCCTCGCTTCAAGTGATTCTCCCGCCCTGGCCTCCCACAGTGCTAGGATTACAGGCGTGAGCCACCGTGCCCGGCCCCCACTTTTCTAACGTTAGGTTCAGATACATGATTGGCACTGGCCAAAAGGATATAGGCAGAAGTGACAGCATGGCAACTCTGAGCCTACAACTTCCGAGGCATCATAGTTTTTTCACTTGCTCTCTTTGTTCTTCTGCCATCACCATTCCCTGGTTAGCCCACTGATTCTAAGAAGATGAGAGACACGCAGAGCATACCCAGACCCAGCCTGCAGCTTACAGCCACGCAGCTGAGCCCAGCCCAAATCAGCCAACCAACCACCAGGCAATCTGCAGATGTGTAAGCAAAAAAAGATGGTGACTGTCACACACCTCTGAGATTTTGTGATTTTCTCTAGGCCACGATAGCTACCAAACACAGTATCACAGGGGTGCTCTCAGAAATACAGATCAGGGATTAAGAGGCAGTGCACAAAATGGATAGGAGCCTATATTTGGGGAGTGAAAGTCCATCTGTGCCACTTAATACCTGTGGGAATGTGGGGAAATAGCTTAAGCTCCCTGTGCCTAAGTTTCCTCATTTATGAAATAGGGATGTCATAATTCATAGGGTTATTGTGGTAATTAAATTAATATATAGAAAGTGCTGAGAATATTAGCTTACATATAGGAAACACTAGATCAGTGCTTGTTATGATTATGACTATTATCGTCATCAACAGGGTAGCAGATCCACTGGGATCTATAACTGGTCATTCAACCAGTCATAAATGTCACAGAGAATTGCCAAAGTGTAGTGCAAATATTTGGTAGCAATACACGTTTTCCCCAACACTACATAAACTATCCCCTTTGTATAAAACCTCAAAATAATAAGAATTATAAATCTACTTTGAACCTTTGCCAATCTGATAGGGGAACAACCATATTTCAGTGTTGATTTTAAAAGGAATGTCCAGAAGCACTAGCCAGATAAAACATCTATTTAAATATTTATAGCTTATTTTATTTCCTTTTCTATCCTAATCATATCCGTGGCCTGTTTTTAATTTGCTAGTTTGTCTTTAAATATTTTACTTTTCAGAAGCCATTGCTGTATTATGTAAATCCAGTACTTGTGTGTTCATTATAATGCAAAAATTTCTCAGAGTTCAGTATTTGGTTTATGATGTCTTTCATCACACAGTTTTTTTTTTTTATGTAATCAATGCTGCCAAACTTGTATAAATATGGGTTTTCTATCAGGCTTAGAAAATAATTTCTTATATTTTTTCTTGAGAATTTAAAAACTTTGTTCTTTATATTTCTGATTTTAAAGTATTACATGCTCATTATAAAAATTCAGAAAATGCAGAAAAATGATGCTAAAAAAAATTAGTGAATCTTACGAATCATGATAGTCACTTGAAACATTTGCATTTGATTCTGCCAGACATTTCCTATGCATGAGATACATTCAGTTAGGAATATTTTAATGGAATATTTTAATTCATGCTGTTCCATAAATTAATTTGTTCATTTTTATAAATATCGCTAACATCTTTCCATATCATTAAATAGATATTTACATCCTAATTTTTTCCTTATTATTCATCACATTATAATTTAATTAAGGAATCACGCATTCTTTGACCTTTGGGCTAGGCAAGATGAGTGCTACATCTGCTCCAAGGGACTGCATGCCTGATTCACAGAGGCTTCTGGGTAACTCGCTCACAGTTCAGAAACTTACTTGGACCAGGCTGTGTTAGCTAGGAAAGGCTGGAAGTGATAAATGAGAACTTTGTTCAACCTGAGTATAATGTACCACACTGCAGTTGGTAGTCATAATGCATGTGGTACACACAGAGAGTGCAACCCCAAGATTGAAGAGAGGCACTCCATTTTGATGCAGAGGTTTCTGGTACATACCCAGCCTATCCTACTGTGTTTGTAAGGGGGCTATTTAACTTACAGAAGGTCTGATATGGCTCTCACTCACTCAAATGTTACATCTGCAGTTGTGCCCCCCAACCTCACCACCCCACCATCACTACCCTTGCTGCCTGAATGAGGATCAGAGGTACAGATGCTTATATCTCTGGCCACCAGAGTACTGCTCATTGTTCAGCTGTGTATCCTGACTACGATGACTTCCTTCTATGTTGTTTACAGAAGTAAACTGTTAACTGAAAATAAAATCCTAAGCCCCCCACTAACTGAATGGACCCCATCTCGGCTAAGGGGACCTCAGAAAAACCTTAAAACTGAGTTCCCAGCCAAGGCAGGATGGGAGGTGTAAAGCACAATTACACATGCACATGTTTTCTTTTTTCATAAATATTCGTGACTCCTCCTATAGCTTGTTAAATATGTATATTTAGCCACCTCGGTCAGTATAAAATCCTGTTCCCTTTGTCTCTCCCTTGAAACGTGTGGCCAAGTGCCTTGTTTCCCAGCCTGCCAGAATGACCACTGTGGGCCCTTTATGAGAAATAAAGCTCTCCTTTTTCCAAAGTATAAACTTCATTTTTTTTTTTAGTTAGCGAAATCTTAGTTGATTTTCTCAGATGGTACCTGTGTCTGACGGAGCTTTCTGTCCATACAATCCTACTATGCTTATTTGTCAATCAGTATCTGTACAGGTGTTTTAGATTTTTCTTCTAAGTAAAGAATATCTCCATAGATAATAAAATTATGTATACATGCCTGAATATTTTGCATGGAGGAATTCTCATGTATGGAGTTACATGGTGAAACAGGAAATCAGTCAATTCCCCTCCAGAAAACTTGTACCAAGAGATACACTTACCAGCTGTGGATGAGACTGAGTGCTTTGCTGCCCCTTGGCCAGAACTGAGTGACATTAAGACTTTACCCTTGGCCAGTTTGACAAGCCAGAAGTAATAGTACTTCATTCTCGTCCTTTGCATCATCATGAGGTCTATTGAGTCAAAAATAACCAAGTAACAAAGGGTTTTTAAATTCTGTCAAAGTTGAAATAAAAACATAGAGATGAATTTCTAAATTTAATGTTTTTAAAAACCGTTGGTTGCAATGTATACTATTTGGGTGACAGGTACATTAAAAACCCAGACATCACCTCTATACAATTCATCCATGTAACCAAAAGCCACTTGTACCCTTAAATCACTGAAATAAAATAAATAAAAACCGTTGGTTGCAATGTATACTATTTGGGTGACAGGTACATTAAAAACCCAGACATCACCTCTATACAATTCATCTATGTAACCAAAAGCCACTTGTACCCTGAAATCTATTAAAATAAAAAATAAATAGATAAATGAATTTAACGTTTTATTTGGGAAGAAAGGATTGCAATTTGGGGCATACATGCAGACTGAGTGATCTTCGGTATGTTGGAAGAACAAAGAGAAGGTTGGGGGTTTTATACAACAGGGGAATGTTATATGTGGTCTTCAGAGAAAGTTTATTAATATTAATAAAGCTTTGAGGACCTGGAAAGCTTCGATTGGTGGGCAAGGGCAGTGGACAAAATTAGTCCTAGAGTTGTAGCAAGTTATCTCAGCAACTATAGATAAAGCTGATTTCAGGTTACAGTAAGCAGTTTTAGTAGCCAGGCTCACAGAGAATTGCATTTGTGGAGTACGACATGCTTTTTTGAGTCAAGAATCTCACTCTGTTGCCCAGGCTAGAGTGCTGTGGTGTCAGCCTAGCTCACTGTAACCTCAAACTCCTGGGCTCAAGGGATCCTCCTGCCTCAGCCCGCCCCACCCCCCATCCCCCCAGTAGCTGGGACTACAGGCATGCACCACCACACCTGGATAATTTTTCTATTTTTAGTAGAGACAAGGTTTTGCTCTTGCTCAGGCTGGTCTTGAATGCCTGCGCTCAAGCAATGCTCCAACCTCTGCCTCCCCAGAGTGCTAGGATTACAGATTCACCACATCTTCAAGATAAAAATCAATTAAAAAACTAAGATTAGAAGGGAACTTCCTCAATAGTATAAAGAGCATCTACTGATGAGTGAATATATATGATGTGCTATATACATGCAATGGAATATTTTTTAACAATAAAAAGGAAAGAAGTGCTGATTCATGGTACCATATGAGTGAATCTTAATAACATTATCATAAGGGGAAAAAAGCCAGTTACAAAAGACCACATATAGTATGATTCAACTTATAATACTACATGAAAATATCAAGAGTGATAGCCACCAGACCTAGCTGAACCCCTGGCTTCCTGAATGTGGTTTAGTTGGATAGGACAAGAATGACCCAATTCGTATGATAAACTTTCACAATACAAACTTAGAATCAAACAGACTCAAGGCAGAACTCAGCTCCACCTCTTTGTTTGGGCATGATTTTAGGTAGGTTTCTTAATCATACTGTGCACTGTTGGTCTCCTTTGTGAAATGGGCATCACAACATCCAGCTCACAGAGGAGTGGTCAGAATTAGCAAATCTGACTTGCAAATTCAGCACTCAAACAGGTTTTGCATCACTAATATTTTTATGTTTTTAAAAAAAACGCTAAAGGCCGGGCGTGATGGCTCATGCTTGTAATCCTAGCACTCTGGGAGGCCGAGGCGTGCGGATTGTTTGAGCTCAGGAGTTCGAGACCAGCCTGAGCAAGAGCGAGACCCCGTCTCTACTAAAAATAGAAAGAAATTAATTGGACAGCTAAAAATATATAGAAAAAATTAGCCGGGCATGGTGGCACATGCCTGTAGTCCCAGCTACTCGGGAGGCTGAGGCAGGAGGATCGCTTGAGCCTAGGAGTTTGAGGTTGCTGTGAGCTAGGCTGACGCCACGGCACTCTAGCCCGGGAAACAGAGTGAGACTCTGTCTCAAAAAAAAAAAAAATGCTAAAAAGTAGACATGGAATTTGTGACAGATAACAAGAGTTTGGAGAAGGGGAAACGTGGGGCCTAGGACCCTTCTCAGAGTTGGGCCAAAAGGAGTGGGGGAATGTGGCCAATTTCACCCTGCATAAAAACAATAAAAGAAATAATCTACAGAAGGTTTTAAGCTTGTTATTTTTAAAGTATTACATATTAATTGCCATGCCAAGGCATATATGGATTAAAATGTTATGCACTTCCACTGAGTATAGAAGATTTTGTTTTAAAAATGTAGATTTTTAATATTCGGGTACAGTGAAGCTAACAGTTCCGGAGATGACTGCTATTGAAAAAAATAGTTTGCCATTGGCAGTTCCCAAGAGGGAAATTGCCAGGATGGGTCAGTAGGCAGAGGGAATAGGGGAGAACATAGACAAGGGCCTTTATTGTGGCTTCTGTGGGAAGGAATGAATGAGTGAGTCAGGGTAAGCAGAGCTAGGACTGGTTAGTTTGAATAAGTTCAGTATGTCTGAGGTGTTGGGGCTGTGCAGAGATGTCTGGTACCTTGGGGTGACTGGGGCAGGGGAATATTGGCCTAGATTGTAAGAGCCCAATAGAGGAGGTGGGGGGTGTGGGCTCTGGATTGGTTAGTTTGCAGATGAAAGGCCTGCTCTCGGGCTAGAATTGGCTAGCCCTGGGTGGAGCAGTTTCTCAGGGGTCTATCCCAGGATGTCAAAGCATCAGAATTAAAGAAAATTTTTTTGAGACATACTCTCTGTTGCCCAGGCTAGAGTGTCATGGCATCATCATAGCTCACAGCAACCTCAGATTCCTGGGCTCAAGCGATCCTCCTGCCTCAGCCTCCCTAGTAGCTGGGACTACAGGTCTCACTCTTGCTGAGGCTGGTCTCGAAGTCCTGACCTCAAGCAATCCTCTCGCCTCGGCCTCCCAGAGTGCTAGGAATACAGGTGTGAGCCACCGTACTGAGCCAAAAAAAGGCATGATTAATACAGATTTCTGGAAAACAATTCCCTTATTATAATTTCTTACTGACATCCAATCTAGGGATATCATTTCAAAACTAAATCCATGGTAGAAAGTAAAAATGAGGGGTAAGTCCCAAAATAATGGTTTTAAAAATATCACAACTTGAATAGCATGGAACAGCGTGCCTACCATTTCAACTCATAAACACAAGCCTTAGCCTGAGTGTGAGAAGGGAGACATGCTTCTCCACTCCACAGCTTCACTTGACGAGTCGAAGGGAAAAAAAAAAAAAAAGAAGGGAGCCATGGTTGACTGTCTCAACAGGTAGTCTCACTCCCTGTGTACTTCTCATAGTGTGAGCATTTGAGCACCTGAACTTTTGGAAAACAGCTCGATAAACAGCTTTATCGAGATATGCAATTCACCCTTTTAAAGTGTACAATTCTGTGTTTCTTAGTATATTCACAGAGTTGTACAACTATCATCACAATCTAATTTTAGAACATTTTCTTCCCCCTCATCCAATGAAACCCAATACCTGCTAGCAGTCACTTCCGTTCTCCCCCCACCCTCCCCTGCCTCCCCTCCAGCCCTAGCAAACAATTTGCCTACACTTGATATTTTCACATATTATAAGTTGAATCATACTATATGTGGTCTTTTGTAACTGGCTTTTTTCCCTTTTAATAATGTTATTAAGGTTCACTCATATCGTAGCATGAATCAACACTTCATTTATTTTTATTATTAAAAAACATTTCATTGTATGTATATAGCACATCATATTTATTCACTCATCAGTAGATGCCTTTTATACTATTGAGGAAGTTCTCCTCTAATCCTGGTTTTTTAATTGATTTTTATCTTGAAGATGTGTTGAATCTCTTAAATGCCTTTTCTGTGTCTGTTGAGATGATCATGTGGGTTTTTTTTGGTTAATAATGTTATTAAGGTTCACTCATATCGTAGCATGAATCAACACTTCATTTATTTTTATTATTAAAAAACATTTCATTGTATGTATATAGCACATCATATTTATTCACTCATCAGTAGATGCCTGTTATACTATTGAGGAAGTTCTCCTCTAATCCTGGTTTTTTAATTGATTTTTATCTTGAAGATGTGTTGAATCTGTTAAATGCCTTTTCTGCGTCTGTTGAGATGATCATGTGGGTTTTTTTTGGTTATTTATTCTATAAATGTAGTGTATTATATTAGTTTATTTTCCAATATTGAACTAGACTTGCATTCCTGGTAATAAATCCCACTTGGTAAACATATATAAAATTTTTTGTATGTTCCTGGATTTTTTCTTCTTTTATATATAAGCGATCCTTCTGCCTCAGCCTCCCCAGTAGCTGGGACTACAGGCTTGTGCCACCGTGCCTGGCTAATTTTTGCATTTTTTGTAAAGGTGGGATCTTACTATGTTGCTCAGGCTGGTCTGGAACTCTTGGCCTAATGCAATCCTCCTGCCTCAGCCTCCCAAAGTGCTAGGATTACAGGTGTGAGCCACCATGCGCAGCCCTGCTTATATTTTGCTGAAGATTTTTCTCTATTTTCATAATAGATATTGGTCCACAGATTTTAAAAATAACAGCTTTATTAAGATATAATTCGCGTACCATACAATTCACCCATTTAAAGTATACAGTTCAAGACTATATGTTCAGGGATCATTTCTATAGTTTGCTAGTTTGTTACTAGAGAAATTTCCCTGAACATGTAGAGCAGAGAGATAGAGGGAAAGAGAGAGAGAGAGAGAGAAAGGGAAAGAAAGAATATAGTTCACTGGTTTTTAGTGTATTCGCAGATATGTACAACCATTGCCACAGTCAGTTTTAAAACATTTTCATCATCTCAAAAAGCAACCCTATACACTTTAGCTGTCACCTCCCCACTCAAACCTTTCAGCCCCCCTCTCCTTAAGTGACCACTAATCTACTTTCTGTCTCTGTAGATTTGCTTATTCTGAACATTTTGTGAAAACAGAATTAGAAAATATGTGGTCTTCAGTAGGGCGCAGTGGCTCACGCCTGTAATCCTAGCTCTCTGGGAGGCAGAGGCAGGCGGATCGTTTGAGCTCAGGAGTTCAAGACCAGCCTGACCAAGAGCGAGACCCCGTCTCTACTAAAAAAATACAAAGAAATTAGCTGGACAACTAAACATATATACATATGAAATTAGCCGGGCATGGTGGCGCATGCCTGTAGTCCCACCTACCCAGGAGGCTGAGGCAGGAGGATCACTTGAGTCCAGGAGTTTGAAGTTGCTGTGAGCTACGCTGACAACACGGCACTCTAGCCCGGGCAACAGAGTGAGACTCTCTCTCAAAAAAGAAAAAAAAAATAGGAAATATGTGGTCTTTAGGGTTTGGCTGCTTTTACGTAGTATAATGTTCTCAAAGTCCATCCATGTTGTAGCATGTATCAGCATTTCATTCCTTTTTATGGCTTAATAATATACCATTGTACACATATACCACATTTTACTTATAAGTTTATCAGTTGATGGACATTTGGGTTTTTTTCTACTTTTTTGGCTACTATGAGTAACGATGCTATAAATATTCATGTACGAGTGTGTTTGTGTAGACATATTTTTTCAATTCGTTTGAGTATATACCTAGGATAGAATTGCTGGATCATATGATAACTTTACGTTTAACGTTTTGAGGACCTGCCAGACTTCACCATTTTGCCTTCCCACCAGGAATGTATGAGTTTCAATTTCTCCACATCCTCACCAACACTTGTCACTGTTGGTTATAGCCATCCCAGTGGGTATAAAGTGGTATCACACTGTTGTTTTGATTTGCATTTTTCTAGTGACAAATAACATCAACCATCTTTTCATGGCTTATTGGCCATTTCTATATCTACTTTGGAAAAATGTCAAGTCAGATCCTTTGCTTTTTTTTTTTTTTTTTTGAGACAGAGTCTTGCTCTGTCACCCGGGTTAGAGTCCAGTGGTGTGATCACAGTTCACTGCAATCCCAGACTCTTGGGCTCAAGCCATCCTCCTGCCTCAGCCTCCCAAGTAGCTGGGACAACAGGTGTGAGCCACTGTACCTGGCCCCCTTTGCTTATGTTTTTTTTATTGGGTTTTTGTCCTTTTACCCTTGAGTTACAAGCATTCTTTATATATTCTGGATACAAATCTCTTATCAGAGATATGCTTTTCAAATATATTCTTCCATTCTATGGTTGTCTTTTCATTTTCTTGATGATATCCTTTTAAGCACCAAGTTTTAAAATTTTAATAAATTCTAATTTATCTATTATCTATTTTTTCTTTGCTTGTTTGTGTTTTTGGTGTCATATCTAAGGAATTATTTTACGTATAATCCAGGGTCTCAAAGGTTCATGCCTATGTTTTTTATTGGCTTTTGTTTTGTTTTGTTTTCTTTAGAGATGGGGTCTCACTATGTTGCCCAGCCTGGAGTACAGTGGCTATTCATAGGCACAATCATAGTGCACTACAGCCTCGAACTCCTGATCTCAAGCAATCCTCCTGTCTCAGCTTCTGTAGTAGCTGAGACTACAGGTGTGTGCCACCATGTGTGGCTCTGCTTTGTTCTAAGAGTTTTAGAGCTTTATCTCTTACATTTAGGTCTTTGATCTATTTTGAGTTAAATTTTTTTAAGAGATGCGGTCTTGCTATGTTCCAGGTTGGAATGAAGTGGCTATTCACAGGCACAGTCCTAGCCCATTGCAGCCTCGAACTCCTGGGCTCAAGCGATCCTCCTACCTCAACCTCCTGAGTAGCTGGAACTACAGTCATGTACCTCCATGGCCGGTTAATTTTTTTTTATTATTTTTTGTAGAGACAGGGTCCAGCTATTGCTCAGGCTGTCCTTTACAATGTTCTACATGTCTGTGGCTTGGAGGATGCTATCACGGTTCCGGTGGTTTGCTTTAGGTTCCACATTCAGCCAGGGACTGGTTCCCTATTTCACCGCTCTTGAGAGGATCCATCCTTGGGAACACACTGTCTTCCAAACTTCCATGGATGGGAGACTGTGATATTATTTTTCACACTTTTATTGAGATATCATTTACATATTATATAGTTCATACATTTAAAGCGTCCAATTAAATTGCATTTAGTATATTAACAAAGTTGCACATCCATTACCACAATCAATATTAGAGCATTTTAATGACCCTAAAAAGAAACTTCAGACCTGTTGTGATATAGGAAAAACCAAAGTGCATTTTCCTGCTACACTCAGAATACTTCATACGACATACCTCTGTGACCCCAGATGTGTGAAAGTTGTTTCTCCATACTACAAGCAAGAAATTCTGTAGTGGACACCAGCTGAGTGTCCTCTAATTCAACGCAATTCTGACATTATCTACCTGAAGAGAGCATCAGATCTCATAGGTTAAGGGCTCGGGCTCACAAGACTGCACACAACTGCAGGCACCAGTCACAAGTCTGGGCCTTCTGAGAGATCAGCTATAAATTTGTATTCCCATGACCTTCTCCTTGGGTTTGATTACTTAGCTTAAGTGGCTCACAGAACTCAAGAAAACACTTTACTTATGTTTACCCATTTATTAGAAAGAGTATTGCAAAGGATACAGATGAACAGCCCGATGGAAGAGATGTGCAGGGCAAGGTGTGTGGTCATGGAGTTTCCATGCCTTCTCTGGGCACACCACCCTCCAGGAACCTCATGTGTTAGTCTCAGGAGAGGATAGAAGCTCTCCTGAACCCTGTTCTTTTGGGCTTTTATGGAGGCTTCATTACGTAGGCAGAATTGATTAAATCATTGGTCCTTGGGGAAGAACTGAACCTTCGGCCCCTCTTCCCTCCCCTGAGGTTGGGGGGTGGGGCTGAAAATCCCAACTCTCCAATCGTGCCTAGTCTTTTTTGTGACCAGCCCCCATCCTGCAGCTACCTAGGGGCTGCCAGTCACCAGTCACCTCATTAGCATGTAAAAGCCACTCTTTTTAGGAGCTGTATGTCAGGAAACTGAAACTTGAAGATTAAATATATATATTTCGCAGTATCACAATTCTCTTTAGCTATCACCTCCTTACCTCCCACACCAGCCCTAAGCAACCATTAATCTCCTTTTGTCTTTATAGATTCGCCTATTCTGGATATTTTATATATAACAGATGGAATAATACAATATGTGGTCCTTTGGGACTTCCTCTTTCACTTAGCATGTTTCCAAGGTTCATACTTTTTCTGGCATATATCAGTACTTCATCCTTTTTTTTGTTAAAAAATATTCCATTGTATAAATATATATATTCTGTTGTATAAATGGTATAAATATATCACAATTTCTTTATTCTTTCACCTCTTGCTGGACATTAGGGATGTACCTAGTGTTTGACTATTATGAATAAAGCTGCTATGATTGTTCATGTACATTTTTTGTATGGGCATACGCTTTCCTTTTTTTTAGGTACCTACCTAAGAGTACAATTGCTGGGTCAAGGTAATTCTATGTTTAACTGTGGGAAAATTTGCCAGACTTATGTCCAATGTGGCTGTAACATCTTATATTCTTATCAGCAGTGTATGAGTGTTCTGATTTCTCTAAATGCTCACCGAAAGTTTTTCTAGCTGACTTTTTGATTAAAATCATCCCAGTTAGGGGGGGAGGGGGCAAGGGCAACATACGTAACCTAAACATCTGTACCCCTATAATATGCCGAAATAAAAAAAAAAGAAAAAAAATCATCACAGTGGGTTTGACGTGGTATCTCTTTGTGTTTTTGATTTGCATTTCCCTGATGATTAATGATGGTGAGCATATTTGTAAGCGCTTACTGGTCATTTGTATATCTTCTTTAGAGAATATCTTTTCAAATGTTTTGTCTATTTTTAAATTGAGTCATCTTTCTGTTTATTATTGAGTTGCAATGTCCTCCATATGTTCTAGATACAAGTTTCTTATTAGATATATGATTTGCAAACATTTTCTCCCATCGTGAGTTGTCTTTTCACTTTTTTGATGGTGTCCTTTGAAGCGTGGAAGTTTTAAATTTTGATATTACCCAATATATCTATTTTATCTTTTATTGCTTGTGCTTTCGGTGTTTGTGACATTGTTTTTAAGACTGGCTTCCTAGGTGTTACCCCTGAGTCAAAACAGCTTATTTATTATTCAGTCAATATTTGGCGAGAGCTTGTGTTTCAACTCCTCGTGCCAGTGAGTTTTCTGTCCTGCATTGATGAGTTTGTATGTGGCTTGGAAAATGCTTTTATGTCTCTCCTGCATCTTGCTCTACTGTTCACTCCTGATTGGCTACAACCATGCATATGTGCACAGACTTCCCCAAACCCAGAGCCAATTGTTATCCAGCGAGCTCTAGGTTGTCTCTTTCCTTAGTTCTCTGTATTAAATGTCTGGCCGATGTGCTATTTTGCTTGTTATTAGAGCTACCAGCCTTCTCCTAACTGCTCTCCTCCAAGGTCTCCATTGATAACAGATTGCTTCACTCTCTGTTCTAAATAAAGTTTAGTCCCTTTAGGCCAAGCAGCAGAGTTCTTAGTCCTTACGGCCTGTTAGCCTCCTGGAAAATCCCCATGACACTCTACCTGAGTAGGAACAAAGAGCCGCTTTTCATGAAATGATATCCCATTCTAGGAATGAACAGTGGAGGGCTACAGCAACCTCTACTCTTCATGGTTTGTCCATCCTGCTGTGGAGCTAGGATGGTGTCCATAGTGTACCATTATTCTGGGTTGCCACCACCTCTCAAGTCCCCTCTTCTCTTCCTCCTGGCCTCTAGGCTAGGAGTAAGGCCGAAAAAAATTTGTAGTACGGGTTGGAATGACAATCTATTGTATGTATTGTGTACCCCAGTGACTATCCCTGTAGCCCAAAGAGGCTGGAGCAGAGGAGAAACCTCTCGGCCTTTGCCACTTGCTCACAGAGAACCTATTTGTCACTTCAAGTAGGGTCCCTTGCTGGTAAGAGTGCAAATGGTGATTGAGACAGAACAAAAAACAGAAAATGTATCCCGCAACGTTCGCAAACCTATTTAGAGATAAAAAAAAATTTAAATAAGTAGACTTTCAAACAATATTGTTGTAAGTTGTATCATTCATACACCTTAATTACTCCCTCCCCAGGTGAGAGGCGGGTTCCCAAGACCAGACCCTGCCAGTGCCCTATTACTCCCTCTTTTTGCCAAAGAACTGCTGGGGGCCAGCGCCTCTTGTGCGGCCTTCTGGGGGCTGCTGCAGATGTTGCCTGCGCTGCCTAGGTGAGTGGGGATGTGCTCGGTCCAAAGGAGTGGCAGCCACTGGCAGGTTTCCCCAGCCTGACTGGTGCCCTGATTTATATCTTCCTTCTTTTGAAAAAAAAGTACACACTCCTCTTGCAAAATAATGCTCACCTAAGGAAACATGCATATGGTAGAAAGGAAAAGGAAAGCCAGTGATGCCACCACTCAGAGATAAAGATAAGGAATGTTACATAGGGACTTGTATTCTCCCGGGCACCTTGTTGCCTAAGGACAAAGAGATGCAAATAAAAATAGTCTTAAAACAATAGTCAAGCACTTTGGGAGGATCACTTGAGCCCAGGAGTTCCAGGCCCAGGAATTCTCAGCTGCAGTGAGCTGTGATCCTACCAGTGCACTCCAGCCTGGGTGACAGAGCTAGACCCTGTCTCAAAAAAAAAAAAAAAAAGTCTAGTGCGTTCCATAGGTCCATGGTAACCTGCTGGATATTTGCATACTAAATGATTGACTATGAAGATATAGTTGTGGACCCTTTTTATTTCCATTGACAAATGTAATCCTTGCTCGATTATTTTTTCAGAACAAAATCTTCAAAATACAGAAGTGTTTCCAGGGAGAGTTGAAGTCTCCCCATCCAGATCCACGACCCAGTGTAACCACCAGTAAAGATTACTGTGTGCGTGTGTGCTAATTTTTCTATGTTTATAAAATCATTTATATATGTATTAAAATCATGTTTAAAAGAAATCTCGGTATTAACGCCAGGGTGCCCAACTGGCCTTTGACCGCCTCCAACTCCTCAGAAGGTCCTGCCTCCATTCCACTCCTCCTGCACCTGAGCTTCCCATGCTCAGGCCCGCCCCCCACCACCCAAGATCACCTGCCGGCCAGCTACTCCCAGCCGTGGGCTCAGGCCCTCACTCACAGCCCCTCATTCTGACTGAGTCCTTTGCTGTTGGGGCACAGGCAAGACTAGGAGGATAATGAGGCAACAGAAGTGCTTTGTCTTGGACTGACAGCTGCCTTTTTGCATTTCAAGCCTTCAGTTGGTGGGGGATGGATTGGAGGGATGGCTCAATGCTCTGCCACAACTTTCCCACTGTGGAATGAGTGGAAAGGGAAGAGAGCTTCCCCCTCCTTCCCAGGAGGGACCATATCACAAAGCCCTGGGCTGTGAATCTCAGCTGCCCCTCTCTGGATTCCTCCCTGTTTTTCTCCTCCTTCGCTTTAGGGAGCAATGGCCATTCCCCCATGCAGAGAACCAAGTCACAGCCTTTTTTCTGTCCCCTTCCCTAGACGGACACAAATTCAGCAACTACTCATCGTGCCAGGAAACTGAGGTCCATGAAAGCTAAATGGCGTTGCCAAGGCAGACCAGGGTGGCAGAGGATGGCTTCACACATGCAGGGCTCTCACGCTGTAAATCCTTTCTTCTCTCTGCATGCTATAAATGGATTTTAAAATTTTACCTTAGAGTGGTATCTTAGTTTATTTTCTGTTGCTTTAACAGAATACCACAGACTAGGTAATTTATAAACAATAGAAGTTTATTTGGCTTATGGCTCTGAAGGCTGGGGAGTCCAAGAGCATGGTGCTGGCATCTGGTGGGGGTCGTCTTGCTGTATCATCCCATGGCAGAAAGGTGAAAGGGCAAACCAGTGTGTAAGACAGAGAGAAAATCAGAACCAAACTTAACCTTTTATCAGGAGCCCACTCCCTTGATAACTAATCCACTTCCATAATTAAGGGTTTAGTCCATTCATGAAGGCAGAGCCTAATCACCTCTTAAAGGTCTCACCTCTTAATATGGTCACAGTGGCAATTAAATTTCAACATGAGTTTCGGAGAGGACATTCAAACTGCAGCAGGTGGAGACCAACTCTATGAGGACTGAACTCTGACCTTTTTTTTCCTCTTGCCCAAATTCCTTTCTAAGAAGCCTGGTGGATCATGCCTACAAATGATAAAATCTCATTAAATGGGTTTTTATTAACACAGTATAATGTGGCTTACTTTCCAACCTGATTCCAGTATATCATCACATGACCGATAGAAGACCCCATATCTTAACTAGAGTATTCTTTTCTACTGACTCCAGGTCTTTAGACAAACCTTAACTCTTTCAACCAATTGCCAACTAAAGAATCCCTAAAACTCACCTATGACTTGTAAGCCCTCACTTCAAGCTGCTCTGCCTTTTTGGGCCAAACCGAGATATACCTTCCATGTATTGATTTATGGTTTTACCTGTAATTCCTGTTTCCATGAATGCATAAAATCAAACTGTAGGCTGGTTGTGGTGGCTCACACCTGTAATCCCAGGACTTTAGGAAGCCGAGGCAGGAGGTGGCTTGAGCCCAGGAGTTCAAGACCAGCCTGAGCAACATAGTGAGACCCTTCCTCCACAAAAAATGTAAAAATAGTGGGTGTGTTGGGGCACACCTGTAGTCCAAGCTACTTGGGAGGCTGAGGCAGGAGGATTGCTTGAGCCCAGGAGTTGGAGGTTGTAGTGAGCTATGATGACACCAGTACACTCTAGCCCGGGCAACAGAGTGAGATCCTGTCTCAACAACAACAACAACAAGAACAAAACTATAACCTGGCCGCCTGGGGCACATTTTCTCGATACCTCTTGAGACCAGTTCCCTCGGCTGCAATAACACATATTCAGCTCAGAATAAACCTCTTTAAATTATTTTACATAGTTTGAGGTTTTCTGTTGATATTTACCTACAAAACTCTCAACACTTGATGCTCCTAGACGCCCTGCCCCAGCTCCAACTCCCCTTCTCTGTGCCTGTCTGGTTTCAAGGGCAAGAAAGGTAAGTTCACTGTACTCCAATTCTTTTTTCAGCTAGAAGCCAGGACCATCTTGACTTCATTTATAATTTGCTCCTGTTCTCTCCAGTTTAGCCCCTGCTTGGGGCCCTGAGGATTAGATACCCTTATGGTCCCAGTTCCTGGCCTGTGGACAAATTTGGATTTTCCAAGCTCTACACTCAGTGTATCCATCTCACCTCTCTGGGCTCTGCATCCCCTGGGACTCCCCAGTTTTCTCTGGCCCTTTGGAACACAAATCTTAGTCTCTTCAGGAAGGGGAAGCCAAGGCTGGCAAAGACTGTTCCTGAAATCCACACGCTCACCTGTTGTGCTCCCAGAACCCTGCTGCCTAAATGCATCCCATCATGGTTTCAGGACAGATATTCACGAACATTGTCATATATGGTCAGGGTCAAAGGGACCTCTGCTTTAAGGTCAGATCAAATCCTTCCCACATGAAGACTTTGTTTTCCCACCAATGTCAGACTGTTTCTCAAAAGTTTAAAGCATTCCTTGCATCTTGAAATAGATGGGGCTTTGTCAGGATTTCATCCAATCCCAATACCCACTGGAGTATTGGGCTCAATTTTAAACAAGCACTATGCAATTTGGCCACTAGATGGCAGGACCTCTTCAGCATGAGTATAACATGGAGCTGGCTCAGAAAACCCCTGAGTGTTCATTATCAACCAGTCCCAGACAAAGTAAAAGGAATTTACCAAGTTTGGTGAAAGGAGCTCTTCATGTATGAAGCTTCACAAGTTTATCCTTATTTTGATAATGATATTAGCAAATACAATTGTGATCAACTGGATTGTTTCCATAGTGATAAGTCTGTCCTTGTTACACCCTCTCTCCACACCTAAGAACTCTTGTAAGGAAAGCCACTTTAATCAGGAAAGAAAATTGGAGACTTTTTATAGAAATACAGGGCAAATACAGAGACTCCACTTTTGTCGAAAAATGTTCTTCAAAGGAAGTCTCTGGGAATCCTCAGCAACTTTCCTGAACACAGGTCATTTCCAACACAGAGAACTGATCTAAATTTTATGCAGAGCAATTATTCACAGTTAGGCCTTTACAATAATTGATTTCTGTGCTAAGTACACTGAACTCCTTCAAAGGGTGGAGTGGGTGTATTGCAAAATTATTTTCCTCTTTTGAGAAGACAAAGTCAGAAGAGATGAGGGAATGGGCTGAAAGAGCAGTAGAGAAGAGGATACCAGTTCTGGGCCTGTGAGTAGGGGTAAAAACTTGAGTGCACTTTCTCATTGCTGTACATACAAACAATTGGGAGATGGAGTCCATTGTTTCCAGGGTCAAAGAACAGAAGGAACAACACTGTAGTAAAACAAGTGGGACTTATTGCTCATTGAAGGAAACATGTAGTACCTCCATAAAAGGGTGTTAGAAGGGACTTATTTTGGCCAAGTGTGGTGGCTTATGCCTGTAATCCTAGCACTTTGGGAGGCTGAGGTGGGGATGATGGCTTGAGCTCAGGAGTTTGAGACCAACCTGGGCAACATAGCGAGACCCTGTCTATACAAAAAAATAAAAATATTAGCCAGGTGTGGTGACATGCACCGGTAGTCCTAGCTATTCGGGAGGGTGAGGCAGGAGGATCCCTTGAGCCCCGGAGTTAGAAACTGCAGTGACCTATGATCGTGCCAAGACACTCCAGCCTAGGAGATGGAGCAAGATTCTGCCTCTAAAAAAAATAAATAAGTACATTTAAAAAAATAAAAATAGAAAGGACTTATTTCAGGATTTGGGTTTGTATTAGGTGGTTTTAGAGAGGATTTAAGTAATTAGTACTTTGAATTCGATGCTAGGAGGGAGTGAGAGTAATTCTGTAATTGAGAATCTTAATAAGTTTATCTCAGAGGAGGCAAGAAAACAGTGAGGCTAAAGCTGTAGTTGGTTAAAAGAACAAAAAGCAGCAGTCATTCATGTTAGTTAGGATACGGGGCTACTGGTCATTTCTGTAGCTTACACAATGTTCCTGTTTAGTCTGTGTTAAAATGTAATTATGGTGTGGCCTTGTTTTTGCCCTGGTCCATCACTGTCACAGAGTAGCCTTGTCTGGTGTTGCTGTTCTGTGAGATTGCTCGCGTTCAACTGTTGCGGCTACTTTTTCCGCTCCTGAGCTTGGTAGCGAAGGAATAATTACTCAAAACACATAGTGTTTAGAGAGAAAGGGAGAGACCAAAATCTAAAGGGGAAAATGACCTCCTTAGCTAACTTCCTCCCCGTATTTATTTCCAAGGACACGTACAAAGTGTCAGGGCCTGGCGTTTGTTAATTTCTTTAACAATTTCCATACAGGTCAGCTATTTTCAGCTGACCTTTGCACTCAGCAAACGAGCAGCTTCGGGCAGGCGTTTTCACCTTGCTCACGTTTTTTCCATCCATCCTTTCTTCTAGGCCCAGCCCCTACATTCAACAGCAGGTCCAGCGGTGAGTGCAGGGCCAGTTCCTCGCAACACTGAGGCCAGGCTGACAGGGGATGCCTTGCTCTTTCTGTCTCCCCCTCTGGCCAAGGGCAGATGAAGTTGGCCTCCAGAACATTCATTGACAATATCCAGATTTTCACCACAGCCAAGATTTTGCTTTAGAAACTACTTGCAGAGATTGTAGTCTCAATTTGGAGTTTCATCAGTCTCTCCTGCTCCTTTCGTTGCGGGGCAAATTGTTGATCCTCTGATTTGACAGTGGTTGCAGAATAGCACATAAGACTGATGGGGTTCAGGACATGCCATCCCAAAATATGACTGCAGGAGGCAAAATATGACCGCAGGACATGCAACTCCAAAATATGCCTGTTTGGCATAAAGATTATTTTGAGGTCATTATTTTGAGAAACAGTAGGCACAGGAGAAACTCTGAAAACAGGATTAGAGATTACTCTTTTGTAAGAGAAATTTACATCTATAAAAGGAAATCTGCATTTGTAAGGGTTTCTCCAGCTCTGCACCAGGATGAGAATAATGACTCTAAAGTACTGGAGACTCTTATCAATGGAGAAGGCATGGATTTAAATCTGCATAACAAACTTT
>NW_012149964.1:2144001-2257444 GCF_000956105.1 Propithecus coquereli | reverse complement strand
CTGCCTCAGCCTCCCGAGTAGCTGGGACTACAGGCATGCGCCACCATGCCCGGATAATTTTTTTGTTTCTATTTTTAGTTGACTGGCTAACTTTTTTTTCTATTTTTAGTAGACACGGGGTCTTGCTCTTGCTCTTGCTCAGGCTGGTCTCGAATTCCTGAGCTCATGGGATCCTCCCGCCTCAGCCTCCCAGAGTGCCAAGATTTACAGGCGTGAGCCACCGCAACCAGCCACTTTTCATTTTTTTAACTTAGTCACAGTTTACTTATTTTGTAGTATGTAGGTGCAGCAAGGAGTGTTTGCTGTAGCATAAATTCCCCCTTAGCTAGTTAAGAGGTAATCTAGGACTATATAATTGCCCATAACAATTCTGGCTAATGAGTTTAGAGTAGTTCCTTTGCCTTTCAGAGTTGAAGTTGTATTACTTATGACTTTCGTTAGGGTCCGAGGCAAATTTTGGACCATGCTTGCCAGTGGTATTATTTTTAATGGGGGAACTGCAACTTATATAGTATGTAAGAAAAGGGAGTCACTTATGCCTTCTGGGAGTTTGTTTACTTTTGAAGAAGCTTGTGTGTACTGCATTTTGGAGGTTTCTGGGTAGGATTTTTTTCCAGGGAAACATGATCCACTGGAGGGATGATACTTTTAAATAACTGAAAGTGTCTCACAATTATCCTGAATATACAAGATAAATTAGTATGTGGCAAACCAGTGTAAGTGTAAGCCCAATATCCATATAAAATGTAGTACCCTAGTAGGAGGTAGACCATATTGGGAGTATAAGCACCATTAATCACAATAGGGGAAGGCCGGATGCGGTGGCTTATGCCTGTAATCCTAGCCCTCTTGGAAGGCTGAGGTGGGAAGGATCCCTTGAGCTCAGGAGTTCAAGACCAGCCTGAGCAAGAGACCCTCGTCTCTACTAAAAATAGAAAAATTAGCTGGGCGTCATGGCACACGCCTGTAGTCCCAGCCACTTGGGAGGCTGAGGCAGGAGGATCGCTTGAGCCCAGGAGTTTGAGGTTGCTGTGGGGTAGGCTGACACCAGGGCACTCTACTCAGGGCAACAGAGTGAGACCCTATCTTGGAAAAAAAAAATAGGAGTAAGCCAGTTTTGTGTCCCTTGAAGTAGAGAAATTTTTGAGTGGAGTTAAATAGTTCAGCAAAGCAGGATGACATGTTTCTGAAGAGAATAAACTGACTATTGTGGTCAAAGAGCATCAATATTATTGCCTACTTCTGATTGGCTAGGTCTTGATGATAGTATTATACTAACTTTAGCAGAATGTGAGGTCAGAGTCCATTTTCACAAGGATGAAGGTTGGGATTAATGTTAAGAGGGAAGTTGAAGTGCAAGAAGGGGCCCATGAAAGGGAATCTGCTTTCTGAAGTGTTTAAAGGAATTGCTATTAAATTACTTGTCATCAGGTTCTGGTGGAAGATGTTAGATCCAGCAATCAGTTAAACTCAGAGCAGTATCTAGGGCCTGTGAAAAACTTAAAGGTGAATTCTGTTTTCCCTTAAGTGGCAGAAGACAATCATAGAGGTTCAAAATAAGAGGACGAAGATAAGGGTAATCATACTAGTGTTCTAGAGCATGTTGTAGTGAAATAATAGTTAATATTAGTAGAAGGGCGTAGGGACCAAGGCTTTTGGCCCCCTTAAAGGTTCGCTGAAAAATCACTGACATGAGTGTTAAAATCCCTGGGAAATAACCTGCTCTCTCGCTTCTGTCAGTATACTTAAGCAAAGAATAAAGGCGCAAAGGGGGAGGAGGGTACATTTCACACAGCTGCAAGTGTCAACAAGATAAAATAACAGCTAGACCAGAGGGCCAGAATGCCCCGGAGCACTGAAACGCCCAGGGGTGTCTCATGTACCCCGCTAACAGGGAGTGAAACATACTCTGACTTAGGACAGGATATTAAATGTATCTTTGACTAAAATTAATGATGATTAATGCTAATCTAAGCTTCTGTAACCCTGCTTGCGCAAATAGATGATTTTACAGGATGTGGTTTTTTCCTTTAGAAGAGCCCATCTCTCCTGGCTCGGGCTGCTCTCTGTGCTGCTGCCTCTCAGTGGTGCAGAGGGTAGTCGCTGGCCAGCTAATAAAGACTCACAATTTGGCTCAGTTTGGTCTCTCGGTGGTCACTTCTCGCACTCTGTACCATAACAATGAGGTAGATTGATTAATAGGAGAAAAGGCATGCAAATTTATTTACATGTATACACGGGAGCCTTCAGAATGAAGATTCAAAGATATGGGAGAAATTATTCATTTTTATGTTTAAATTCAATAAAGTATAGACATCTGTGTACACATATGACTGGACAAAAAGGGTATGATCTAATGTTAATAAACTGAATGGGGAAACCCAGCAAGGCCTGTGTGTCTAGATTCTTCTTGGCCTTTCTGAGCAGCATTCCTTCTTCTGGGGACAGGCCCGAACCCTCTCTGGAATGGGGGTCTTATGACCTACAGTCAAACAAGGTAGGTCAGACAATTTCTTTATGGCCAGTTTTTATACAGAATAATTTTAAATTTTATGGCTGGCTTTTGGGAAAAGGGGTTCTGGTTTCTATGACTTGCCCTGGAGAACAGGGATTCTAGTCTCTAGGGCTAGCCTCAGGGAAGAATGGGACTGAGAAGCAGGATAGGAGAAGGTCAGAGAAAAACTTTTGCTACTAAGGCCTTCATTTTGGGGTATTGTTTTCTGAGCCCCAACAAGGGCAAAGAACAGAAAAAGAGTGTTTAAGAATCAGAAAATTGGCTGGGAATGGTGGCTCACGCCTGTAATCCTAGCACTCTGGGAGGCTGAGGCTGGTGGATCGCTTGAGGTCAGGAGTTCGAGACCAGCCTGAGCAAGAGCGAGACCGCCCCCCCCCCCGCCATCTCTATTAAAAAATAGAAAGAAATAATCTAGACAACTAAAAATATAATACATATATAAAAATTAGCCGGGCATGGTGGCACATGCCTGTAGTCCCAGCTACTCGGGAGACTGAGGCAGAAGGATCGCTTGAGCCCAGGAGTCTGAGGTCGCTGTGAGTTAGGCTGATGCCACGGCACTCTAGCCCGGGCAACAGAGCAGGACTCTGTCTCAGAAAAAAAAAAAAAAAGAATCAGAAAATTAGGCTGAGGTGGGAGGATCAGTTGAGCCCAGGAGTTTGAGGTTACAATGAGCCATGATTGTGCCACTGCCTCCCAGGCTGTGTGACAGAGTGAGACCCCCATCTCTGAAAAAAAAAAATTCAGAAAATTAATCTTGTTCTGTTGTCGTGTGTGGAAGTTCCGAAGTCAGCAGCTTGCTTTGTCTTACGCAGAAGCTGTCCACTTCTATATACAGTGGCTTCTAGAGGATTCCCAGGAGTCCTCAATTTAAGTGCTTCTGATAAATGGATGTCTATTAGAGTAGAGGAAGTGATGTATACCTTTTAAGTTAAAGATTTTTTTTTTCTCCTGGATAGGGCTTGGCAAAAGACTTCGTCTCTGCCAAGTCACCCACTGCTAGTTAAAGGTTTTATATATGATTGTCAGAAAAAGGAAAATGAAAAAGAAAATTTTAATAGTGGACAAAGATGGCTGTATTGGACACATGCATAATAAAACCCAGGGCTATAATCTAAAGATGACCTCTTTCCTGTGTAACTGGAGTTTGTTAAATATTTCACTGATGGGTGCTGGTTATAACCCCATTTATTGGATGTAGAACAAAGACAGAATGAAATTCGTCACCCCCTCACCAGACCCTAAGATGCCTAACTTTTCTCCCTCCCCACTCAGCTGCATATTTACCTTATCTTATGCATAGAGTCACTGAGCACCCATCAGAATCACAAGAATGTAACTGTTGCTTCACTACCTGCTTCTCCCACCTTATGTGCCACACATAGCCCCCTTCTGCCCACCCCTACCCGCCCCCCCCCATTAGAAAGCGTATGTATACTGTGCCTCATGCAGCCT
The DNA here is from genome assembly GCF_000956105.1 of Propithecus coquereli. Taxonomy (NCBI): domain Eukaryota; kingdom Metazoa; phylum Chordata; class Mammalia; order Primates; family Indriidae; genus Propithecus; species Propithecus coquereli. The sequence continues at coordinate 2,253,474 of NW_012149964.1, read as the reverse complement.
ACGTCACGATACATTGTCGGTTTGTACTGAGTGAATCTGTGTTCCCAGGCTTAAGTCGTCAAACTTGGCTCGGAATAAATCTGCCCGTGATTTCTCTAAGTTCTAGAGAACTGTTATTTCACCTTTTGGTCTAGAAAACTGTTATTTCACCTTTCCATGAACACTCTTAAGTATCAACGTGTTGGAGTTTTACTGACACGTGAACTTGTTAACGGTACTGACAGGATACGTTTTACCAAGGCTCAGGGAAGCTTTATTTCTGTTGCCTATTCCAGAAGACCAATCTCCAGGTTGCAGATCATGCAGAGGATGTTTAGGTATGTTCTTCAAAAATGCACACTATCTGTTGGTCATGAACCTGGAGGCATTGTATGAGTCTCTTGGAATATTCAGTCACAATAGCTTGTAATAGAGTAGAATCTGGGATTGGAAGTGAAATTCCCAAATGCCTGAGGCAGCCTTTTATTAACTTGTAAGGAGATAACTTATGGATCCTTGAGAGCTTTTATCTTATTGTCAACAAGGCAGTTCTTTGGGCCTGGAAAGTCCAAGGGATTTTCAGAGCTTTTGATAATTACGATTTGAGAGTTCTGTTAATTGTCTTTATTTTCTACAATTTTGAGCATACTAAGGATAGAGGAATTTCTGAGTAAAATGCAATACATTGAAGGTTTTAAAAATAATGATACCAGCAACAAAATGTGTATTCCTCTTACTAGAAACATACCTTGGGATTTCCCACATCAAAAGTACAAAATCAAGCAATTTAAAAAATCACTACATTCAGCACTCTAGGAAGGAGAGGCCTCAACTCACCTTAAGAATAGACAATGATAACCAGAACACACTCATAGCCCATTTGGAGACATCTAAAAAGGGCCTCAAGGCTTTGGTTCCTGTTCATGTCCTACCTTAATAGTTTTGAAGGGGGAACACTCATTCTATGCCCATAGAATGAGGTGTTTCTTGATTTAAAAAAGAAACAAAGAAAAGAAAAGAAAAAGAAACAAGTCTTGAAGGATTGTGCAGTTGCACATGGGGCATGTCTTGGAAACATCCTCAGCAGTATGTCTTAAAATTCCCCTAGAAGATTGGTTCAGTATTATGGCCAATCCATCACCACTGTTGAGGGTGAAATCATGAAGCATTTTTGCTAAAATTTGTTTTTATTATGATTATCTTCTTAGATAATGGTAAAGAATCTACAGGTTTTTAAATTCACCATTTAGTTTATAAGGGTTCCTGGAGAGGTCAGGAAATCTCATTTTTTTAAATTTATTTTTTTATTTCAGCATATTATAGGGGTATAGATGTTTAGGTTACGTATGTTGCCCTTGCCCCCCCGCCCCTCTAAGTCCGAGTTTCAAAAAAATATGGAACGCTTCACGAATTTGCGTGTCATCCTTGCGCAGGGGCCATGCTAATCTCTGTATCGTTCCAATTTTAGTATATGTGCTGCCAAAGCGAGCACAGGAAATCTCATTTTTGAGGGGGAGACAGAGTCTCGCTCTGTCACCCTGGGTAGAGTGCAGTGGCGGCATCAGCTCACAGCAACTTCAAACTCCTGGGCTCAAGTGATCTTCCTGCCTCAGCCTCTGTAGTAGCTGGGGCTACAGGAACATGCCACCATACCTGGCTAATTTTTCTATTTTTTGTGGAGACAGGGTCTCGCTCTTGCTCTATCTCGTCTCGAACTCCTGAGCTCAAGAGATCCTCGCGCCTGGGCCTCCCAGAGTGCTAGGATTACAGGCGTGAGCCACCGCGCCCAGATGAGTATTTTTGTTTTAACTTGAAGAATATTCAATCCTCGAAAGGTACTTAATTATTATATCATATTTTCTGTATACATAACTAACTTAGGAAGTTAAACTTTTAAAATTTGTCAAGAAGTTTATCATCAGCATTATTATTATTAAGTTTGGCAGACAAAAGCTCTCACAACAGTTTTGACTTAATTAAAATTTGGAGAATCACATGGTGGAAAGGGCAAAATTTTAAAATAAGTGGGAGAAATTTACTTGTCCTTTTTTTTTGTAGGATCAAGGAGCGAATTTTTGTATTACCGTCCTAGTTAGGGCAGCTATAACAAAGTACAATAGACTGGGTGGTTTATAAACAACAGAAATTTATTTCTCACAGTTCTGGAGGCTGAAGTCCAAGATTAGGTGCCGTCATGGTTGGTTCTGGTGAAGACTGTCTTCCCGGTTGCAGACTGCTGACTTATTGTGTCCTCACTTGGCAGAAAGCGAGTAAGAGAGCTCTCTGGGGGGCCCTTTTATAAAGGCACTTATCTCATTCACAAGGGCTCCACCCTCATGACCTAAATGCTCCCACAGGCCCCACCGCCCAATACCATCACATGGGGGTTAGGATTTCAACATATGAATTTTGGGGGAACACAAACATTCAGTCCACTGCTATTACCTAATGGCCATTTTAGGAAACCCAAAGATAGTTTAGGTGTAAAATATATCTTAATAGTTTTATAATTCTGAATTTAGAACCTGTATTTGGGAAAGGCAAAATCAAGAATAGTTGGTAGAGGAGACATAGTCTGAGTCATAGGTATTTAAAAATAAGAAATATTTACAATCAACGCTATAAAATCACACTAGTTTGTACCAAAGCTAAACCTGTAATTAGCCAAAATAAAACATAAAAAAAAGGCAAAAAGCAGTAGCAATTACTCATATTAGCCAGGAGAGGGAGATGTTTGCTCATTTTTGTGGCTTGGATAACGTTTGTGTTTTGTCTGTGTTCAGACATGATTATACAGTGGTTCTCGCTTTTTATCTCATTTCATCACTGTTACAGAGGGATCTGGTCAGAGGTTGGTGCTCTGTGAGATTGTTTACGCTCATAGGAGAACAACAAGGCCTAGCTGTGAATGCCAGGCCAGCTCCCGTATGTCTGGGGTTATTTTTCTCTCTCGTCACTAGCATTGGGCTGTGGTAGGGGAAATTGGTGATGCTGTTTAAATATATGTCTTATGTATATTTTAAGTCTGACCTGTCAGGCCTTACAAGTCCCGAGTAGCTGGGACTACAGGTGCGCACCACCGTACCTGGCTAATTTTTAAAAACTTTTGGTAGAGATGTGGTCTCACTACGCGTTGCTCAGGCTGGTCTTGAACTCGTGGCCTCAAGTGATCCTCCTGTCTCAGCCTCCCAAAGTGCTGGGATTACAGGTGTGAGCGCTCGGCCTTGGGCTATTTTATATGCCTATCCATGGAGTGTTCCCAGGAAGGTACATACAGATATATAAAGGACAGAGGACCAATTGCAATTAAATAAGCAATGATTGCTTTTGTTCTATTGCTAATATGATGAATATATTTTAAAGAATAAGAAAATATGTTATTAAAAACATGATCTGTCAGTCTATCACCTGGAGGTAACCATTGGCAATGTTTTGGTTTATCTTCTTCCTGACCTTTTTTTCACTATGTATGGGTATCCACGTGCACACAGACATATACACACACACTTAAACCAAAACCTTCCTCATTCAGTTGGCCATGGCCATAGGGATACTTGCTCTGTTCTGAATAGGACTCTCATCATTCACAGTAAGTGCTAGGGAAGCGTTCCCTCGGGGGTTTCTTCTCTGATTCCAGCTACCAAGGCCATAATGAAGAGGGAAGTAGAGTCCAAATCCACCTCAGGAATGCAGTAACATTGAAAGCAAGGAAGAGAAGATAAGTGGAAATTCAGGCCAGCTGGTTACTAGCCCCAAATCAAATTCAGGCTATCACTACACATAAAATAGAACAAAATTAGTAGTAAGAAGCCATTTTCTTTCGTGTTAAATACTGAAATAACAGAATCATTGCAGCATGAGATGATGAACCTTTTGCAGGGTCTTGCTCTTTGCTCTTCTTATCCGGAAGCTAGTCAGTCCATGTAAGGATCCCAGAGGTGATCAGGCTTTATGGACTAACTGAAGGAAACAAAATGCCAGAGAAACTCCTGAATTATACACCAGAAACTATTTGATTCCCTGCTAGTGGGGGATATAGTTCTAGGCACTGCCAATAGCAAAGCCTCTCTCACGCCACAGTGGCTCTGGGAGGTCCAAAAACACACTGGAGAGTGGCAGATGAATATGGAGTCGGAGGCCACAGAGTTTTGTCCATCCAGGGTATTATGAGCCTTCGAACTACCTCTGTTCACATAGCTGAAAATGTGCCTTAAGTCTGCTCTCCTGCACCTCCTAGGCACCTTCCTCAAGCCGACCCAAAGATAAGAATTTGGCTTTTCTACATTAGACCCTGTCTTAGTCAGCTCAGGTTGCATAACGAAATACCATAGACTGTGTGGCTTAAACAGCAGACATTTATTTCTCACAGTTCTGGAGGTTGGGAAGTCCAAGATCAAGGTGCCAGCTAATTTAGTGTCTGAAGAGGCTTCTCTTTCTGGCTTGCAGATGGTGGAGGGAGAGAGAGAGAGAGAGAGAGAGAGAGGGAGGGAGGGAGAGAGATCTGGTGTCTCTTATTATAAGGCCACTAATCCAAACATGGGGGCTCCAAATTACCTGCCAAAGGCCCGACCTCTTAATATCATCACTTTGTGGGTTAGAGCTTCAGCATATACATTTTGGAGGTGACACATGTAGGGGCAAAGGGAAAGTTTCCCTTCCTCCTCTGAAGGTTCACTGAAAAATAAACTGATGAAAGGCAAATTAATAGGAGAAGAGACATGCAAAATTTATTTTAACGTGGATAACACAGGGGCGTTGCAGGAGAATGATTACCCAATAATCCGATGGGGTTATTATACCCTTCTTCATAGAGGAAAGGAAGATGAGGAAATGTGAATGGTTTTAAGGGGGATAGTAAATGATTTTTAGGGGAATTCAATGGGCTTGGAGAACATACTTTGGCCAAGGACAAAGTCTGTTGGGCACACAGAGCAGATAATGGTTTATGACAAAAGTCTGTCCAGGTGTGTTGACAGACTTCAATCTCTCTTCCTAGGATATAAGTGAAATTAATGAAAACTCAGGGAAAGTACCAGAGGTAACTGTTTTCTTCTCTGGCAGGCCCGGACTTTGGGCAGATAAGGGCATATCAGAATAAAGCTTCATCAGTGTCTGCTGGTCTCCAATGGCCTTTAATTTAAAATAACTAGCATATCATGGTGTCATATTTTGGGGTGAAACTCCCTCGTCTCCTTCACACAAATATTTAGTCTATAACATTTTACCTCTGCCCCTCTAAATTAATCTCCTATGCAAAATACATTTATTTCATCCCAATAACCCCAAAAGTCTTGACTCAATCCAGCATCAACTCAAAAGTCTAAAGTCCAAAGTCTCATTTAAAAAATATCGAAATCAGATAAGGGTGAGATTTAAGGTATGATTCATCCTGAGGCAAAATTTCTCTCTAGCTGTGAACTTACAAAATCCAGACAAGTTATGTGTTTCCAAAATATAATGGTGGGACAGGCATAGGATAGACATTTCCATTCCAAAAGGGAGAAATAGGAAAGAAGAAAGGAGTGAGGGGTTCCAAGTCAGTCCAAAACTTAGGAAGGCAAATCCCAAGGGATCTTATTGCTCAAGAATAATACTCTTTGGCTTGATGTTCTGCCCTCCAGGCCCAGTGGAGTGACATCACCCCCATAGCTTGGCAGGACACCACCCATGCTGTAGCTCTCTGTATGGGCCATAGTCCTGTACTTAAAAAATTTTTTTTTTTGTAGAGATGGGGGTCTTGCTTTGTTGCCCAAGCTGTTCTCAAATTCCTGATCTCAAGCAATCCTCCCGTCTCAGCCTCTTAAAGTGTTAGGATTATAGGCATGAGCCACCACACCCAGCCCTGGGATGTTTTTGACAGTCCTGCTATAAGAATATTACGAGTACCCCAGTCTTTAATATTGTGATTCCCAGGAAATGTTCATTTGAAAGCAGAGTATCATGGCAATAAAACCTTTTGGAAACCAAGGTGAGACACCTTGGTATGCTCAAGGAAGATGACAAGAACAGAGCAGATATTTTGCTTAGAATAAATTAGAGCTTTTCTTGTGCATATTTAAGTTGTTGGTCATTTGGTGCCTCACACCATATCCTGACCACACTTCAACCTCCAGCTCCAGCTCAAGGTATAGACAACAACAGGTGAAATTCAGAGTTGGGGTGAGCATGTGTCTGGCATACTGCTTGGTCATGAAAATAGCTCAGATTTACTGGCATCTTTAGACACTGTCAAAACGTGTGTGTGTGTGTATGTGTGTGTGTGTATAAACAAAATGTGTGCCTGTATATTTGTGGGTACACAAGTTGGGAGTGGTATTGAGTAGTAAGAGATGTGGCTAGACAAGCATCAGATCCAAGTCACTTACTAAGGGAGTTGGATTTATCCAGTATGTGACAGAGCCATTGTTAGATTGAGAGATGAGATTCTAATCTCGACTCTTGATAAGTTCACCAAGGTCCAGCATCAACTGAGGCTTAATTCACACGGCCCTGTAAAAGGAGTCCTGGAAAGGGAAATAAGGTATTCTCAGATGAAGAAAACCTAAGGGAATTTTTCATCAGAAGACCTACCATTAAAGAATGACTAAAGGAAGTTCTCTACAGAGAAAGGAAACTATAACCTAAGGATGCTGGAACCCAAGAAGGAAGAAAGAACACTAGAATGGGTATGATAGAGGTAAATGTAATAGACTAGGCTTCTCGTCATGAGTTTTTAAGATACTATTTGAGGGTTGTAGCCAAAATTGTATATATCTAACATGGTTCTCCATGTATATAGAGAAACTAGTTAAGACATTTATATTTAACAGGTAGAGGGTGAAGAGAGGTTTATACCTCACTTGAAGTGGTAAAATGTCGATCACTAGTAGACTGTGATGTGCTACATACATATATTCTAACATCTAGAGCACGTCCTAAAAAAAGAGACATATGGAAGAATACTATTGATATATCAAAATGAAATTTTCATTTTCTTTTTAAAAATTTTCTTTCTTTTTTTTCTTTTCTTTTCTTTTTTAGAAATAGAGCCTTGCTATGTTGCCCAGGCTGGCCTCAAACTCCTGGACTCAAGCGATTCTCTCACTTCAATTTCCCCAGTAGCTGGGACTACAGGAAAGCACCAACCTGTAGAATTTTTTTAAGACGTTCAAGTAGCTCACAAAAACATAAGAAGCAGGAAACAGAAGGACAAAAAGTAGAATAAGTGAAAAGAAACTAAATAATAAAATGGCACACTTACACCCTATCAATAATTACTTTTGCTGTACATAACGTCTAAATATAAGCATTAAAATAGAGATTAACAGAGTTGATAAAAATACATGATCCAACTATATGCAATCTACATGAAATTCACTTCAAACATAATGACATAGGCATATTGAAAATGAAAGAATGGGGAATGACACTTATGCAAACATTAAAAAGCAGGAATGGCTAGTCTATACCTAATACCACATAAAGTAGACTGCAGAGCAAAGAAAGTTATTAGGGACAAGGAGTGACATTATATAATGATAAAAGGATCAATTAGCCAAAAAGACATGGTGACATACCCTAAATGTGTATGCACCAAGCAACATAGTCTCAAAATACATAAATCAAAAACTGATTGAGTTAAAAAGAGAAACATAATTCTGCAATGGTAGTTTCTTGAGGTTAGCAGCTTTTTTGTTGTCTTGGGCAGATGTTAGAAAAAAAGACTAAAGAGCAAATCCAAAGCAAGCAGAAAGAAGGAAAGAGTAAAGATAAAAGCAGAAATCAATAAAATTGAAAACAAAAAAACAAATAGAGAAACATAAAGCTGGTTCTTCAAAAAAAAATAGCAATGAAACTCATTAACAAGACTGACAAAGATTAAAAGAAAAAAGCCATTACTACCAGTAATGAAACTGAAGACATCAATATATATCCTGCAGCCATTAAAAATATAATTAAGGAAATACTACAAACAACTTTATGTTCACAAAGTCAACAACTTGGAAGAAGTGAACAAATTCCTCAAAATTCTAAAATCAGCAAAACACAATCAAGAGGAAATAGATAATCAGAAGAGTCCTATAACCATTAAAGAAATTAAATTTGTAATTCCCAGATGCCCTCACTTAAAATACCTCCAGTCTTAAGTAGTTTTACTGGAGAATCCTACCAAACATTTAAATAATAAGAATTGACATCAATTTTGAACTTAGATGTAAAAATGCTCAATAAAATATAGGCAAATCAAATCCAACAATATATAAGAATTATACACCACTACCAAGTGGAATTTATTCATGTATGCAAGGTTTGTTTAACATTTGAAAATCAATCAATGTAATCCACCATATCAATAGGCTAAAGAAGAAAATCATGATCATGGAAATTTGTGCAAAAAAATCATTTGATAAAATCCAACAGCCAAGCCAGTGCGGTGGCTCACGCCTGTAATCCTAGCTCTCTGGGAGGCCGAGGCGGGCGGATCGTTTGAGCTCAGGAGTTCGAAACCAGCCTGAGCAAGAGCGAGACCCCATCTCTACTAAAATTAGAAAGAAATTAATTGGACAACTAAAAATATATATAAAAAAATTAGCCGGGCATGCCTGTAGTCCCAGCTACTCGGGAGGCTGAGGCAGGAGGATTGCTTGAGCCCAGGAGTTTGAGGTTGCTGTGAGCTAGGATGACGCCATGGCACTCTAGCCCAGGCAACAGAGTGAGACTCTGTCTCAAAAAAAAAAAAATCCAACAGCCATTTATGATTTTAAAAAAATTCTCAGCATACTAGGAATAGAGGGGAACTTCATCTTCATAAAGAGCCTCTACAAAAAAACCTGGAGCTAACATTACATTTCACAGTGAAAGACAGAATGCTTTCCCCCTAATAGTAGGAAAAAGACAAGGATGTCCACTTTGTTGGGGATCAGAAAACAGTATCCCAAAATGAAGGCCTCAGAAGCAAAAGTTTCTCTCTGACCTTCTCCTGGCCTTCTGCCTCTCAGTCCCCTTCTCCCCTGAGGCTCGCCATGGAAACTAGAATCTCTCTTTCCCAAGGCAAGTCATAGAAACCAGAAGCCCTTTTCCCAAAAGCCAGCCATAAAAGTTAAAATTATTCCTTGTAATACCTGGCCATAAAGAAATTATCTGACCTACCTTGTTTGACTGTAGGTCATTAGACCCCCATTCCAGTGAAGGTCCTGCCTCACACTGAGAGGAACAAATGCATGCTCAAAGAAGCCAAGAAAAATGGGCCTTGCTGGGTTTCTCCACTCAGTCTATTCACATTAGATCATACATTTTGTCCAACCACATCTTTATATGGCTGTCCATATCTTATTGAACCTAAGCATAAAAATGGACAATTTTCCCTATATCTTTGGGTCTCCATTCTGAAGGATCCCATGTATACATGCAAATAAATTTGTACGTCTTTTCTTCTATTAACCGATCTGCCTCATGTCAGTGATTTTTTAGCAAACCTTTAGGAGGCCAAAGGCCTGGGTCCCTCCAACTTTCACTACTCTTATTCATCACACCGCTGGGTGTTCTAGCCTGTACCATAAGAAAAAGAAAACAAAAGGCATACAGATTGAAAGAGAAGAAATAAAACTTTCCCTATTTGCAGATGACATGATTGTCTATATAGAAAATCCCAAGGAATTTATAAAAACACTCCAAATAAAATGAAGTAGGAATAAAATTAATAGAACATGTACGGAATCTGTATAATGAAAATTACCAAATGTGGATTAAAGAAATCAAAGAAGACTTAAATAAATAGAGAGAGATATGACATGTTCATGGACTGGAAGAATTAATACAATGAACATGTCAATTCTCCCCAAATTGATCTATAAATTTAACACAATTCCAATAAAAATTCCATAGACAAGCTTTTTCTAAAATGTATATGGAATGGCAAAAGACCTACGATAGCTACAACAATTTTGAAAAAGAAAAAAGGGAGGATTTACTCTACGTGATGTTAAGGCCTACTATGCAACTACTACAGTAATATTACTGTAGTAATATTACTATTACTATATACTACTATTACTACTACAGTAATAAAGACAGCTTGGTATTGGCAGAGCAATAGATATATAGATCAATGGAACATAATAGGAAACTCAAAAATCCTCAGGGGTTAAGGATGAAAGGGAAAGGTAGTAGGTGTGGCTATAAAGGAATAGCACTAGGGAGCCTTGATTGTGGTGGTTGTTTCATAAACCTCCGCATGATACAATCACACACATATATGTATGTATACATACACATGCACACACACAAATGAGTGCACGTAAAACTTGTGAAATATGAATAAGCTCTGTGGATTGTACCAATGCAACTTCCCTCTTTTGTTTTGTTTTGCTTTTGAGACAGAGTCTTGCTCTGTCACCCGGGCTAGAGTGCCATGGTATCAGCCTAGCTCACAGCAATCCCAAAATCCTGGGCTCAAGGGACTACAAGCGAGTGCCACCACACCCGGCTAATTTCTTCTATTTTTAGTAGAGACTGGGTCTTGCTCTTGCTCAGGGCTCAGGCTGGTCTCGAACTCCTGACCTCAAGTGATCCTCCGCCTCCCAGAGTGCTAAGATTATAGGCGTGAGCCATCTCACTGGGCCCATATATTTTAATTTTGACTTTCCTTTTAACGTTTCTCAAAATTATAGAAACATGTAACATGAAAAGTGAAAAGCCCTTGTCATCCCACTTCCCTCCTCCACCCTCAGGTATAACTACAGAAATATATTTATGGAATTTCCTGAAGATTTTTTTCTATGTATAAACCATTTAAAAATATAATAATATGTGACATGTTTCCATATCAGTATATCTAGAACTACAGTTTTTTAAAACAGCTACCTAAATATCTTATTGTGTGGATGGACCACAACTTATTTTACCAGTCCCTCATTACAATACAAGATATATGAAGGAACATTGCTATACTTGTTGGCTGCAGAGTTGAAGGATATACCAGTTTTTAGTTTGATAACTGTTATAATACTAAGTTGCTTTCAACAAAACTGTCTGTAAACTGATCAGTTTTCCACCTATGGTGTTAGAGAATGTCTGTATGCCAATATCTTTATCAACATCAGATAATTACCAATTTTTATCAATCCAATAGGTAAAAAAGGCAGTTCTCTTCAGAAATGCGTATCATTACTATCTGAAAGAAACCAATTTGAAAAGGCTACATACTGGGCGGGTACAGTGGCTCACGCCTGTAATCCTAGCACTCTGGGCGGCTGAGGCAGGAGGATCACTTGAGGTCAGGAGTTTGAGACCAGCCTGAGCAAGAGCGAGACCCTGTCTCTACTAAAAAAAAAAAAAATAGAAAAAATTATATGGGCAACTAAAAATAGGAAAAATTAGCCAGGCGTGTTGGCGCATGCCTGTAGTCCTAGCTACTCGCGAGGCTGAGGCAGGAGGATGCTTGAGCCCAGGAGTTTGAGGTTGCTGTGAGCTAGGCCGACACCATGGTACTCTAGCCCCGGGCAACAGAGCAAGACTCTGTCTCAAAAAAAAAAAAAAAAAAGAAAAAGAAAGAAAGAAAAAGAAAAAAGAAAAAGCTACATACTGTATGATTTCAACTACATGACATTCTGGAAAAGGAGAAACTATGGAGACAGTGAAAAGATCAGTGGTTGCTGGGGTTGGTGGGCTGGCGGGGGAAGATGAGTAGGCGGAGCACAGAGAATTTTAGGGCAGTGATATTCTTCTGTACCATAATACACTGGTGGAGATATGTCATTACACACTCGTCCCAACTCATGGAATGCACATTAGTGTGAATCCTAATGTAAATTATGGATGATTTAGGGTGATAATGATGTATCAATGTAGGCATATCGATTCTAACAAATGTACCAGTTCAGTGCAGGATGTTGATAGTGGGGAAGGCTGTGCATGTGTGTGGGCAGGGGCTATATGGCAAATCTCTGTACTTTGTGCTCAATTTGTCTGTGAAACTAAAACTAAAAAATAAAGTCTATTTTAAAAAGTGCAGTTCTTGTTTTGTTTTTTTTTTAAATTCGGTAACCCTGATTACTTTTGACAATCAGCATCCCTTTCTATGTTCATTGGTTAATTAAATCTTTTAAAATTGAATAGTCATCTCCTTTGCTCATTTTCTTTTTTTTAGAAACAGGGTCTTGCTATGTTGCCCAGGCTGGTCTCAATCTCCCGGGCTCAAGAGATCCTCCCACTTCAGCCTCCAGAATAGCTGAGATCACAGGCATACACCACTGTGCTCAGCTCCTTTGCCCATTTTCTATTGGCACTTTCTCTTACAGATTTGTTAGAACTCTTAATATATTAGTGATTTTAGTCCATTATCCTGTATGTTGCAAATTTTTTTGGAGGAAAGAAGAAATCATGTGTTGAGGCCCACTGCTTTATGTTAATATGAATACTTAACTATCCCATGGTGCACTCCTATAGACTGTGGGCCATACGTGGTGAACCACCCAGGAAATCAGCTCCTTTTTTGAAGAAAGGGCCACATAGAATAAACCTTTTATCTATCTTGCTTCGAAGGCACTTCAGGGCATTAGGGCCACAGTTACTTATAGAGAAGAACCTTTGTATTTAGACAGAGACAAATGTGGATGAGTGTGGAAAACTGAAGGCAGAAGACAGATCATAAGATGTGATTATCCTTACATCATCAGTTACCCTTGTACATGTTTGCACATTTGCCTTTCATTTATTCATAAATGTTATTTTTGTATTAAAGAAAGGATTAATCCATCATATGAGACTGAACTTACTTTTCTTAGTCATCTATGTTCTGACTTTTTTTTTTTTTTTGAGACAGAGTCTCACTGTGTTGCCTGGGCTAGAGTGCCGTGGCGTCATCCTAGCTCACAGCAACCTCAAGCTCCTGGGCTCAAGCGATCCTCCTGCCTCACCCTCCCGAGTAGCTGGGACTACAGGCATGCGCCACCATGCCTGGCTAATTTTTTTCTATATATTTTTAGTTGTCCAATTAATTTCTTTCTAATTTTAGTAGAGACGGGGTCTCGCTCTTGGCTCAGGCTGGTCTCGAACTCCTGAGCTCAATCTGCCTGCCTCGGCCTCCCAGAGAGCTAGGATTACAGGCGTGAGCCACTGCGCCGGCCTGTTCTGACTTTTTAAAACTGTATTTTGAGGGTTTTTTTGTTTGCAAAAGCAAAGCTGTCAGATTTATCATTATTTTATTATTTTATGTCCTTGGATGTTCGTATCATATTTAGAAACGTTTTTCCTATTCTCAGATTATAAATACAAGATATTTTATAATATCACTATGTAATTAGATCCTCAAAGGACTGTACTTCATATCACTCATTCAGACAAAGGTTGAAAAGGGTACCATAAACCACTGGTTGTCAAGGAGGGATGATTTTGCCACCCAGGAGACATGTGGCCATGTCTGGAGACATTTTTGGTTGATACAACTGGGGATGTGATGTTGACATCAGGCAGGTAGAGGCCAGTAATACGGCTAAACCTCCTACAATGCACAGGACAGACCCTCTCCACGCTACCTCCGAATTACCCAGCCCAAAATGTCCATAGTGATGAGGTTGGGAAAATCTGCCATCAACTATTTCTCTTCCCCGGATGTTCAGATCCCCATTGTCTCAGGGTCTGTATAAAGATTGAGGAAGATGAGAAAAAAAAGAAAAAGGGGTGAACTGGATAAGGACGTTTTGGTAAATTGGAGAAAACCGTATTATTTCATTTTTATTGTCCTTAATTCAGTATCTCTACTTCCACTCCCAGAACTCAAATTTAACAAACACCATTCTATAGAATGCACCAGAAAAAGAAAAAACAACTGACCAACATTGGCATACTTTCTAAGGGACAGAAACGTGAAGAAGACACTAGTTATTATGTAAATGCCTTTATTTGAACTACTACATTGCTATCAGATTACATCACTTTTCAGAGTTAGAGTAACATGATCTTGAAAACTATAGCAAACAGCTTGACAAAGCAAGAGTACATTAAGTTCTACATATATAATTTTATTTTTAGTGACGACATGTTGTTTTAGGTGGAAAATTAAAAAATATACGTACACTTAGCATACTTGGCCTACCGAATCCTGTCTAAGTTCTGAGCACACTCTCTCCTCAAGTGTCATATTCAACAGCATTTTAAATTTAAAGAGAGAGAGTTTGATGATACAGGTTTTTAAAACAAATAAGCATGTATTGAACCAAGTGATTTAAGACAAAATATTTCAAATGTTTACAGCTTGGGTGTGAGGGAAGATGCAAATTTAAGGTACATTTTTCCTCTACCTACAATGCATGTTTTTCACTTACTTGAAGACCCCTTAAAAAAAGTAGCAAAATCAGCAGTCTTGTTTAATGTAATCAAAATATTCTTAAATGTACAAAAAAGGATCATGTAGAAAGAATACTGTAAAAAGATACTGATCTTAAGAATAAAAGAATAAGAAAAGCTTCTATTACATTCTGCACAGCCAGTTACTTCGGCAAATTTTCAGTACTACAAAGATAAGCAAAGGATACTCATATCCAAATACCCTCTGACCACAGTTCTCAAATAAGAACTAGCACATTGGATGGAAAGCAAAATTACTGTCTAATAATATTCATATCCAATCATCTAAGTAAGACCCCAGAGAGAGACATTCTAAGAGGGAGAAAGATACATAGCGAGAAATAACATACAGCAACGGGCAATGTCAAGGGCAGCATTCTAGGAGAAAACAAGTAAAACGGTTTGGCTATGAGCATATTTTCAGGTGTGCCTGACAAATCCAACTTTGACTACAGGAAAGAGGTGTTGTTTTTATTCCAACTCTTTCCCCTGAGGGCTCTCATGATGAGCTGGTCTTGTTAATCAAAACTAAAAGTCCTTTGAACGACGAAGAGTTCCTTAAGCCATGAGCACTTCACCTGGAAATAGCTGACCTGCGCATCATGCACCTGGGAGCAAGGTTGTTTTATTCAGATTGGTTATTTTACACTCTCTTCATTCCCCTGCCCATCAAACACGCAAACACGGTCATAACCATCTTGGGCTTTACTTCCACAAGGTCCTCCGGGAGAGCGTACACTCTGGCTCCGATTCTTCTAGCCATCGACACTGCGTACCTAGTATTTGAGGAAACAAAAATGAAGATGAAATTCTTGTTGGTTAAGGACACTATATGAGGCATTTATTTCCTCTTACATAAGCATTTGGCTGGGATGCAGAAAATTCCCTATTGAAATCAGAACGATGTCACTTTTTGTTTTCTGTTTGATTTTGGTTTTGAATTCACTTTTACATTACAGCAAGTTTTTAAACTCTGTTATTTGCAGCTGATAATATTTATTCATTCCTTTTCTCCAATGTGAAGTGCGAATTAAGCTTGAAGCACTGACTTTATATGAAAATGAAATTATATATACATATAAATAAAATTACGTAGGCTGGCTGCACAATCAATGTTGATATTCTTGTTGCATATGTAGTAAGTTAGGACACTCTCATGTGATATTAGACATACGAGGCAGAAAACGATGCCAGATGCAAAATCCAAGTTGCTTAGGCAGATGCAGTGAATATTTCCAAATACTCAAGGGAGGGGAGAAAGTCTACAATTTACATGAACAGAGTGGCTGGACCAAGGACTGGAAATGGTAGACAAAGGAAGGGACAAAAGACCTGACATATGCAGCTAGGGAAATTTGCAGGAACACACCTCAACTAATGCATGAAACATTCCTAGGTCTACTGTAACAGGAATTTTTAAAGACGATTAACCATCAAGTTTCTGGAAAGAGAGTGACAAGAGTTCTTTAAATATTACAAGCATTAAAACTTTATCATATCTGCTACAAATATTTTTCAAGGAAGAAAGAAATGATGTGTCTAACTCCAAGGTTTTGCAGGAATGCTTTTTGGCTATCCTATAAATCACTGCTCTGGGTGGATTTTCAGTGTATACTGGTAAGGTTTTCATGGGTCACCCATGAAACCAGGTGACAGTCTAGGCCTTTGGCAAAGAAGCAAAAGAGACGAGTGGATAAAGACCTTCTAAATGTGCAAGAAGCTTTCAAGGCATAGTCTTCTGTTGAGGGCTAGCAAGCATCGTGCCAGTTTGGAGACCCAGGAGGATAAATGTCATGTAGTAAGAATGATCTGTGTTTAGTAAAAGAGACATTAATTGGATAACATGTTTTAAAAAAAAGAGTGAGGCAGAGAGATGAACACTCTAAGGTATGACTATCCTTAGCTCATTTCTCCTTGTTGTAAATTTGTACCTGATTTAAATTAAAACATACACTACATTCTTTCTGTAATCTGCTAAAGCAACAATTGATTGAGCACCTAGTAAGCCAGGCACAATGCTAGGTCTTATGAATTTTTTCAATTTAATCTTGATAAAACCTCTAAGGTGAGTATTACTGCCCCCAATTTATTGATGAGGAATCTGAGGTTCAAAGAGGTTTCCCCCAGGTGACACCCCTCTTAAGTGGCAGACCCTAAATTAGAATTCAGATCTGCCCAGCTGCACAGCCCGTGTTCTTTCCACAATATCATGCGGGCTCTCTTACTTGGCATTATTGTGCTTGTCATCTTCTGTTAGATTACCGCTCTTAACAAGGTCATAGTTTATGCAGCCTGGCTGGATGGCATCAATTAAATCCACAACTGCCAAACTGGAGCTGATCGTCTTGTCCTAGTGTAAAAGGAGAACAAATCTGAGAATTTGAATACGTACAAATTAACATGTGCTTATTTATATAAAGTGCCCGAAACACACCCAAGTGAATTAAAAGAGAATCTTGTCATTAGCCCAGCAGTAATTCTCACTCACAAAGAAACCAAAGGTTGTCCTTCCGAATGTTAGGTATTATCCAGCAATCATAATATTTAATAGTCAAATATGGATTCTGACCTTAAAACTCTGAATGGAAGTTGATTTTCCAGCTTCACTCAATGTTCTATTCACCCAGTTCACAATGATGTCATCATTAGCTTTCTGACCCTCTCCGAGATCTTCCAGGACATTAAGAGTATATCTAAGAGAAGAAGCAGAAGAAAAGGTCACAATCAACTTTTTGAGAAAAAGAATGCAAGCATCAGAAAGATGCTTTATCTTCCGGGCATGGTGGCTCACGCCTATAATCCCAGCGCTTTGGGAGGCTGAGACGGGAGGATCACTTGAGGCCAGGAGTTCGAGACCAGCGTGGGGAACATGGCGAGACCTCATCTCTCTGCCTCTGTCTCTCTCTATATATGCATACATATAAATAAATATTAAAAAAAGAAAGATGCTTCATCTTCCATTTCTTTCATTCCTTAGGTTTGAAAGACTAAAGATTTCATGGAAAGAGATTCCCATTGAGTGAAAAAAATATTTCAAGGAGTAGTGGCTTGCCACTGATCTACCCTTTGCAGTGGTGGGGAGAAGACTGACGGTTCTTTCATGAGTAAGCCCAACAATCTACTACAGGCACATTTTGTACTATTCCAACAGTGGTAATGACTTCAAATATAATAAGCTGTGCTTTGGCTGGTACCCAGTCATAATGAATGCTTTTCAGCGTTATAGTTAAGAGATCTTCATTTTCAAATGGATACATGGGAATGTTCATAATTTTTTTCTGACAATTGTTTTATTCACTGACACTAAATGAGGCTTAAGTCCACATGTCAGGTTTCCTATTTAAAAAAAGGGAATATTGGCTGGGCGCGGTGGCTCACGCCTGTAATCCTAGCACTCTGGGAGGCCAAGGCGGGCGGATTGTTTGAGCTCAGGAGTTCGAGACCAGCCTGAGCAAGAGCGAGACCCCGTCTCTACTAAAAATAGAAAGAAATTAATCGGACAACGAAAAATATATAGAAAAAATTAGCCAGGCAAGGTGGCGTGTGCCTGTAGTCCCAGCTACTCGGGAGGCTGAGGCAGGAGGATCGCTTGAGCCCAGGAGTGTGAGGTTGCTGTGAGCTAGGCTGACGCCACGGCACTCTAGCCCAGGCAACACAGTGAGACTCTGTCTCAAAAAAATAAATAAATAAATAAAAAATAAATAAAAAAGGGAATAGTCATAGTTCTGCCTAACTTACAAGGAAGCATTTTCCACTGAACATCCAACATATATTCATTACCGAAATTCATTTCAGAGTCTAAATACATTTCAAAAGTGTAGTCATTGACGTTGACAAAATAATAAGGACTAAATCACAGAGCTGTACTACAGTAAAGCCTGAACAGCTAAAATTGTGTACTGTACCTTCTCATCAGCTGCCAGACTAAAGCTAAAGTCAGAGTTGGGTTCCCATCATTCAGGTCTTGCCCTCCAATGCCAACCAGGGAGAATTTAGCAGGATGCTTCCCTAATTCAACAGCATAGTTGCAGTTTTCTAGCTGCAAGCACACAAGAGTAAATGGTTAAAGACTCTTACTTGTTTCATCTGCATACATGTGTGCGCGCACCTGTCGCATAATGCTAGGTATTAGCACACAAAAACAAATAAGACACAGTTCTCCTGTCCTCAAGAAGCTCCGAGTCAAGAGTTTTTGAAATAAAAGAAACAAATCAAGAATAAGAATAGTCTGTAACAAAGATATATAATAACTTAATTATCTACCTTTTTCATGTTGGCTCCAAGTTTCGGGTACGGAGGTTTGTTAACCTTACTCCAGTCAACAGGAACTTTAATTCGTTCGTATAACTGTAAGATTACCAGGGCATCTTGCAAGTCACTAATGATTTTAAAAAACAATTTAATCAGTGTTTTCAGACAGCTAGGCCTTTATTTTCCTTAAAAACAATAATACTACACTGTCAAACAAGATATATAAAACCATAAATAATACGCAAGACTCACTGTCCATCAATCTGTGCTGAAAACAGAGCTAAGACCATCTGATTCACTTAAAGGTATTTATTGAGAGATTATTGTGAGCAAGGCACTGTCCTAGACTCTGGGCACACAAGACAAAAATCCCTGTCCTCACATTAGAGTCAGCGAGACAGACAATAAACAAGTACGTGAATAAACAGACAATATGATTTTGGGTGTATGTAAGTATTGTGAAGAAAAAAAGGAACTAGGGTTGGGGGTTAAAGAGTAGCAGGTGGTAGTCAGGAAATCTCTGAATCAGTGGCAGGACCGAGTAAGGGTGTGAGTCATTACATGTGGGCAAAGACATTCCAGGCTGAGAGAACAGGGAGCCAAAGGCCCTGAGACATCGTGGATGATATGCTTAAATGGTTCCCTGGTCTCTGTTTCAAAACATAAAGTATCTGCTCCCAAGGGTACTGAAGGGCCATTATACATTCTATCACTTATAGTTAATGATCATGTAGAGAAATAATTTGAGCCTTTATGTATTTGGAAAATGATGATGGAAATCACCACTCAACATTTTCCAGTATAAATAATTGCTACAAACTAACATTTAGAAAATGAGCTGTCATTATTTGTGTAGCATCCATTCATGACGTTCATAACTGTTTACAATAGCAGTAGGAAGGCTTACGCATAGAGATGGTTTACGTGGGGATTAACACCGAGAGAGTTCATCCAGTTACGGAAGGTTCTTTCTTCACGAGTTTCTCCTATTAAGAATATTCACAAAATTTACTCATTCACTAAACACCTTGTATATATGCATATATTGCCAACCCATGTATTATTTTATCTGCTTTATTCAGATCTAGAAGTTTTCCCCAATGCAAATTTCCAAGCATCCTCTCTAAATACGTTCTCTCTAGATACATGTTTATTTTTAAATAAATTCAACGAGTTTAAAAAATAACATCAAAGAATACAACTTTATTATAATCCGTTAAGCAATTTGGAGGTTTATGAATCTTTTATAATTTCCTCTAATCTTTCTCCAATATCTTCTCAAATCTGCATACCTCAAAGTAACTGCTCCTATCAGTTTAGTTTATAATTTGAAAACTTTCCTATGGCCATATGAATTTACGTTTTTCCTCTACTCATTTTAAAATACCAAACTACACATGATTACTACTTTTATAGACCTATGTTAAAGCAACAAATTTCTTAAAACTTCAAAGGCATAAAATTTAAAGATTTTATAGCAATGCCAGTGGATACCCAATGAACTACCATTTGCATTTGTTAATTTTTATACACTGTACTTCATGTATATATCTGGAAAAGGTAAACTCTAAACTCTGTCTTTCCCAAACTTAAACAGATAATTACCACACATTATCATTTGAGTTCTGAAAAAGTAAGGGTGAAAGGAGATGGGGCTAGTTCCAGTTAGTCTGACTGTGGAAGAATGAAACTACTAAATACTATAAATTTACAGGTCAAGTTAAATATATATATACATTTTTCTGGCGAGAGGTTTAAAAAGTGGTCTAATCCTAAATCTACATATTAAAACGAAACATTGGTTTACTAAGTGGCGTTACATTAAGTGGCTCTAAATTACTTTGCTTTATCATCTCAAGTTGACTTATGGCATCTTTTTCTGCCAATTTTTACTCAGCACTTGCATCTACTTCTAGCAGAAGAAAGTAAAGAAACTTATTAAGTCAAAATTCTAAAATCATTTTATTTCTACTCTATAGTCCCACACATTAGAATTTGAGAAGCTTCAGTTACCTTCTAACAGAGTCCAGTCAATATCCTGATTCTCTGGCTTAGTTAGTGCCGGGTATTTATTAAACAGGTTAGCCACAAAGGCTAAGTTGAGTTTGGGGTTTCCGCTGACAACATCAGCAGGGGTAACAAACTGTCTGCAACCTAATTTATCTGCTTGTTGAAGCATACTCTCAGCTCGCTTCAAATCATCTGTTTCCTGTTGAAGTAAAATAAGAAGACATTTTTCAAAGGTCATATGAAAATATAGAAATTTTCCCTAAAATCATAGTCTGGGTATACAATTCTACTTTCTTTTAGCCAACATGTGGTACTTATTACAAAATTGTTTTGAATGCAAAAAAAAAAAATTGGCTCTGCTGAAATGCAGTACCTTTAAAATATCCTAGATGGCGCCAGATCACATCGCTAACTAGTGAGTACGCTTAACTCAACTGGGATTGCACCTCTCATGCCAAAACAAAATGCATTAGGAAAAAAGTTAAATTGGAAATACAAAAAAAAAAGTTAAAACTGTGTAGATTTTAAATTGGGCCCTAAAGAAGGTTTAAAGCGGAAAAAGATGAAGGACACTGAAAAGCAAGGGGAAACGAGGAGCAAAGGTTCAGAGGTAAAATGGCTGTTTGGGGAAGACAGAGGAGATGGGTGGTGACGTGAAAGGAGGTTTGCAGGCTACAGACTTGCGGGGAATAACTCCAGCCAGGAGACACGGAGCAAGACTGTGGAGGGCCTTAAGTGCTAAGCGGAGCATTTTAGCCTGAATTCTAGAGTCAATAGGGCAATCCTTGATGGATTCTGAAGAGGGAAGAGACAAAGAAAGGAGTGTTTTAAGATCAATCAGGAAGGACTTACCGGAGAAGGGCTGTATCAGAATCAGAATAGTATACCTGTGCCATTTACCCAGGCATAAGATCACCTGGCTCGCCACCCCAGACAGCTACTTAATGCACAGGATGGCCCCTCACCCCTACCAAGAGTGAACTGAGCTGAAGAGTTTTGCATTTAACATACAGACAGAAATTAAGGACACAAGTAAGTTACAAATTCCGTTCTGGTAAGGGCAGTGTAAAATGGCTTGGCCAATGTAATCCACTCAATCCTACTGTGTAAATAGGCTAGATGTGTGGGTTTTGTACGATGCATTTTATATCAAATGGGTACAAAGAACCACAGAATCCTGGAAACTTGGGAGTAAATAGTCTAGTCCAGGTCCTTACTCTATAGATGAGCAAAGTGAGATCAGATTTGGGGAAGAAACTTGTCCAAGGTCACTGAACAAATTAGTGACATAACCAGGTAACACGGTCCCTTGACAGTAATTCTCCAAATTGGATCTCACGGATCAGGAGTTTGTAAACACATTCACATTACTCTCAACACAGGAATATTATAGATGTA
This sequence comes from Propithecus coquereli, assembly GCF_000956105.1. Classification (NCBI taxonomy): domain Eukaryota; kingdom Metazoa; phylum Chordata; class Mammalia; order Primates; family Indriidae; genus Propithecus; species Propithecus coquereli. Next base: position 2,231,511 of record NW_012149964.1, on the reverse strand, counting down.
CATATGAATATACAGTCATTAACTCTACCACTGTGGTTGTAGTTCAAACACTTGGAAAACGTTAGTCTCTAGTGCTTATTTTTCCATACTTGCTTTGAATATTTTATGCCATCCATATAACCAATACCACCATAATTATGGAATTCACTAATAAACTATCAAAGTAAATTAAAGCTAATTTTTTGCCTCCAAATTACATGTACAGTAATACATTTAAAAATAATGCTTCAAACTGCCAACACCACTACACATAATTTTAAAAATTATTGCGTTTATAAGAAATTAGCCTGAGCAACATAATGAGACCCTGTCTCTATAAAATATTAAAAAATTAGCCAGATGTGGTGGTGCATGCCTGTAGTTCCAGCTACAGGGAGGCTGAGGCAGGAGGATTGCTTGAGCCCGGGAGTTTGAGGTTGCTGTGAGCTAAGATGACGCCACGGCACTCTAGCCCGGGCAACAGAGTGAGATCCTGTCTCCAAACAAAACAAAACAAAACAAGACACAAAATAAAACAGAAATTGACAACAATTTTGCAAGACTGTAAAATTCAAACGAGCACCCATACTTACATTGAAACCTGACATGTTAATATCTATCCGTGGTTCACCTTCCTTTTGTCCTTTTGGTGCAATTTGATTGAGAAGATGGAAATAGGCTTTGGAATCCTACAAATGAATTGAAAATGTTAGTGAGATCACATTACAAAGAATGAATGTATCCTATTGTCCCATGCTTGGAAGGCTATTTGTATTTGATTTTGTGAGAATATATGGCACAAATCTCTGTCTTCTCATTTAACTGGTCTTTTCCCCAGAAAAGTCCATCCATCTGGCCTTCTGTCTGTATTGCATATGGATGAAATGGATTTTGACATGACTTTACAATTTATTGAAGTCATAAATACAATAATGCTAATAAACATATAACTAGTTCTGTACCTTCACTGAATTACTGAAGTCAATAAGCTTGATAGACAAAACAAGCATTAAAAAAAAGTAGGAGAGCAGAAATCCAGGAAGCATAGGGAAAGAGAAAATAAACAGGTTATATCATTACAAAGCACAATATATACCGTAACCTATGGAGAAGAGATTAGCTATATTCAAGATGTATTTAATTGTAAATTTAAATGTCAGAGTCTTTTAATGATAAACACTCTAGTTGCTAAAATAACATCTAACCCTTTATGATCTGAATATACTTATCAAAACAAGCTTTTCTTTTCAAGACCCTGAACAAGCCAAGAATGTTGTTGACTTGGAATCTCAGTACATAAGGCAGAGTGGAGTTGCTCGCACTGGGGGTGGGATGGGTGAATTCAAGCTGTGTGGACAACGCCACAGAACTCAGCTTAAAGACCACTGTACTAGCACAAACACTTACTAAGAGTCTTCACACACATGTCAAATAAATTCTTGTCTCTCTGGAATGCTAGAGGACAGGAACTTGAGTCACCATTCCTTAATCATGCCATATCTGAAGACCACCTTCCCAGCTATAGTAGTTTTCTATTACTGGGCCTTGAAAGTCCAGACATATAAAGGAGTGTTTCCTGTAGTCAGCTCCACAGACTATGTGCATCTTAATCCCTGGGGAAGTTGCTCAATATGTGAATCACTGGATCTGACCCCAGACCTACCAAATATGAATCTCTGGGAGTTGCCTAGAAAACTGCATCTCAAACCAGCTACCCATATGAGTTTGAAACTTGGTGCCATAAAAGATTCTAAGAATGGGAAAAATCAGAAAAGGCATTTCAGAGCAATTCATGAAATGCCAATCCAGATCCTATTAGTAGGGGGGTAAAGGATTTCCCTCCTCCTAAGGAACAGTGCACTACAGCTGTGAACACGCTTTCAATTCCAATTACTTGCTAAAGGCACATCAACAATTTATAATCTAACCCTGTGCACTTGAGAGGAACAGGTGAAGAGCTCATCCAGTAGAGTCTATTTACGACCCTAAAAAGGGCTTCGCGGATAAAAATTTGAGCTTGAATAGAGATAATCTGGAATTTAGTTTTCACATCACCAAATAATTCTTTGTTTTTTAAAAATATTCAAAGCAGGCTTCATGAAAAACATAAATTTCCTTTATACATTTAAAACATGTCCCAGCATATAAAATTCATTTCCAAATGGTTTTCGGGAACACATCTAATGCAGGAAGCAAAATATACCTGGCCACACATGTTATGTAAGTTGAGGGGGTGAGGACAGTTGGTCTTATACTTTTGGGGCTAGACTAAATTTTCATGGATGAAATCAGTAGTACAAGTATGACATTGCTTCCTCTCATCACTGAACACATTGGTATGATCCCAGAATACTGTTTTCATAGCCTTGCTGGTCAGTGACATCTGATGAAGAGCCTCGAATTCGTTCCCTGTATCCTAACATCTGGATCTTGGAGAGAGCTGAGGCAGTTAATGAGAACTCCACAATGTCTGCTATGGTGATGCTGCTCCTCTCTGCATCAGAAGCCAAAGGCAACATATGATAAAGAATGCTCCCAATGTCCTCCTCCATTGCCACAGTGAGCAGCTGAGTGCCAAAATTCAACACAGGAATTATTTGAGGGTCTTTATATGCCAGATATTGTTAGAGGTTGGCTGTGACAGGAGGGCCCTGGGGCAGGGATTGAGGTAGGAGAAACAGACACAAATAAGAGCCCATCGCTACCCTCAAGGAACTCATATCTAAAGGCAGAAGAATATGGCAGGAGAGAAGCCAAATAGGAAAGATGAAGGGGAAATCTTGAGGCCTTTCCTCTCTCTTCTAGGTCTTTACTAACAAGTACACCGAGGCCTAGGAAAGGCAGTTAGGGATAGAACAGTCATGTCCCATCCTTCTGTATTCCATGTACAACAATAGGCAGGATATAAAAAATTAGCATTGTAATACTTTTACCTTTTCCACAAAAATGTGCCATAGACTCGGTGTTCATGCTCCTTACCTGGCTCTACCACCTCTACTGAAATCTATCATCGGGGTCAAGGCAACTGGGCTTGGTGATAGGGTGTTAGGATTTTCCCTGTTGAGCTGGGATAAAATCTCCCCTAGCCATTATATCCCCCCCAAAGTGTTACGGTTCTTTGTACAGTTACCTTGATGTCAGCACTGAAGTTGTTGATTTTTTGCCAGCCCGAGTTTTCCAAATGAAAGTTTGCCCATCTGAGCAGAAGCTCTTCTGGAGACAATTTCATAAGCTCCTCCAAAGTCTCACCGTCTCGTAGTAAAGCAGCCAAAGCTAGAAGAAAACAGCCCCCAAACAAATATATGATACGATCATGGTCATGCCAAGTGTATTCCGTCTTTGACACTCTGTTAATAGAGGTACAAAAGCTAGCATGACATAGCTCCTGGTTTCAGCATACTCCTACTGTAATAAAAAAGATAAGCATATAAATAGATAATAAAACAAGGTGATACAGATAGAGGTATGACATTATAAGAATGTACAGCAAATATTATATAATAAATGATATACTATTATAATTCAGGTATTCTTTTCTCTATTATTCTTCACATTCCAAATGCCAAATAAGGTTACAACTTTTAAATTTAAAATTTTCACATTATGTCATAGATTTATACAAACTGTTCTTGTTTAATACTTCTAAAATCAGGGATTTGGGAAGGATGTTTTAAAATTTGGGAATCTTTTATTTAACCTTTGGTATTTATATTGAAGTATAATTAATCAATTAATTCTTGAATGGTTAAACCTATTTTAAACAGAAAGTAATTCAACTTTACATTTTCTATAGCACCTAACATGTAAAGGCTGCTTGATAACTTTGTTGTTGTTGAACTGAATGTGTAGAAGAAGCCAAGCTTTTTTTGGGTAAATATTCCCATAGGTAATAGGCAAAAGCTTGGGTGTTTGCATAGAGAACTGTCTAAATTTAGGATAGATGTGGTGGCTCACGCCTGCAATCCCAGCACTTTGGGAGGCTGAGGCAGGAGGATTGCTTGAGGCCAGGAGCTCGAGACCAGCCTGGGCAACACAGCAAGACCCAATCTCTAAAACAAAACAGGAGCTCGAGACCAGCCTGGGCAACACAGCAAGACCCAATCTCTAAAAAAAAAAAAAAAAAAAAGAAAGAAAGAAAAGAAAATTAGTTGGGCGTGGTGGCACGGGCCTGTACTCCCAGCTACTTGGGAGGCTGATGTAGGAGGATTGCTTGAGCCCAGGACTTGGGAGCCTACAGTGAGCTATGATCACATCATCGTACTCCAGCCTGGGCAACAGAGCAAGAACCTGTCTCTAAAAATAAATAAATAAATAAACAAACAAATTAACCATTGTTTTCAGAAGTTGTATAGTCCTTATGCAATAATTGCCTCCCACAAAATGAAAGGACAATAATATGTCTGATTTCTGAAGAGGTCCAAGTAATACTCATATTAGGCCAATTTCATATTCAATGGACTCCGCTTCATGCCATGTCACTTTGGTACTCAGGGATTTAAGAAAGAGTAGAGGCAGCACAGCCACTTGTACAGAGCCCTCCTTCTGTTCTGCATCTCCACCAAATCAAACGCTGGACAGGATTAAACAGCCCAACATCTATGTACCTGAGACTTCGGCAAAGATAGATCATTTGACTTATTACCTGAGCCAATGACATTTTGTTTTATTTTCTCCTTTTCATTTTTAAATGGACTTCAACTCCTTTAAACAAGATAAGCACTGCTGTGAAGAAGGCCAGCAATTAGAATAATTTTATTCATCCAAAAGCAGGTACCTTTGAGTGGATTGAAAATGGAAGTGTAATAAAGTCTTGAAAAAGTCTTATGCAAAATAGTCTTATAATGGATAAATGTGCAAAGTAAGACTATTGGCAGACATTATGAAAACATTTAGAATCCCAAATGTATATTCTTCTGCCAAAGTAACTGAGGATTGAGATGGCGATGCTAGGGATTTCTGGAATGAGATCTGAGTATTTGGAGTGATGCTCAATATTTTCAGCTTCGTAGGGAGAGGATAATGTAATACTTCCTAGGACCTGGTGAGAACTGTATAGCATATGCTTATACATTCTATAAATCCACAATGTGATTTAAAAACCTATGCTGTAAAAAGGATGATGCTTCTGCTGGTTCAGGAAATATGAGACCATCGAGGATAGGTTAGAAGATTTTTGAAGGGGCCTAAATCTATGATAGAATATAAAAAGCATTAAAAATAATAGGAGATGGTGCATGATGGTGGGGCTCTGGGTAGTAACGAGGTGGAGGTTGTGTGGGCAGAGCAGAAAAAGAATGAATAGTTATCAAGTTTAGGGACTTTGGGAAAGTTCCTTAACTTCTCTGTGCTTTCATGTCTTTATTCCAAAAATAAGTTGTCATGTGCCAGACAAAGATGAGTTACTACTAAAGAAGAGAGTTATATAATTAGGTTGTTTTCCTGAATAACTCACCTTATGTTAATTCTAACTATCATCTAATTACTTCAATTAAGTGAAAGTATGACAGTTTGCGTGACTAGAAAAAATAACCATAAACAACTTTCAAAATAATGACTATGTTCCATTACCTTCATTCCTGCTTAATTCAATGTCAGCGAACAAACCAATCTTAATGATTTGCCAAAGTAGTCCCAAAACCAGATGAGGTTTCCCAGCCCGCAAATCCTCTGCACCAATGTTCACAACGTGACACCCAATGGCAGAAGCAGAGTTCAGTGCCAAGTTCAAGTTTTCCTGCAAAACAGCCAAATTACACACTTGCTTCTTGACCTTTCCATTTTTTTTAGCAGTCTACTTCTCCTTTCACTGAAAATAACACTCGATGAGGAAATTAATACCCTGTATTAATTTCATCCAAATATGATCCACAAAAAACAATTTTCAGACTTTAGTGTTAAAAAGCACAGCTAAAGCAACTCTCATGGCTATTGTCTTATGGCTATTGTCTTTTGCACAATTCCATGGGAAGTTAACTTGGTATTTTTATTTGGTCCTTTTTGAAGTATGCTGACACTAAAGGAAAAGGGTGAGTGACCAGAGTAAACATATCCATGTGAGTAAAATGTTGCATTTCTGAAAATGCCTAAATGAGAGTCCGAAGGTATTACACATACCTCAAAGAGTCCTAGAAGTTATCAACGTCCACATCTTAAGGGGTGCCCTTGCCTGAGGGAATTTTGCTATCTACTGCTAGTCTAATACTCACTTGATAGAAAAGAGAAATGCTCCATTCTTTAAGCATGCCAGTCAATCAAGAGCTTAAATATTTTTGCTTATTTATACAATGTTCAAACACATTATGGAATGAATGAAAACAACATAGTGCTTTGGAGTTAGACTGGGATTTGAACCTCAGTTCCAACATTAACCTCAGGCAAGTTAAGAGATCTTTCTGAGTCCCAGCTCTCTTTGTAAAATCAAGATAATAATCCTAAACTCAAGAGCTGTTGTGAAGATTAATTGAGAACACACAGAAGGCAGAGCCTAAAGTCTGTGGAACAGGACCTCAAACAGCAATTTCATGGAAGATGGATGGGAGAACACCACATACCTGAATGATGAAGGGTGTAAGTTTCTTCTTGTTGATTGCTCTTTCGTCAATTGTATCAGGAACTGAAAGGTTGATCATTTTACTGAAACAAAAATGAAAAAAATGAGTTGATTTACTTTTTTAAAGAGTTTGTAAATATTCACAAATATTTTAAGGCTTATTATAACATGTCTTTCATGCAATCTAAAAAAAGTCAATGCAAATGGATGACTTTTATCATGTTGATCACAAATAACTACACATATGAAAAATGCAAATTTATAAAAAGGCCAAAACGTTTATATTAGTTGGGTTATTTCTGAGTAGGAAATTGGGACGTGTTTTCTCATTTTAATTTTTTTTATTTAAAAAAAATTGTTTGCACAAATAGAGTCTCACTATGTTGCCCAGGCCAGTCTTGAACTCCTGGCTTCAAGTGATCCTCCCACCTCAGACTCTCAAAGTGCTGGGATTACAGGTGTGAGCCACCGTGCCCAGCCTCTCATGTTAATTTAAAGGTTTTTTTCACATTATCTTATAAGAATGAATAACTTGGATACTGAAACAGAACTTTATTGAATAAATGCTAAGAACAGATAAAATCGCATATTGAAAATGAGTCTCCCAGATTATACAATTCACAATTAAAAATTACCATCTATCTACAAAGCAGTAAAATTAGTTCAGCATGAGATTATTTCATTCACCAAATGTTTACTGAGTGCCTCAACAATGAGCCAGACACTGTATTTGGTGCTGGTAGTATAGAGGTGAGAGAAAGAGTATTATAGTTAGGTTATAATCTGTGACTTACCAGGAAAAATCTCATTTCATAAAATTTGGATTTAGACGCTAACCTTTTAGATGTTTATAATACTGCCCTAATAAATTTTATTCCACATACAGAAAACCTTCCTTCTTTCCATGCAAAATTTAAATATTACGTTTCTGGTGGCACGGTCTGGGAAAGGGGCGGCAGGTGCCATATTCAGTCTCAAAGGTGGCAAGAAGAAGCCCCCAAAATAGCCCAAGAGGCTGCTAAGGGAATGGCCAAGGAAGATAAGGTTTTCAAGGAGAAACAAGAAGAGGAGCATAAGAGGCCGGGCGTGGTGGCTCATGCCTGTAATCCTAGCACTTTGGGAGGCTAAAGTTGGAGGATCACTTGAAGCCAGGAGTTCGAGACCAGCCTGGGCAACACAGTGAGACCCTATCTCTAAAAAAAATTTTAAAATTAGGTGGGTGTGCTTGTGCACACCTGTAGTCCCAGCTACTTGGGAGGCTGAGGCAGGAGGATCACTTGAGCCCAGGAGTTAGAGGCTGCAGTGAGCTATGATGACCCCATTGCACTCTAGCTCGGGCAACAGAATGAGACTCTGTTCCCCGCCCCCCCCAAAAAACAGTAATAATAAAATAAAGCAAAACCAGCCCAGAATCCTGCCAGAGTCTGCTCTTCGTTCTATTCTAAATTCTGTATCGCTGGAATTAAACCAACTCATTTGGAAAAAAAATTAAATATTAAGTAAGTAGTTCCATATGATTACCTTTCTCTACTAAAACACATGGGAAATTATTTCTTTAGTGCCTATAAATGGACTTAAAAGGGGTATCTTTATTTTTATTTAATTTATTTTTTATTTTTTTGTTTTTTATTTCAGCATATTGCTGGGGTACAAATGTTTAGTAACATATATTGCCTTTGCCCCACCCAAGTCAGAGCTTCAATGAAAAGGGGATATCTTACATTTTCAAACAACCAAAATGATCTTACTGCAGAAAGAGGAATTTTATGTATAATACACTGCCGTATGAAATATATCTATTGCACTATTCTAAGCACTCTATATTTGGTAACTTAGTGCTCACAACAGCCCTGTGAGGCAAGTACACTAAGGTAGAGATCATAATAGATGGAAACTAAATGCAAAGGGGTTGAGTACCTTTTTTTTTTTTTTTTTTGAGACAGAGTCTCACTCTGTCACCCTGGGTAGAATGCAGTGGTGTCATCATAGCTCACTGCAGCCTCGAACTGCCAAGCTCAAGTGATTCTCCTGCCTCAGCCTCCCAAGTAGCTGGGTCTACAGGAACATGTCACGACGCCCAGCTAATTTTTCTGTAGAGATGGGGTCTCATTCTTGCTCAGGATGGTGTCGAACTCCTGAGCTCAAGCCATCCTCCTGACTCTACCTCCCAAGAGTACTAGGATTACAGGTGTGAGCCACCGTGCCTGGCTGGGGTTGAATATCTTGATCATGGTAGCACAGCTACTGAGTGGAGAGACTGAACATGAAGCCAGGCAGACTGATTATGGAGCATGTTCTTGACCACTGTACTACACTGCCTCTCTGAATAGGAGCATCGACCAACAATGTTGATAATCTTACATCATTTCTGCCAAGATATTGTTGGCTATGGGGCAGCAGCAGCGACAAAAAGAGTTTTCAGAAATAGGTCATTGGAGAGGGAGAACTGAAGAGCAGCCTCTTTTTTTCTTTTGGAAGCTATGGTCCTTTAGAATAAATAGATACTGACATACTTAAATCCAACAAAGTTGTAATGCTCTGCTTGCCCAGCGATGAGAAGAAAACGGAAGCTGACAGCTTCTCTATAAAGAGGTCCCCAATCTATGACTGAGTTTTAAGTTCATGGACAGATCTAGAGATGAAATGAAAAAGGCAGAACCCGGATAATTTTCCATTCTCATTATTTCCTGAGGTGAAGCTGTCAAGCATACGGAAACAAATCTATCAATTACATGGAAGACAATTTTTGGAAATCTGGATAAAAAACAAGCTTACATCTTACCAAAGCACAATTCCATCACCAACAGCTTTGAACAGGTCATCAGTGTTTGGGTTCATTGGTATAACATGTCTGCAATCAGGATCATTTTCCAAAGCTTTGTTTATCCAGTTAACAAAAGCATATTTTTCTTCCTCTAAAATTATGTTAAATAACAAGACATTAGTTCATACTCTAAATTAACTATTTGACTCCAAAGCCTAAAATAGTTATGCAGTCATGCTGAAAGTTAATATGTCAGAAACACGTGGCTATTCTCTTTAGAAACCCAGACACTTGGGTGCAACACGGTGGCTATCAGGAATTACAAACTTAACAAAAAGAATAGAACAGGTTAACTAGTACTTAGAGATGTTAATTTTCCTTAAGAATTCCTTAAAAACTACACTTATGTTACTGTGGAACTCCCCTGTAATAAGGTCTATCATTACTCAGATTGTGTCATGTCTCTTGCAAGGTAACAAAGCCATACGATAAACACCTATAATGCCTTTGTGACACATATTAGTCCCAACCCCAAATGCCTGTCACAAAGGACTTTATTCTTAATCAGGAGGAAATGTTTTTCTAGAACCCCTCCTTGACATTGGGGCACTCACCCTACTTAGTTCATTGTATTAACCTAATGCATGTGAAACTACTACCTGAGTAAGAATGCTGTGTTCCTTCGCTGGACAACTCTGATGTTCCTCCCAGAGCACAAATACCTTCTTTCCTGTTGATTGCTTTGCGGAAGGTCTTGGCAATATCGCTGCTTTTTACCTCTTGAAAAATCTATTAATTAAAATAACTTTGTTGATTCACGATTAATTTTAAATCGGGCACAACAATAAGCATATTTATCTTCTTTCATATCTTGATCATTTACTTTTTTCCCCACGGGTGATGAGTGTTAAAATAGATGGAAAATTGGAAAATTTTTGAAATGCTAAACAAGTACTATTGCTGCTGAAAAGGAAGCTCCAGCAAGTCAACTGCACACACTTGTCAAAAACATTAAGTGCTACATGCATTGAATTCACTTTAAGTCAAAAACTAGCGTGGTTCAAAGGCACAGGTAAATCTGTTAATTTTTTATGAACAAGGGAGGTTTTGTTTTTTTTTTCCTGGAGAGAAAAGGCTGAAAGATCCCCCTTCTTTAACCACAATTCTTAGTGCAAAGAAAGATAAAACTTTATGACTCAACCAAAAAACTATTTTGTGGTCTAATGCAGTAGAGCTCAGTAAAGACTTGGTTCGATGAAAAGTTACAGAATAATAAGGTGAAAAAATGTGTTAAGTTGGCAGTAATAGATGAATATTGAGAATAAACACCAAAAAGAGATTTTTCAGTGATTGCCTTGTTGGGGTATTTATGAAATCTGACTTCTCTTCACAGTAAGGAACGTGGCTGAAGAAGTTAACTTGTACATTCCAATTGTACAAAAGCAAATTTCACATCCTAGTACTGGATGACCACTGGATTGAAATGCATGGGCATTCTAAAGGTCTGTCTATATATTTCTGAAACACTGCAATTTACCTATTCCCGAATTTGTTCCTGATCTACCAGTGTGCCTGGCTGAATTAGCCACTGCCAGTAAAACAGGAGCAAGATGTAGCAACTTTATAAAACTTTCTTTAAATGATGTTTAGAGCTCCACTTAAGCAGACTTATCAAAAGAAACTTTTTTTTTTTTTTTGAGACAGAGTCTCACTCTTTTGCCCGGGCTAGAGTGAGTGCCGTGGCGTCAGCCTAGCTCACAGCAACCTCAAACTCCTGGGCTCAAGCGATCCTACTGCCTCAGCCTCCCGAGTAGCTGGGACTACAGGCATGCGCCACCATGCCCAGCTAATTTTTTGTATATATTTTTAGTTGTCTAATTAATTTCTTTCTATTTTTAGTAGAGACGGGGTCTCGCTCTTGCTCAGGCTGGTCTCAAACTCCTGAGCTCAAACAATCCGCCCGCCTCAGCCTCCCAGAGTGCTAGGATTACAGGCGTGAGCCACCGCGCCCGGCCATCAAAAGAAACTTAATGGAAAAGTTGCTGAACAGATGCAAAGTAACTCAAAGGTCTTTAGAGTAATTGACAGATACATACTCACACACACACACACACACACATCTCAGGAGGATGTAGCGTACATCTGAGGTTCATAGAACAGGGTTGCAAAATGCAGCAGTTTAGGTTGTGGCTGTCAGAGCAGAAATCCAGCCCACGCAACACTAACCAAGCCTTGTGTCTTGCATAAGACTGTGTCAAGCTGAAAGGAGTGCCTTTTTAAATTTAGTCTTTCCAGGAGAGCACCTTTTTGTAATGAATCCGTCCAGAGGAAGTGACTTTTTTGTGACTGGTGGAAAAGGTGCTGTCTGTGTTGTCAGCAGCCCAATCACAAAGTCATCTTTTCCCACTACCTTTCTTAAATCCTGACTTTCCTTGGACTTATAAATACAATTTTATTTAGGAAAAGAGTAGGCAGTCAGTTTTACAAAAGTCCAAGCTTACTCGGTTTCTACAGCTATGATTTTGTGCTATACTCATAATTTCAGAGGTAGAATTTTAGAATCTATGTGTGTCAGTGTCTATATCTGTGTATGTATATAGATGGACAGACAAACACACGCATACACAGACTACTGCAAATACTGCACACAGCCAATGAAATCACCCTTCCTCCTCGATGGCCACTATACTGACTCTTACTAAGTATCAATAGTGTGGAGGTGACTCATGCACTCTAGGTAATTTTCAAATTAATAAAATTATTTTTACTTACAATATGATTTTTTTAGTCCAACTTTTCATTTCATTTATTCAAGCCAAGACAATAGAACAAAATGGTTACCTGGGAATGTAGCGAAGCCTTAACTGTGATGCATTTTAATCCCACAGCTCCCCTTTGATAACAATAAAAACGTTATTCACTAGTCTACCTGATTCTGAACGCTATTTCATTTAGTAAAACATTGTCCAGTTAAGTTAAAATCTGAAAGGTGTGCATTTCCTCATGCCTAACATACCACAAATCACTGCGAGGACTAAAAATGTTGCTGTCTCAGAATGAGATATGAAGTTATTTTTATGCATGCTCTTGCTTCAAGAATCATTTATTTCTAATAATTAGGTTGTTTCAATGATCACAATGTCAGCTGAAAAATAAATCCAAATTTGTGTGCATCATGGAAAGAGGAATAATTCAAATAAACAAAAATGTCTCTGCTGTATATCGCGATGCAATTACTTACGTAGCTCTCCTGAAACTCCTTATGCTTAGGAATGATGTGCCAAGTTGTAATTAAGTTTGTTGATGTTCAATTGTCTTACAAAAGTTACGTGACCTTCATTTCCTAAATAGTTTTAAATAAATTAGCTAGGCTCAAATTTTGAGTTTCATGGTATCTTCCTCTGTTCCTTAGATGAACATTTTTTTATAATAAGAGAAAACTGAAGATTTGGATATCCATTCAATTGATTCACCACACGAGATCTACATTTTACTTTCTACTTTAGCAAAGAAATTGCTGGAGTGGATGATAAAGCTATTTGAGTATAAGCTTTGGCTTAACAAGAATCTGTGAAATCAGAGACAGCACAAGGCCGACTACTGTGCTGGAGTCTTCTCAATGAATCTTTTCAAAGCTGCCCTGTTGTGATACTAATGAGCTCACTGTTTTGTGCTGTTTTCTCTACACGAGGAAGGACTTGCTTTATCCTCTGTGAACAAACTCCTGGTGTACTATTCTCAGGAAGCGATATCCACTCTCATTCTATACATCTTTTTCAGTCCCTTTTATGGAATATATATGTTTCTTACCCTTTTATAAGTTGCATCGCCTTTCTCTCAAAGACCCTCAGCAACCAGCTAACTCCTTTTGACCCCAGAGTTAGCTCAGCACAGGACTAGTGGCCAAACCAAAGCAATCCAGAGGCATATGACTTAAGAAGGAAAAATTTCAGAAAGAATTACAAAAAAATATTGACTGGCTTCCAGTGTTTGGGTTTGTTTTCCAAAGTAGAAGGTTTGAATTTTTTCTTTTTTTTTAGAATCTGTTGTAGGCCTAAACTTAGTAATAATTGGAAAATAACACTGCTTTTTTAAAAAACAGAACTAAATTACCCCAACACCTATGTAGCATTTACTATATGCCTGGCACTGTTCTAAGTACTTTACTTATATTATTTAATCCTATGAGGTCAGTACTATTAGTAAAAGTCCTGAAAAAGGTCAACAACTTATTACCATTACACAAGAGCAAATTTCTCATTGTGAAAATAAGAGTTTAATGCAGCCATCTCTTCTGAAAGAACTTATTGCCATACTAGTCTTTAACAGTAGGAAGGATGGTGGGAGTGGGGTGAGGGGCAAGCAATACAAACTTACCTATTTAGTACAATGTACACTATTCTGGTGACTGGCACACTAAAAGCCCTGACTTCAGCATTAAACAATTCATCCATGGAACAAGAACACTGTACCCCCTAATACGCTGAAATAAAAATTACTTTAAAAAAAGGAAATAGGCCGGGTGTGGTGGCTCACGCCTATAATCCTAGCACTCTGGGAGGCCGAGGAGGGAGGATCGTTCCACGTCAGGAGTTCGAGATCAGCCTGAGCAAGAGCGAGACCCTGTCTCTACTAAAAATAAATAGAAATTAGCCGGACAACTAAAAATATATAGAAAAAATTAGCCAGGCATGGTGGCGCATGCCTATATTCCTAGCACTCTGGGAGGCCGAGGAGGGAGGATCGTTCCAGGTCAGGAGTTCGAGATCAGCCTGAGCAAGAGCAAGACCCTGTCTCTACTAAAAATAGAAATTAGCCGGACAACTAAAAATATATAGAAAAAATTAGCCAGGCATGGTGGCGCATGCCTGTAGTCCCAGCTACTCAGGAGACTGAGGCAGAAGGATTGCTTGAGCCCAGGAGTTTGAGGTTGCTGTGAACTAGGCTGATGCCACGGCACTCTAGCCCGGGCAACAGAGCAAGACTGTCTCAAAAAAAAAAAAAAAAGGGAAATAAATCCTATTATCTTACAAGTATAAAAACAGTCATTTAGTTTTAAAGTGTTTAGCAGAAACAAAAGCAAGGCGTTAAATTTAACTTTTGCATTTGAAGTTTACATATATTTATTACATATAATAATTTTGGGACTCTTTTCTGCCCTATGTATTCTTCTCCAAAATTAACATAATCTGATTTTGTTTGCAGCTTGGTTGCAATTAACACCCTTAAGCAGCAATTCAAATGAAAAGCAAAAACGTAACATGCAAGAATATGTTTATTTCTATCTCCTTACACTAATACCGACAGGAATAACATGCTTCCTATTTTTTTGATAACTAAGCTCTACATATATTTTGTTTGACAATGTGTAAGATGTTTCACCGATGACAAGACAAAGCAGATTGGAGCGGACAGACGTTTGTTTAAACTCCCTTCTTTCTTTCAGTACAGTCATGGTATTTGCATTCTGATACTTCAGGCAGGTTACTTTACTGTCCTTTATATTCCAAATTTCTTGAATAGCAGGGAGGTACCTTGAAAAAGCCACTAGTCCTCTGTGTAATGTTGGGCAAGTCACTTCCTTTTTCAGAAACCCAAGTTTGTTTTCTTTTAATTTGAAAAGTGAAAGAGTGTAAACATATTGATTCCTTCCAATTCTAAAATGTATTTTTCTTTTTATTTCGGGGTTTTATGAGGGTACAAACATTATGGTTACATTTTATGTCTTTGCTTTACCCAAGCGATGGTTAGAGGCATGCCCTTCCCCTCTAAAATGTCTCCTTAATGTTTTATTTTTTTTCTTTAAAATCCCTGATGTTACCAAAATTATTATGCATGTTCTTTACATTTTGAGAATATATTAAGGTAATCACACCTCCTCACTTAAAAGCCACAAACAGCTGCGTGGAAACTACAACATTTCAAAATCTACAAAATTAGAAAATTTTCCAAGGTCATTTTTTAAAAGACAGTTCCATAATTTTGTCCTTAATAATACTGGCACACTGTGGATCCTAATGATTTCGGCCTGTTCTTTCTAAGAGATTAAATTCCACTAGTAAAAAATTCTGAGCAGTAAGTTGCATCGAAAACAGCCAATCACTTGCTGGTTTCTTGGGTCATTTAGGAAAAAAATAAGAAAGAAAAAACCAACCAATTGTAGTTAACAGCTGCTCTGAGCTACTTTAAATACACAATTAAACATGCAGTTACAAGGGGAGCAAGTTATATATCAAAGGACATGCAAGTGCTCAAATTGAAAAATCAACTGCAACTTACTATTGAACCTAGAATTCAAAACAAAGGGCTTTGGCCAGAACTAGAGACAAAAAACGGTGGGAGGAAATCAGTATTTCAAAAGGGCAAGAACTGTATCATTATAATTATGACACAAGTCTGCATTTTTAAAACAATCAACACCCTCACAAAATACTGTCAGCTGAGTAGACATCATTACTTGGTTAATTTGCTTCTTGAATTCCTACAGTGTTCTAAAGGAGTTAATTCTAATAGGAGAGAACATATCAGAATTTCACTTGCTATAGTAAGCCACAGTTACTGAAGTTATCGTTTCAGTTGTCTTGAGGCAAAAATAAATGACAGAAGAGGAGGATAGGAGTGCTAGGAAGTTCGTGATAAATATTAGGCACTAATACTAGTTTGCAATATACTGAAAGGAATGCTTAATAAGATCTCATCAAACTCAGCCTTAAATTAATAATAAATACATCAATAAAATCTTAAGTGCATTCTTAATTGAGGGAGGCGGCAACAGCTATTCTTTAATATATATTTCAAATACTGTGTCAATAAATACAGACCGAAAGTGGCATAAGTCTAGAAAATCTAGACCTCACTTGCTAGCAGTCAAAAAGCATTAGGCTTCAATAAAGAACCACGTGCCACACATACACTCTCCAGGCACTGAGTAGGAACACCAAACTAGGTGCTTGGGGGGTAGAAGCATGAAAAAAATCAACCCCTAACCCTTTAGGAGTATTTGATGATACTAGAGAAAACACAAATTTTAAATGTCTCTTCTAATGGACTAAAAAGACATGCTTCTAACTTTTAATTATCAAAATTATCATCCTGGAGAAAGCGGTAGAGTTAAATATCCCTACCACGAGAGTAGAAAACAACTTTTTAATCAGAAAGTTCAGCTCAGGAAGCTTCCAAGACTATGAGTCAGGGTGTATCATTAAAACTTTGGAGCACACTGCTCACCACGGGAGAGAGAAAGAACAGTTCAAAGATGTCACTTAGCACCTTGAAGAATGCCCTTTAATGATGCCCCAAAATGAGACTGTTCACCTTACACAGCGAGCATCGCGCCTCGAATTGTATCTTTGTTTCTGTCAGCGTGCCTTTTCTCAAGTCTTTCGTTAAGATATTCTAGTGGCTAAAAGAACTAACAAAAATTAGGTGGGCAGGATGAAAAATGTTATTAGTTATAATAGTACTAATATGATATGTTTAGGAACTTAATATAATAGTACTTATTATTATACTATACGAACTCACTAGACAAAGGAACATACGTTACTTCTAATAGTGGTGAATTTTCACATACTTACATAAACAAATTCGTCAAAACTTATCTTCCCATCCTTATTCCTGTCACCATCCAGCATGAGTTTCTGAATAATTTCTCTCACTTTATATCCTGGTAATGGCATATTAGCTTCCTTGAAAAGCTCATGAAGTTCATAGTCACAAATGAATCCATTGCTGTTGAGATCTTTGTAAAAAGGGAGAATCAAAAAAGGAAAAAAAAATTAAGAGAAATATTAGTTAACTTACTAAGACTAACTAAATATAGTTAACTTACTTATTTTCCTTCATTTGAGGCTCAGTTCATAAGCTCACCTAAATACAATTTTTTCTTATTGTTCGGCACCCTAAAGTTGTTTGAAAGGAAAATGTACATTTTAACGGAAAGAACAAGTTTTTACATCATGTATCCTGTATTTTAAACCATGTATAAGTAGCTTTATTAAAAAGAGCATCCCTAATTTCAGGAAAAAGTTAATGAAATTATGATTAAGTTGTGGAGCTAAGAGAACTTTAAAAAAAAGAATTAATTAGTTGTTTAGGAGTTTTATTAATACGTTCCTCATTCTTCCATTGGTCTAAAAGAAGTTTTATGAATTTAATACTGATTGTATTTCAAAGCACACCTGAAATTAAGCAACTACTTTCAGTGCCAAGTTTTTGAAGAGTTAATGTAAACAAACATTAAGTCAAGACCAATATAGAGTTCATAAAAATAAATACAGTACTGAGTAAAGCATGACTCTATAAATAACCTTTTTATTTTTGTGCTACTGTAGTTTTAACAGTATGTATATCAAAGTGCTGATTAAACGAATGATGCTTACTCTGAAGCTGTTAAAAATGGGGAAAAAAAACTGTCCATGAGCAAAAGTGAATTTATTGAGGAAAAAAAAAGGGCCAATGTCCTGAGGATTATAACTACTGGAGTGTATTGTTTTGTGTGAATCAAGTTCACCAGCTATTTAGAATACCTTCTGTTCAATAATGTTTTTATTCCTTAGTCCCACTGTTTTTCATATATAAATTTAATTATAATAGAAAGAAACAATCTGAACAGAGAAATGACTCAAGACGGCCACAGCACCATTCAAGGAAATGTACTGTGAATAAATTATTTGATGTATTACTTAAAACCTTTGTACTAGGTACTGTTCTTGGGACTCGTGATACCACAGCCAACAAAAGACAGTCTTGCTCTCAGCTGGCCACAGTGGCTCACGCCTGTAACCCCAGCACTTTGGGAGGCTGAGGCAGGAGGATTACTTGAGGCTAGGAGTTCAAGACCAGCCTGAGCAACATAGCAAGACCCCATCTCTACCAAAAAATAAAAAAATTTAGCCAGGCGTGGTGGCGCATACCTGTAGTGCCAGCTACTTAGGAGGATGAGGCAAGTGGATTTGCTTGAGCCCAGGAGTTTGAGGTTGCAGTGAGCTATGACTGCGCCACTACACTCCTGCCTGGGCAACAAAGCAAGATACTGAGAAAGAAGAAAGAAAGAAAGGAACAAAGAAAGAAAGAAAGAAAGAAAGAAAGTCTTGCTCTCAAGGAGCTCACATTCTAATGACAATTAATAAACAAATAAAACATGAAGTATGACTATAAAATATAGTATAATATATGATAACAACATAAGTGAAGTGCTAGGAAGAAATATAAAGCAGGGTAAGGGGTTAGACTTAGGCTATTTTGTCCCCCAGGGGACATTCAGAAATGTCTAGAGACTTTTCTGATTGCCATAACTGGGGTGGGGGGGCAGGGAGAGGATGCTCCCGGCATACAGTGGGTAGAGGCCAGGGATGCTGCTAAATATCCTGCAAGGCGTATGACACCCCTGCTGCAACGTGCAACACAGAATAATGGAGCTCAAAATGTCAACTGTGCCGAAGCTGACTAGCTCTGAGTTTCAGTGACAGTGGGGGACAGGAATGGTGGCGGTGCTATTTAGACAGAATGGTCAAGGAAGGTCACATTGATGACACTATATTTGAATGAAGAATTGCATGAGGTAAGGGAGCAAATCATGTGTATATCTGGGGAAAAGATTTTGGGTAGAAGAAACAGCAATTCAGTCTGTGATGCAGTAGTGTGTCTGATGTGTTTTAGGAACAGCAAAGATCCAGTATGGCTTGAGCAGAGTGAGCAAGGGGGAAAGTGAGGGATAAGGTCAGGGAGCTGATCATATGCTCTTCTAGGCCATGGAACACATTTGGGAATCTTTTTCTAAGTGTAATCTAAGTGTAATTCATATTAGCTAATACTTAGTTACTAGAATATTAAATATCCTATATGAAACCATTTCACTAATAATTTGAAGGCTGATGAAGTTCTATGTTTAGTGTTACTCTGAGTATCAAATATTCTTAACCATTGTTTACTACATTTTAAATCTTTCAATTCAAATATCTGTACTTTTAAAACATCAATAGCAAACCACTCAACACTTGTGAAAATCACTTGTATTTCCTTCAAGGTAAAGCACTTAACCTCCCTAGGGTGTAGCTTCACTTTCTTTGTTGTGAATTTATGAAAGGTCACGCATCAAACCCTTTATTTCTATATATAAAGTGTTTATATGTAGAAATCAATCCAGCAACAACATCTGTAGTTGCTAAAGAGAACAAAGTAGTGCTCATGGCACTAGGGCAGAATTTTAGCAGCTCTTGTTGTATGAAAAGTCTCGAATTTAAACACACCTGCTCCCGTGCATATATTACATACTAATCTGTTTCTCCCATTTCCTTTATAAAGTGTGGCATAGCAAAACGTACACAGCATACTTGAGGGGACACAGGATCTAATTTCGACTTGGCTACTAATTTGCACAAGTCACCTCTTCAGGCCTTAGTTTTCTTATCTGTAAAAGGAGTGCTTTGGACCAAATGATCTCTGAAGTTCCTTTTCCGCTCTATCAGGGTATCAGCCTAGCTCACAGCAACCTCAAACTCTTGGGCTCAAGAGGTCCTTCTGCCTCAGCCTACCCCAGTAGCTGGGACTACAGGCATGAGCCACCACGCCCAGCTAATTTTTTCTATTTTTAGTTGCCCAGCTAATTTCTTTCTATTTTTAGTAGACGGGGGTCTCGCTCTTGCTAAGGCTGGTCTTGAACTCCTGACTGCAAGTGATCCTCCCGCCTTGGCCTCCCAGAGTGCTAGGATTACAGCCATGAGCCACCACATCCGGCCCACTTTAGTAATTTTTGATAGAAAAATATTTTTAAATGTATTCTACTTTTCCCTGACTTCTGAATTGATGTATAATGAGCACAATTTAATCTTTTGTTGTTTACTCCAGTTCAGACTGGTGTATATAACAGGTACTCAATAACTGTTCTTTTTGTAGTCTCAGTGATATAATAGAAGTGGAAAGTAGAGATGTTTTAAACTAAATATTTTAGAATTTAGTGGATCCAAAGCTCCATGACACTGACCAAGGCCCTTAGAGTCTATCTGGTAGTTTATTTGTATTAGGCAGAAATAGAAGTTTGGGTAACAGGGAGAACTACCATTTGCATGAACCCTCTCTGAAATAACCTCTGAGTATTAATTAGAAGACAGCTCAATGATGTGATTAAAAGATGCCAGGAAATAGCTACCCTAAAATATAACTGACATAAAATAACCACATGCAGAAACTCCATTTGAAAGCGAGGGTAGCAATAACAGATGCTTTTAAAAGTGACAGGAAAATTTTAAAAGGGGGTGGAGGAATAAAGATCTGTACGGCTGAGCGCAGTGGCTCATGCCTGTAATCCTAGCACTCTGGGAGGCTGAGGTGGGAGAATAGCTTGAGGCCAGGAGTTCGAGACCAGCCTGAGCAAGAGCGAGATCCCGTCTCTACTAAAAATAGAAAACTTAGCCAGGCGTGGTGGCTCTTGTCTGTAGTCCCAACTACTTTGGAAGCTGAGGCAGGAGGATGGCTTGAGCTCGTGAGTGGGAGGCTGTAGTGAGCCATGATGACACCACTGCACTCTAGCCTGGGGAACAGAGTGAGACCCTGTCTCAAAAAAAATTTTTTTTTCATTCCATGGCAATCTTCCTTAATGGTTTCACATCTATTGATCAACATTCCTTTGAATCTTTTTATCTCCCACCCCAATACATAACACAGTGTCTTGCATATAATAAGCAATGGAAAAAATATTTTTGTAGAATCATCGATTGGCAGGTATTGATTAGTTTTAAGAACAAAACTAAACAACAATGACAAAAAATACAGAAATAGCTTTCAAAGACTGAATGGCAATTCATCGGGAAACCAAAACTTGACAGAAATATCCCTTAAATAACATTCAATCTCATTCCCTTTGTTCTAATCCTGTCCCCACCCAGCAGCCTTCAGATCTGTAATTTGGTTTTCTAAGCGAACACACCCACCAAGGAGGGCCCAAGTAGACAACCAGTGATGGCTGTCAGGTCAGGACCTCTCTCTCCTTGCAAGTGTAGGAGCCTGCCTTGGCTTTATTAAGAAAGACCATTTGCACTTGTTTAGCATGAGTCACTCCAGAGCAAACGGAGTACCTATTCCGTGGGTAGATACCCACTGAGCTAGATATCAAAGATACAGAAGTGAATCAGACAGAAACACTTGGCCCTACTTCAAACTGTGACTTCAAAATCTTTGTAAAAAATTTGGGTCACTTGGGATATCTGTCCTTTATCCTTCCTGGGATGAGAAGAGCACGTGTCTTCTTTTAAAAGTTTTACCTACTTGGCTATTTTTCCTTATTTTATCAGCAGATGTTAATCTAGCTTATACTACCTCCCATGATCAAAGGCATTTTAGTGTCAGTACTAATGAATTATATTGAGCCTTTCTTAGAGGTCCTAAATCATATATTTTGAAAAAAACGATTTCAATTTCAATAAGAAGGCAGAGAGAGCCTAAAAAGGCGGCTAGCAATTAATTTTACAAAATCTCCCAGCTGGTAAAGTACTTGAAACACAAAATAGCATGCAATTATTCTCAAAGAGTTTTATGCTAATTTTATGTCCAATCCCCAGTCAAAAAAACAAAAACACATCCTTAAACAGTATCAGGGATTTAATGTGCTTTGGAAGGCCAGAAAATGAGGCAGCATAGTGGCATTTTAGAATGCTTCCATCTCATCAGTGATGTTCACCAGGTGCTTAACACTTTTTGTCTACTTCTAAGACTAACTCGTCACAATTTTTAAAAAATAAACATAAATGCTGATGACTATTAAACCTAATTTTTTCCATCTGAGAGAAGTAGTTTCATTTTAAAAACTGCTTAAATGATAGTCTTTGAGTTATGCTTTCCTCATTTGTAAGATGAGACAGTTGAGATACATGAATGATTTCCAAACAATAATTCAGAATGAATTTTGGATAATTTTTCTTTATTCCATAGCAATATAGTAAAAGCTAAGTGGCAAGTTTTTCAAAAAACAATTGAATTTTTTAAATCATAGGGACATATCCTTATTTGCTGTTAAAATATCCATTTTAAAACAAACGGATAGAATTGGAATGTTGCTATTTAGTATGGTGAGCATTTTCTATTCTGAGTTTTGACATAAACATGAGAATCTAATAATAAACTGACCCAAAAAACACAGACCTAGATTGAAAGCAGTTTTAAGAACTGGAAACTAAAATCACAACCACCAGGCATGATGACAGTCCTTATTGTCTCATTAAAGCAGCCAATATTCTGGAACCCCTTTCTGGCTCACTTGCCACTTGTTCATGAACTATACATGGGTATGGGGTGGAAAAGGCCCTGCATTTTGAAGACTATTCTGTTCCAGTATCGTAGTTTTCACACAGCTGATAAAGTCAGTATGAATTACCATACAGCTTATATGCTCCAGAGCAGTCTCGATGTTTCTGCCAGCACATGTCTCAACTTTTTGGTTCAGAAAATATGGGTGGACATTAACAAGCAGCGGGGGAAAAGAAACTCCACTTAACCATTGAACAAAGTTCCGGCAGAAAGTGCTAAATTTCAATAAATTGACTAAGTGTTTTCTATTCAAAAAGTAAAAAAAAATCACTATACTTTTAAAAAACCACTAAGAGGCTCCCAGTGCTGCAGTAGACAGGCCCATCTTTCATATTGGCTACTGAATTCATGAGAAAAGAACCAAATGTTACAAGGATTTCGTATTTTCTCTCACTCTCTGATGACACATGTAGGTTCACATCTGCATTGTTTTAAATGAAACCTCATTATTCTTTTTTACCAAGTATTATTTTAAATGCCAGTTAACTCCCCCAACACCCTCCCCCAAGAAACCTTAAAGTAAATAAACTTATTATACAGCCATGTTCCTGCAGAAGTTTGAATCACACCAAGAATGCATATCCTTAAAAGGAAATGTTTTCCCTCCCCTTGCATCCTGTTATTTAAGCTATTTTAAGTACTTGTCTGGAGAAAGCTGAGCCAGAACTCAAGTGGTTTTGATTTTAGCTGCTGTTTTACACTGCCATTGTCCAGGTGGTATGTGGCGCAATCTGTCACTTCAAACGCATCTTTTGGGGTGCTACTTAGTCTTATAAATCTGACAGTAAGAAAAAGACTGGGATTTCCTTTGACTCTCAGGTTGTGTGTGTGTGTGTGTTGCTTTAACCATCCTTGACTCTGTCTAAATCTGGTGTCTTTCTTTATAAAGAGGTCACATATTGCGTGCCCTCATCTGCAACACACATGCGACCTCTTTATTAACCCGCTCTGGACAGTGCTTTTTAGGATTTCAAGAAGAAAACCAATCAAGTGCAAATGCATATACTTTCAGAAAAGCTGGATTAAAAGTTCAATTTAGTTTGACCAATACATTCCACAAATTTTTTGCACTAAAGAAATGACAAAAGGAATCTACATGACTAACAGTAGCAGATTCACACACACACACACACACACACACACACACACACACACACACACACACGATCTTCAATGCCCATCGAAGTTCACCAAATATTGATTTAAAAGACTTGGGCAAAACAAGAATTTA
This sequence comes from Propithecus coquereli, assembly GCF_000956105.1. Taxonomy (NCBI): domain Eukaryota; kingdom Metazoa; phylum Chordata; class Mammalia; order Primates; family Indriidae; genus Propithecus; species Propithecus coquereli. The sequence continues at coordinate 2,207,685 of NW_012149964.1, read as the reverse complement.
AACTATAGTCCATCCTAAGATCTAAGCGGCAAAGTCAAGCTTTCATTAGGCATTAAAACCTTACAAAAGGCAACTGCTAACCATTTCCAGATGCGGGTCTAAACATGGGGTTTGCCTTTCACAGCTTATACCTTTTGGGGTAGCTCACTCCAGCAAACATAAGAGGCACTTTAATGAATCCCAGCTAAGGGTAGACTAGAGGTTGATACATTAGAGTTCACCCTACTGGTGGATTCCCAAAGGTGGACCTCAAGTACTGCTCAAGGCTGGACAAGTTTAGAGGGCTGAGACAAGGCAATCCATCCTTTTGTGATTCAAAATTTCTGGTGGTTTGGCCATCATTTTTCACCTGCTGCCACTCTGTTTTAAAAATACATACATACCTACATACACGCTCACATGAGTGTTCTCACACCCATGTTGCTTTTGTGCTCACCCACACACCCACCAATGTGTACTCCTATCTTCCACCCAGTCAAAACGAGGTTTCCAGACTATCCCAAGACCGTCACTTCCAATAATCCAACTGAAGACTAAATTAACTAATAATTAACCAGACGGTAGAGCAAAAGAGCGCTGGCTAGATTTTTTGTAGATGGTCTGCAGTTTTTATTTTTTAAGGTATAATTAAGTAAATATGCACTGGGGTAGTTTTATCGAATACTGAAAGTAAATTAAAGTACCATGTTTTTTGTGGCATTATCCTGATGTGGTTTTTATACACCAGAGAATATCAAGTAATTTGAAACAACTCAACTTCCTGGGATGAGAGAAGTCTGGTACAGCTACAATCACCACAACCAAAATTTTTTGGCTTAGTTTGGTGGGCAACCTCAGTGGAATACACCCACACTATTCCTAGTCCCTTAAGAAACCCCGTTATTCTTTTATTTCAAAAGTGCTGAATTCATGTTTTAAAAAGCTCAATAGAGAGTGCTTAGGAGAGAAAAAAGTCAGATATCGAAAGTGTTTGCAGGACTAAAGCAAACGTGAAAAGATTTACATTACATGAATTTGTCTTTATGACAAGTAATCATCCAAATGACCACTAGCTTCCATAGTGAAATTAAAGTCTTAGAATGGAAAAGACATTTTAGAGCTGGTAAAATATTGATACCTAAGTGTTCTGAAAGCTCGTATTTATTCTTCTTTAGAAAGAAGTTATACAGTATTGCAGCATTTAAATCAAAACAGAAACATTATGAAGTAGGGAAAATGAGAGCTAAGGTTTCTGCTACTGGGAAATACTGGAAACAATTGTTGAGAAAATTAAAATAATTATAGGAGCTTGGAGCTTCAAACTAAGCAGGTGCAGAAAGTGAAAGGAGAACTTTAAATTCTAATACTCAATTTATTGCTAGTAAAGACAGTTTCAAAGCACTATTAATTGATTGAACAAAAACCTACGATTAGTGGTAATTACAGAGGTTTTCTCCACACATTATGATTTTGCCGAATTTCTAAGGAGATAATCAAGGCTATTATTGTTAATAGATGGGGAAAATCATATAATGATTTCCACATTTTGTAACAATTGAACTGAGACAAAGTAGTCTTCCCTACTCTCTGCCACCACTTCTACCAAAAAAAAAAAAAAAAACGAAACAACTGTCTTTAACAGGAAAATAAGTTTGAGAGTTACAGAGTCTGTTTTTAAAATAAAGTTTCCCTGAATTAAAAAAAAAATCCTATAACACCTTTGACGGTTGCCTGAGGGCTCTGTAACTAACAACTAAAAGCTACAAAGATCTTTTTAAAAGAAAATCAAAAGACTCAGCTGGGTCTTTAAAGGAGTTTCTAAAAGACAGACTACACACGAGCCTTTATTATGCTGAAAAATCTATATAAATTTTATGTGCTACAATTTAATGGCCAAAACCTTTAATAATAAATTCCACTATAATGAAAATCTTTGTAACAAAAGCCCTTTGAATGTATAGTCGATAATGACAAAATCCCAGTACATCAAAAGACTATGTATAGTTCCTTGGGATTCAATCAATTAAATATGTATTGAGAACCTAACATGTGTGCAGCACTGTGCTAGATACTGAGTGGGGGATACAAAAGAATAATATTCAGAACAGGTAGAAATTTTGGACTCCAGAATTCATATTTATAGCATGTATGGTAATAAGAGTCTGCATGGTCTACAGACATTTCACCCTCAATGCGCCCGATCTCGTCTGATCTTGGAAGCTAAGCAGGGTCGGGCCTGGTTAGTACTTGGATGGGAGACCACCTAAGAATACAGGGTGCTGTAGGCTTTTGCTTCTTCTTAAAATAAAAAAAAATAAAAACAAAAGAAAAAAGAATAAGAGTCTGCATGTCTTAGGAACATGTGCTGATAGGGACTTTGGGTAGCTGTTTGTCTAGCCTGAACTCTACTTAAAACAATAGTTCCATAATGACCTTTTCTTGAGGTCAAGCCTCTAATTGTTCCCTCACTTACTACAATTTAACCTTGTTTCCTCCATGGAGATAATTGGTCAATCTTCTTTGTATCATTTAGTTTTTAAGGAGCAATAAAGCTCTTTTACTGATAAAAAGTATTCTAGGGCCGAGCGCGGTGGTTCACGCCTGTAATCCCAGCATTCTGGGAGGCCGCGGCGGGCGGATCGTTTGAGCTCAGGAGTTCGAAACCAGCCTGAGCAAGAGTGAGATCCCGTCTCTACTAAAAAAAAAAAATAGAAAGAAATTATCTAGACAACTAAAAATATATAGAAAAAATTAGCCGGGCATGGTGGCGCATGCCTGTAGTCCCAGCTACTCGGGAGGCTGAGGCAGGGGGATCGCTTGAGCCCAGGAATTTGAGGTTGCTGTGAGCTCTGATGACGCCACGGCACTCACTCTAGCCAGGGCAACAGAGTGAGACTCTGTCTCAAAAAAAAAAAGTATTCTAAGTCCCATCAGGTAAGCACTCTCTGAATTAGCTTTAATTTTTAAGAAATATCACACACAAATATTTCCAAGATGAAATGATGGTCCAAGATGATCCAAGATGAAATATTTGTGTCCATGAGGACAAGGCCTGTGTCCAACAACAAACACTTACTTGAGAAGAGGAGGTACTGGAGATTAAACAATACCACCAATAATAAGGCATGGTCTCTATCTCAACATTCTATTCATAAAAAACAAATTAAGCTTCCCCCAATACTGAAAGATGACTATAAATAAAACAGAAGGTTCAACAGACATTATATAAAACAATTATGATAAGACTATTTCTACAAAATAACAAGATAAAAAGAAAAAAAAACTTCTTGCAGCCAAGAACCCACTTGTTGTTTTTCATAATCAATCTAGTATCAGGCTATGTAGTGCTCTTTTTATAGTAAGTGGTATCTATGGCAAGTTAATTAACTGCTATTTTTATACACATACACACAGATTCAGGACTATTCAGTTTTTTCTAGTGGGATTATGAAGAGTCACTCAGGCTGGGGGTCATTATTCTTCCCAAGGTATGCTGTTACTACTAAATGCCTTCATAAAAAATGTTGATCATAAATATATGGGAATAGAGATGTATATTCCCTCATTTTTCACTAATGGGACTTTCGACACAAGTCTAAGAGTAAATTCTAATTTAAATAACAAGTCATTGTAATCTAACTTTATACCCTTTAGTCAGAGATACCAAATAATAATAGTCAACTTTTTTTAATATAATCAACTTCTCTAAGCACATGTTGACTCGTGTGTGTGTGTGTGTGTGTGTGTGTGTGTCTCAATAATCAGTTTATACTCTGTTTTCTCATTATCTTCTATAGACTTGACCCAAGCACTGTAACTTGGAATGTAAATTCTATATACTGCTTCCATAGCTGCTCAATGATATGACATGTTATGTAAGGCTAAAGATGCTATGACTTTCCATCTTATATTGACGTTATAATTTAATGTGGGAAGGTAGAACGATCTGCATTATTCAAAGGCACAGAAGATCCATGGAAAAAGGCAATAAGGCCAAACTAATTAGGGAAGAGTAAAACATCAACTAATGTTTCTGGGGGTCATACATCCCTTTGAGAATATGGTGAAAGCACCAAACCGTCTCCGCAGAAAAATACGACACACAAAATATAATAATGACACAAAATTTGTTATAAAAGTTTCAGGAGCCACAGCAGTCCCCAGTTAAGGACCCTGGGCTAAAACCCCTTGACCTTATTAGATACCACATATAATTAGAAATAACATAATTTTAAGTATATAGCTTCCAAAACTTTATCTCATCCATTTTAACTATCTTGCCCTAAGGTTCGTGATTAATCATTCACACAATTTTTAGAGAAGTAACTTTGATTAGGACCCAATAAAGAATGCTTTCCTATAGTCAGACTACAAAAAAATACTCACCAACTTTTGCAAAGGCCTCTTTGAGTTCATCAAGTTCATCTTTGGAAATCTGAGTGGTAGCCATCTCATCCATTTAAAGATCTAAAGAAAACCCAAAAAATTTTCAGACTTAAACAAAGTTTGTGATAAATATATTATAAGCGCTCTTCCTAAAATTCTCATTTTAAGGACAATTTAAACAGAATTTCAAACTACTGAAACAGCCTGAATAGGCTACCATATCTGTAGGTACCGCCTTAATAAAGAAAACAAGCAAATGAGAAGTTATCATTTACCAAAAGTCATTCAGAAAAAATATTTCTGAATTTTCCTCTTAAGGAAAAAATCTTAAATTACATTCAAGGAGTATAAGGAAGGGCCAAGGTACCCAGCAATAACAAGAAATAGATACATAATAGAAATTCTTGGTTGTATATGCCAAAGATAAAAGTCAAAATTATGTGATCAACGATTCATGTGAAATAAGATTTTCCCATTAAGCCACTTTAAAATCACTGACTGAAAACATTGATTTTCAAATAACATACTGACACCTATCAATCACTCCCATTAAAGGAGGGGTAAAGAGGAATCAATTAAAACAAATTGTATTTGGTTTTGATATAGAAAAACACACAAGTGTGTGTTAATATAAAGACTCACACATGTAACTTATTATCTGTGTGTACAACCTTTCCAATCTGGCCCTATTTGATCTATTTAACTAATAGAGCAAAGGTTGGCAAGCTATACATGGCCCATGGGCCAGATCTAGATCCCCACTTGTTTTTGTACGGCCCCAAGCTAAATATGGTTATTACAAGAGAAATTTTGCAGTCAATTTTGATGATGAGGCACATTAACTTTGAACCCCAATTAAGTAAAATATCCCAGAAATAAAACAATTCTCTTCTTCTAATCAGAACTGTATTATAAAAAATTATACTCAAATATTATATATTGAATTTTGTCGATACAAATTTGTAGAAATTATACATCCTTGATATCAATATCATACTATTCTTGATTTTGCCTCTTGACACACAATATTTATGGTCTGAACCTTTTTAGAAAAACCTTGCTGATCCCTGCAATAGAGAAAGGAGGTCTGTACCACAATGGATAATCTCCAAATACAAGCCTATTAACAATTTTTGGACAAAGAAAAATGAAAACGATTATATGTTACCCTGCCCTTTTTTGCCTTTGGTTTTTTTCTCATTTTTTTTTTTAAATAGCATTTAATTTTAGGTCAGTTTTAGGTTTACGGCAAAATTAAACAGAAGGTACAGAGTTCCCATATATAGCCATGTTTCGCTTAATGATGAGGATAAGTTCTGAGAAATGTGTCACCAGGAGATTTTGTGGGTGTATGTACATCATACAGTGTACTTACACAAACCCAGATGGTATAGCCTACTACACACCCAGGCTATATGGTATAGCCTATTGCTCCTAGGCTACAAACCTATACAGCATGTTACTATACTGAATACTGAAGGCAACTGGAACACAATGCTAAGTATTCGTGTATCTAAACATATCTAGAGAAGGAACAGTAAAAATAAGGTATTATAATCTTATGGGACCAGCCTGTCACTGACTGAAACATCGTTGTGCAGCATATGACTGTGCCTCCTGCCTCCAAACATGCATGGCTTCCCCAACTATCAACATCCTGCATCTGAGTGGTACATTTGTTACAAATGATGATCCCACATTGTTGACACATTATCATCACCCAGAGCCCATAGTGTACATTAGGGTTCACTCTTGGTGTTGTACATTCTATGGGTTTGGACAAATGTGTAATGACATATATCCACTATTATAGTATCATACAGAGTAGTTTCACTGCCCTAAATGCGCTGCTTTTTCAAAAGTATTCTATGTATTAAATTTAACAAACCATACAAAATATAATTTTGAGCTCTTATATTTATCTCTTTTAGACATTTTATTAAAAGGCAACAATTTACTCACCAGCTCATTTTTTTTTTTTGCCACTAAGTGTAATACTCAGTACAGAGAAGTGGGGGGCTGGGGGCAGTGGAAGGGATTCATGAGAGAGCCAGGCCACATAGGGCCTTTTTCATAGCACAGTTGTTATTTTTAGAATTTATCACAGTCGCAGGCACATAGTAAGGGACTCAAGTAAAATAGCACTTTAATAAAATTCATTCATTGAACAACTATGTGCCAAGTTATTACATTAGATAAATTCATATGCATATGAACTCCCTGAACCCTCATAATAGCCCTATGAGGTAATATTCTTGTTCCCTTTTTTCCTTATTAAAAGACTTGGGTTCGTTGGGACCATGGAACTGGAATTCAAACTCAGGTTTCTCAAATCCTAGGGAAGTTTTTAAATGACCATAAGATACTATTAGCTAAGTGTTCCCTATGATGTAACATACACATATAATGACTGGTATTTTAAAAAATTAAATAAAACCAAACTTCTAAAAAATATTAAAAAAACTTGTCTGTTCATAAACTTGTCTTACCTATGATATTAAAATGCCACCAGAGATGGACAACTTCTCAGCAGATAGGTTAGGTAAAAACACCTTTCAGAGTAGTCTCAGGATCTGTGAGTTAAAAGAAAGATTTTCAGTTGGATGCGAAGTTAGACATTTGCACATATGGAGGTTCACGGGGATCAAGAGGGTTGGGGGGAGAGGATGGGTAAATTCACACCCAATGGGTGCTTGCTGTCTGGGGGATGGGCACGCTCGTACCTTTGACTGGGGCGGCGCAAAGGCAATTTATGTGACCAAAGCGTTTGTACCCCTGTAATATTCTGAAATAAACAACAAAAAAAGAGGCTGGGCGTGGTGGCTCACACCTGTAATCCTAGCACTCTGGGAGGCCGAGGCGGGTGGATAGTTTGAGCTTGGGAGTTTGAGACCAGCCTGAGCAAGAGCAAGACCCCGTCTCTACTAAAAAATAGAAAGAAATTATATGGACAACTAAAAATATATATAGAAAAAATTAGCCAGGCATGGTGGCGCATGCCTGTAGTCCCAGCTACTCAGAAGGCTGAGGTAGAAGGCTTGCTTGAACCCAGGAGTTTGAGGTTGCTGTGAGCTAGGCTGACGCAACAGCACTCTAGCCTGGGCAACAGAGTGAGACTCTGTCTCAAAAAAAGAAAAAAAAAAAAAAAAAAGGAAAATGCACCTCACACGTCTTAGGATGGCTATTATCAAAAAGTCAAAAGATAACAAGTGTTGGTGAGAATTTGGAAAAAAGGGTACCCTTAAACCTTGTTTGGACAGTAAATGACTACAGCCATTTTGGAACTAAGTATGGACATTCATCAAGAAATTAGAAACAGAACTACCATATAATCCAGCAATCCCACTTTTGGGTATATATCCAGAGGAAATAAAATTCCTAGCTCAAAGAGTTATCTGCAAAAAAAAAAAAAAAATTAATAAAAAGAAATTTTTGGCCAGGTGTGGTGGCTCATGCCTGTAATCTCAGCACTTTGGGAGACCGAGGCAGGAGGATTGCTTGAGGCCAGGCGTTTGAGACCGGCCTGGGCAACATAGCGAGACCCCATCTCTTAAAAATAAAACAAAAAAGAAAAATTAGATGGGCGTGGTGGCGTGGGCTTGTAGTCCCAGCTACTTGGGAGGCTGAGTCAGGAAGATCACTTTAACCCAGGAGTTTGAGGTTGCAGTGAGCTATGATGATGCCACCGCATTCCAGCCTGGGTGAAAAAGCAAGATCTTGTCTCTTACAAAAAAAAAAAAAGAGAAATTTTTCATAAGTTAAGCCGCAAACTATGGACAGTAATTCTAAAAAATGTTCTATATTTTGCTCATATCATGTTCAACACTGCCAATGACAAAAATACTATATAGAATTTATGCCAATTCTCTTTACACATATTTTAAGCAATCGTGTTTTCAATATAAGATTATTACCCATCTCCACGAATTATACCAAGGAGAACAAAGGCACAGAAAGTTTGGAAGTGAGATTATCTCAGAAAATCTAAAACATGTGGCCTCTCCTCTATCTCTAAAGGTCCTTTCCAGTTTGGGCAGTTTATGAGCCAGCAATAATTTAAAGTATGTGAGTTAAAAACAACACAAAAAACCCCACACAAGTGAGTTTATTCTCATACTACCATATCACTTCTATATAGAAGAAAATCAGAACAGATTGTTCTGGACATAAACCACGCCCCTTCCCCTCTTTGTCCCTGCTCACCAGGTGGGTTCTAACTAAATTCTGTAGAAATCACTTTTCTTCTTCTACATGCCCTCCCCAATGTGTCTTTCCTCCCCACCCTCACATCTCTATCCCCAAGCAATTTTACCAATATCATAGGCATCTGCTATATGCCTGGTTCCCGCCCTCAAGGAATTTACAATCTAGGGAGGCAAACGTGTGAATAATTATAAAGTAAATTAGTGGCTACAATAAAAGGTGCAAGTATCCATTTTCTAGAAGGAAAAGTTCTCTGGAGACTTTAAGGAGTATTCATTCCTTCTCCAGAGGCCAGGAAGGCAGCTATTTTGTTGTTCCTACATAATTAGGAAGTGCTTAGATCTCACAGAAATGAATTTTAGGGCACCAGCTTACTGAAAAAGAAAATCAATGCATATACTTTCCATTTTTCTAATTTCTTATTCCTGTCTTGTCTAATTGTCTTAAGAAAAGCCTAAAGTGACTTCTTTTGCACATATAACTCAGATTTTCTATCTACTGGTGACATTAAGAGGCACACCTCAATAAGAATAAAAAGAAGAATTGGAACGTGCACACATCCCCAAAACATTTCCAGGCAAAGTTGGTTCAGGATAACAGAATAGTTTAACATAGGATTCTCCCATTTAAATAAGCCCATATTCATTTACTGCTAGTTATTTGAAAGGAAATAAAGATGTGACTCTGAGATACCTGAGATAAGACTGAACAATACAAAGTCAAATTTAAAAGGCCAGCTGGGGGGGCGTGGGGGAGCCTGGTGGCTCACACCTGTAATCTCAGCACTCTAGGAGGCTGAGGTGGGAAGATCGCTTGAGGCCAGAAGTTGCGCTTGAGGCCAGAAGTTGAAGAGCTGCCTGAATAAGAGACCCCTTCTCTACAAAAATAGAGAAAAAAAAAAATTAGCTGTGATGATGTCACTGCACTGTAGCCTGGGCGACAGAGCGAGCCTCTGTCTCAAAAATAAGAAAAAAAAATTAAAAGGCCCACAATATATGCTCTAGTTGATGAAAACAGTTTTTATTTATTTTTTTTTTAGGAGATGGAGTCTCTCTCTGTCATCCTGGCTGGAGTGCAGTGGTGTGATCATAGCTCACTGCAGTCTCAACTCCTGGTCTCAAGTGATTCTCCTGCCTCAGCCTCTTGAACTGCTGAGAAAATCAGTTTTTAAATTTGCCATTTGGAATTTAAAATAAAGTTGTTTAATGTAGATTTTTTCCCACTATGAATAAAAAATAGCTTTGTTTTTAAGACTACTCATAGGCTTGATGGTATCTTTTTTATTTTTTGCCTTTTTTTTTATTTCAGGGTATTATGAGGGTACAAACATTATGGTTACACTTTATGTCTTTGCCTCACCCAAGCGAGGGTTAAAAGCATGCCCTTCGCCCCTACAATGCTCCCCATGTCCTTTAGTTGTGGGTTTACCCCTCCCATTCCCCTAATCCCTGGAGAGTATTACTGCCATGTGATCACCCTAATGGCTTGATGGTATCTTTAAGGACATCGAGCAATAAAGTATGATCTTAGGAAAAAAACATCACATGAAGTAACTTGGAAATGACTGCAGATTTTAAAAAATTAAAGGCTTACAAGTTAAGATAAAAGAAGCTCTTTTCTCCTTACGGGCCTTCATTGTACTATGGGGACTTTTGGGGGCCTTTTCCTCAAAAAGCCACTAAAACATCTCATGGGTTCACGAAGCAAAACAGAAAATTGATATCAATACTGCCCTGTGGACACTTCATTTAATCCCGAGTACCTGCACCATGCTGTTGTTCCTGACACAAGGACTCAGTATGTTCTGAAGGAAAGACTGGTGGACGTGGGATCAGAGGCATCAATTAGTGCCCTGGTTCTGCTATTTCCTAGCAGTGTGGCCATGAGCAAATTTAAGTAATCTCTCTGAGCCTCAGTTTTCTCATTTGAAAATAGTAATAATAATACGTACTTCCCCCAGGTCCTCATGAACATTAAAGATGGCATGTGTGAAGGCACGTTGTAAACTATAAAGTGTTATTCAGCAACTTCAAATCCTTGATGAAGGAAAATGCAGAATCAATGAATGCCTAAGTAATTGTGGGAGGCTATACAAGAAATATAAGTTCTACTAAGGGCCTTTTACATGGGATACATGAAAAGTTATTTCATCTCCCCTATAATTATTTACTACGGGGTATAATAGGTCTCCCTCATATATAAAAATTACAAGCCTTTACTCAAAGTAATTTGAGAAGGATGGGCCTACAGAAAACCTGTTTTACCCATGACTCAATTTGGCTCCTTCGTAAGGCCAGTTTCTAAACACAACTTGAAGAACAGACAGGAGATATTTTTAAAAATCCAAATTTGACTTCAAATATTTCAGGACCACTTTTCAAAATGGCTCACAGCTTGTCAATATTGTCGCCTTCCTCCAAATTGGTACATTTTCTTCATGACCAATGAAAAATAAAAGGTGAAAAGATAAAAAGTAAATATTACTTGCTGAATAAAAGTTTAACCCCAATTTCACAATACGTGATTGACAGTCAAAAAGAAAAACTGATTGTGAACCATGTCCTTTTTCCCAGTCTGTCTTCCCACAGGAGTGGACTTTATTTACAGGACAAGAGAGGGAGAGAATTGATATTCAAAGAAATAGAAATATATTTTCCCTCTATTTAAATTCAGCAATTCAAATCAAAAATAAAACCTTCCAGAGTCTCTCCATTTTTCTGAATTCTCTTGTCTGATCTGTCCCAAACTCTGTTTCCTCCCTAACTCCTATGTCTGCCTTCTCTGTAAAAGGAAAGCCACAGAAAAAAAGCAAGCCTTCTCTCTCTAAACATCGGAGACACAGGAAAACAGATTTTCAAATAAGGGAATAAAACAAAAGCAAACAAAACCTTGTTTGTTTGTTTTTTTTTCATAAAAGGATATGGTGTACAACTGGGTATGAATTCAGGGCGTCACCCATAGAAGAATCTTATGCCTATGAAGTCATCCCTAATTACAGAGTTTGACTAACAATACGTCAATTATGAAACCACTCCACCAGCTCGTTTAGCTATACATAAACCCTGAACACAAATCTTTGCTAAGAAAGGTGTACCTACAACTACCTGAAACTATTACTCAAATTCCAAAAGGTATTTGAGGGAGAAGAGGAGGGGCGCCTGTTTTCATCTCCTAAGGCACTCACTTTAGAAATGCAGCTGACTCAATTATCTACTATTCATCTGTGTCATTTGGTACACCACGTGGGTCAGGAGGAAGGGCACGCACATGGGAAACTCATTTGTGGGTAATCAGCTTTGATTATAAACTCGATATTTTTTCCTTGAAATTGAAAGGCAACCGAAGGATAAAAACAAGTAATATTCACCATAGATTTTATCCCAGCCGCTAGTATGCTGGGTAAATAGCATTGGGAAAGAGCAGCTGACTACTTAAATCAGAGATTGGGCAACACATACTTGAGCTCCTATCACAAAGGAAGCAAGCAACAAAGGGTGGACAAAACATGGAAGAATACGACATTTCACCATGGAAATTAAAAAACGATGCAGTCACCATTACGTGTGAACACCTCGAGAGTGATTTAAAAAAAAAAAACCGAGTGTGATTTGTCACCTTCCTCCATCCAAAACAGGCAGTGCTTTGGAACAGCCACACTTCACATACCTACCCGTCCCAACAGAAACCACCGCCCTGCCTCCTCCCTAGTTAGGTAAGTTCATAGCACTAGTCTCCAGGTTAGCTGGGCGTGCAACACTCTGTGGCTAAAGCTCACCTACTCTTACTGTGATTACTCAAGCTCCACTCCCATGTTTCCTAATGGCTTTAGAAGATTTCAACTTGAATGTCTACCATGTTCACCCAGTTATTCATCGAGCCTTAACCGAAGGCTTAGTATGTGCCAGGCACTGTGTCGGGTGCTCCGGATACACACAATTAGGACCTTCTCTCTGGAAAAGTTTACTGTCTAGGAGGGGAAACAGGTGGAAAAACAAAGACATAACATCAGTGCTATCATGCCATCACAGACATATATACTGAGCAGTGGGTGGCAGGAAAGGTTCCAAGAAGGTGACAACTTTTGAACTTTGTCTTACAGCATGAGTAGGAATTTCTCAGATAGACGTCACTGGTAAAGGACATTCTAGGAACAGACAGAGAAAGAGAAGATGATATATGGAGCTGAAGAAAGACAGTGTGGCTAGAGTATTGTGTCTAGCGTTAGTGACAGACACAATTGCATCAGCAGGTCAGGGTCCAACTTTGAAGTGGCCAAGGGAGAAGAAAGAAAAGTCAGCGAGGAGGATTCCAAATTAGGAAAAGTCTAAGGGTCTGCAATTGAATTTATTGCCATATTATTTTTCCTCTTTTTTCCAACTCTCTCTCCTGCCAAAGTCGGTCTCATTTGCAACTTCCCCACTTTTCCTCAGTCTCTAGGTGCATAAATTTGGATTGCAGTTTGGCCATAAAGAACAAAGGGAGGGTCAGTTAATCACCAAGCCTTCTGGATTCTTCCTTTGCAATCTCTGGGATTTTTCCATCATATTTATTTATCACCTCAAGTCTGGCCTATTATTATACAAAAGCCTTTTAGCAGACCTGTCTGCAGTCCTGCCTCCCTCCAATGTAATCTTTACACAGCTAACTTCCTAAAGAGCAGATCTTACGATGTATTCCGTACAAAAGAAAATCCCAATCCAACTTTTTAGCACAGCATTCAAGGCCCTCCACTTTTCTGAGTAGATACCTGCCTATCTTTCCAATGGCACTTCCCATTACGTGTCCTACACAGCCTTGAACACAACACTCTAAAGATACACTATTCCCCAAACGGGCCATGCATTTTCCCACCTCCACTCCTCTTCCTCTGTAGTTCTTTTCAGTGGGATGCTCTTCACCCATCTCCTGTCTATTCTTCAAAAGCATCTTTCAGAAAATGTCTTTCAGACTGTCCCCACCCTAGATAAAATTTCTCTAGCCCCAGTACTCTCACAGAGCCATGTTTTCTTCTATTACAGCCAGTCATGGATTCTCTCAGACAGCTCCAATTTAAAAACTATCTTGTTTCACTGTCAGACCACACGTACCATTTTTTGATTTGAAAAATATAGTCACCACAATAGTTAGCATTTAATGCTATTATACAAAGGTCTTGGATGGAAGGGACCATATCCTATTCATGCTCATATTTTCAGCCCCTATCACAGTGCCTGCATAGAGTAGGTAATAATAATAATAAAAATAACATAATAACGTATCATTGTGAGTTTTTATTATGGCAGCTAAGTTATGGGGGACTTATTATTTACCATGGACTGTGCTAAACGCTTTATATATTCAGAATCTAGGACAAAAAAAAGGAAAAATGCTCTATATACATATGTAAGTTACTTCTCAGAAAAACTCTATGAACCAGATACACTGTTATTTCCATTTTACAGGAAAGCAAATAGGCTTAGAGAAGTTAAGTAACTTGCTTAAAGTCACACAGCCAGAACTAGAGGCAGACCATGTCTCAAATCCAGGCCTGTCTGCCACCAAAGTATTCTCAATCATTATCCTCCACAACAATTAGTGAACGACTTTACTTCCCCAACAAGACTGTCTATTTATTAGAGTAGAAATACAATTTACTCATTCCGGTAGGTATTTCCCATAGCACTTAGTATCATGCATGGGCACAGGAGGTTCACAATAATTATCTTTTGAATTAGAAAGGGCCCACAACTGGCAAATCCACAACCACTTGATACGTCAGTCCCCTTTTCTGGAAGCTGTAACTGCTCATGCCTAAATGGATTGTATGATCTCTGCCAGACATTCTAGATTTTCTAGAGTCATACTACTCGTCACACCTAACTAGTTTTACTTTTCCACAACAGTCAGAACAAGCTTTTTGATCACAACTATCTTCCTGAACACATCCTGTTAACTCTTACATCGGTACCTTTTGTTTTATCCTGCCTTCTTCTTTCCCTCTCTCCCACTAAAGACTTCCTCTCCCGGTATCTACTTCTCACACTTAGAACGCCCTCCCCTTTCCTTTTCTTCCTTCTCTATCCAAATTCTAGTCACCCTTCGACGTTCAGCAGAAGCCTCATCCTCTCCCAAAGCATGTTTCCCAAAACTCCACCTCCCACTGATCTTTCTCTTCAACTCCCACGGAATTTAGAATCTTGTCACAAAAGTTAGCAATTTAATTATAGCCTTCCCCCTATAGTTATATAAATGGATATGAGGACAATCTGGCTGGGACATCCATCATCTTACTTGATTCATTTCATTTGCCCCCTGTAAACTGGTCCTTAAACTTGGTCAAAAAGAATAACCTTCCTCGATAAAAGAAAACCATTCTTTCACCAACAGCACACAAAGACTTGTCTAATTCTTTGCTCTGCAAGTCTTATTTCAAAATTGTTTCTGGATAACAGAGTCTTAACTTCATCTTTCTCTTGCATACTACCATAACACCTTGCTCAATGCTGGAAATAAGGGCATGGCTTAAAAAAATATTCCAACGTACTGCAGTGTTTCCAGGGTGGTGATAATTCCCAGCAAGCCCAATCTCCAGTGATCACAGAAATGAGAATTTGAAAGCTGATAAGTCTGTAGGGTCCTCTAAGTTCATCCCCTAAATTGTATTAGAGAAGAAACAAGTGCCTGGGGTAGTTAAGTGAGTTTGCCCAGGACACAGAGCTGTGCAGCAAATGTAAAATTAAAACAATGTGTGTGAGGAATTATTCTTCTGGTAATTATTCTTACCAGAAAAACAAAAACAAAGAGGCTACACACTGGTTTGCAGGGAGAAGGCCCATGCCTAGTATAGCCCATGGAAGATCATTTAAAAGCAACTAACAAGTGTGACAAATTTCTCAATAACACATGATACTGAAAAATAAGAACAGATGCCAGGAAATGTAGACAGTGACCCTTCTAGATAATACTAACTTGTTTTCATTACTTAGAGGATCAGGGATTCACTTAAACCTTGAACTGAAATAACCAAAACTGTAATTGGTTATTTAGAACACAGACGACAGGTTCAGTAATGACTACACTACACAGAATTCTAAAAGTTCTTTCTTCAAAATGCTGGTGTTGAATTGGCACTGACCATAAACCAGGCCATACTCTTTCAAAACAAGCATACAAATGCTCATCTTCTCTTGTGGCACATTCATTCCCATATATGACAAGCTTCTGCTTCACTGTATTTAATATTGCTTAATTTCAGCCTCTTGAAGGCTAAGTATCATGAACACCACTCCCACTGTATCCGAACTAATAACTGACTTAGTCTTAATATAAACATAAGCAAACATTCAAGTATCTATGTGATTTACTTTTCATTTTAGTATTTTTTTTTTCTTTCGAGATTTTTCTCAAGGAGCATAGTGGCTTGGAGTTTTGTTTGCTTTGTTTTAGAAAGCTTTCATGGAATCTTAGTAAAGGAGTAACTGTAAAAGCTTAAGAGGCTATAGGCATCATTCTCATTTAATGATTTGTTGTTCCAAAAGCCAAAACAAGGGAGTCAAACCCTAGATGCCCTTACATGTATCATAGGTTCCTAGTCTTGAAAGTTGAGGAAAGGTTAAAGCAGAAGGAAGAAGTGGTGAAGGGTTTTATTGTTCATTAATTCTAGCACGTTGGCTTTATCAAAAAATTGCTTTTTATAGTCACTGAGGAGAGCAAATTTCTATGAAAGTAATATTCAACACATACCGCAGACTTGCTTTGCAAGGTTATTTTTCAGGCCTAGATATTCTGGTAATTCTATTTAACATTTCAGCTGCAAATTGTAAAACTTAACGGAGGACATCTTTAGATACCCCAATTCAAATGGACAGTATTTTCTCATGAGGCATTGTCACATGGGCTGATTAGGTTACACAGTATCAGAAACTAGAGAATAAAGCAACTGGCTTATGGAACACAAATCTGGATATATTTAGCAACGATGCTTGTACGATTCATTTAGGTTAAAATAATATGAACACAAAAACATATCATGCTGGGTAACATAATATTAGATTTCAGGGACATTTGTGCAGTAACCTGAAAAATCTTACTATTTCCATGACCAAATATGCTTTGAATTCCAAATCAATTGAGCAATGAACTTTGGAAGGCTCTATCTTTGACTAAGGCCAACTCCACCCTTTATCCAACCCCAAGTAGCTACCTATCTGTAATTGCAATTTTGCCTTGGGTGTATCCAAAATACCTTCAAGGAGACTTGAACATCAGCCTACTGTTTAATGTGAAGAAGAGATTGCTCTGTTCTTCGTGTATGCATGCTCCACCAACCCCTGCAGGTGCTGGAGAGACTTACAAAGGTTTATTAAGAAGGGCAGGGAAGCAGAGCTGGGAGCAGAGAAGTTATTTGCAAAGTAATGCACCAAGTTAAACTAAGCTATTTTAGCCCTCTTCTTACTTCTCTAATCTCTAATACCTACAACCAATTAAACCATAACAAATTTCCTGTTTGTATTGTTTTAAAGGAGCTGCATGGTAGCTAACCAGTTCCTCCCCTTCCCCACATTCCTGTAGCCTCTTTCAGCATCATGACCGTCTACTTCCTTCTCTGTCTCCTCCATGAGTCTGTGAGCTCCTTGAAAGTGGGGTTGGTATCTATTTGACTTTGTATCTTGGCTCACAAGAAGTACCCACTGAATATTTAATAAGCAAGTGAGTAGGGAAAGTGCACAGACCCACACATCATATAGGCTATATAGTCATCTCATGTGGTTTAAAAAACGCACACTCTATTAGAGAAAGCTGTGAACAAAACAGTCAAGATGTGATAATGCTCCCACATTCTTCACATGCAATTGGCCATTATCATGCTTTAACTATCTACTCTTGTTCAATACTTTAAGATACTACAAAACGCTTCAAGATGTTTGCGACCTGTCCTTTGAATTTAGCTGAAAGTGAAATAGAAACAAGTCTTTTCAGAAACAGTTTTTTTTTTTTTGAGACAGAGTCTCACTGTGTTGCCCGGGCTAGAGTACCGTGGCGTCATCCTCGCTCACAGCAACCTCGAACTCCTGGGCTCAAGCGATCCTCCTGCCTCAGCCTCCCGAGTAGCTGGGACTACAGGCATGCGCCACCATGCTTGACTAATTTTTTCTAATTTTAGTAGAGATGGGGTCTCGCTCTTGCTCAGGGTGGTTTCGAACTCCTGAGCTCAAACAATCCACCCGCCTCGGCTTCCCAGAGAGCTAGGATTACAGGCGTGAGCCACCGCGCCCTGCCGAGAAACAGTTTTTACTTGCAACAATTTTGGCATTCAAGCAGCACATTTCACCTTTACAATAATATATATCACGCACAGGTCATGTTTTCATAAGCCTGCAATTTATAGATAAAAGTTACCATTAAGAAATAAATATAAATTGCCCCAAACTAAAGCTATACTTACATTTTGTATTATATTTTCAATATATCCAAAAGTAAGCAAAAATAGTACAACAAACACCCATAAACTCATCACAGATTCTCCATTTATCAGGATTTTCCCACAATTGCTTGCTTTATTCTCTCTTCCTGTCCTCTCTCCCCGCAATCTATCTCTCTTCCCTGAATTATACTAAAGCAAACCCCAGATAGCCCATGATTTCACACCTACACAGCTATTAAGAAATGAGTTCATTTTTCTAGAAATACCTCTATTCTGTGCTAGAATCAAGCATAAACTAGATTCTAACTGATTTCTTTTTTCAGCACCAATATCTATGAGTCACTTAAACTCCAAAGTGTGTCCAATCCTGTGTCATTTCCTGGAGGAATAGCAAATACCTCCATTTTAAGTAAAAGTTTCCTTTCCTCTTTTTGTACTTAATAAACAAAGATAAGATCTGAAAGCATTGGCTATTTAAAAAATAAGTCAATAAATAACTTTTCTAATAATAGAAACATTCAATTCAATTTAGTCTGATTGAACACATTCTTTAAATGTTTGCCAGACAAGAATTTCATAGCTATTTAATACAAAGTCTTAATTATGGTCTAAAAGCCCCTTTTTCTGTGATGAAGAATACTGTATCAAACCCAAAGACACAACAAAAAGGCACCTCTCCCCCTATCTCTACAAAGCTAAGGTGTGTGTACAAGCTCACTCCTTGGATTCAAATAACCACTTTCCTTTTAAAAGGTGTGATCCCCTTACGTATTTCCTAAGTAAACTTTTACACACTCCAAAAACAATCTGAAAATCTATGGAAAAATAAATCTGCTGCTAATGAAATTAATTAACCTTCACACCTGAGAGATATTTCCAGTTTCCTTTCCTATGCAAATTAACATATGTTTGACTGAAGCCAAGGGCAACCTTCGGGGATGTGTGTGGGGTGTGTGTATATGTGTATATGTGAGAGGCGAGGCAAGATCAGACTAGTTAGCATGCTTCAACTCAAAACTAAAACACCCTAAAATATTATGACCTACAACTCAGAAATCACTAGATACACAATTTCAGCTTAGGCTTCGAGCTAAGCAGAAAGTTTATCTGCAAGTCCCTGACGGTGCCTCTTGCGGTGTTATGTGCCTTGATTACATGCTCTCGAGTATGGTACTTGTTAACTGAAACAACTAGATTCTTTTGCTTCATACTCCACTCTTTACTTCATACAGGTATACTAAGTACGACCAATCTGAGAGGTGACTTTTAACTCAGTTAGGATATACTAAATAGTTTGCTATGCTTCCCTTTGCCAGAAATATGGGGAAATAAAACTTACATGATCACCATGTGATAGCAAACCCTGGCGAATCTGAGCACCGGATATCACTATCACTGCCATGTTACAATAACACCATCACAATTTCGTCATCAATGATTTTCATGTATTTTGTAAATTGTATAAACACTAAGACAACTGTTTGACGTAAGTCACTTTGCAAGAGTAAAATACCAATCTAATCATGGCATGCTCTGTCTTGACAGCTACCTCAACCTGTATGTCACAGAATTTTGAAAAACCATTTAACAGAGATCAAAAGCATTTGAAATCCTGCCCCACTCCCAGCAAGATATACATAATTTCTATCATTTAAACTTTGGGGCATCTAAATAAATGTCTATATAATTAGGATTTCAAAATCCATTTTTAAAAAGTACAAAGTCCTTAAAACATTCCCCAGATAAAGAAAACAGAACATACATAGAACATGTTGGATTCTCAACTTCAAAAATTTCATAAAGCAAATTTGATTCTAGTTGTATAAATCATATTTAGAAAGTGACGCTGAATGTTTAACTACCCAAATAATAGGAATTTCAAGTCTTCTAAAGTAAATCAATGCTTAAATATTTAATACTTAAATTTAAATTTAGAAATCTTAAAGTTAGAGCTTATCACAATAATATTAAAATAGTTACCCGTCTGCAATGAGAGCAAACCTGTTTCTTTCCTTTCTCGCGGCACTAATAGAAAGAACCTTCTCCCACGCCCAGAACGGCAATCTGGAAACCCAACATTCTTCTTACAATTGCAATTTTAGAGAGCAAGTCACAACACTTCCTGCTAGAAAAAGAGAACACCCTGACAAAAGAATGATACAATACTTACGAATCCCCTTCCTGTCAGGCCTGGCAGTATTTTGCCAAGGATTTAATAAATTCTAACTTAAACACAACATTTGGAGAAAAGTTTATTTTTTCATCTCAGCTCCACTAAAACCATACAAGGACTCAAGGGAATTTTAAAGTTGGTTCAGGTCAAATAGCTACAACCCATATACCTATTTAGAGTTTGAACGGTAGCCAAGTAACCTGCTTATTTTAGGACACATGGAACAGCTTCTCCCCAGTGCCCCAGTCACTCATCCATAGTCAAGTACATTACCTAGGCAGGCACATTAACTGTCTCAGGCCACGTATAGTCTCTATTATTCATTTCAATCCACATACAACATTTACACTCCATATGGTGGGTACTGTAGCATTTATTTCAAGTATATACATTTTGTTTTCTACTGAAAACGTAAGCTTTTATGTGTGGCACTGGCATAGCACATAGGAACTAAGCCAAGACTTGCTGAACTGAATAGTTTGCTAAGAGGCAGTGCCGCATAGTAAAGCGCTCTGGAGCCGAATTGGGTTCAAACCCTGGCTCCACTATTTACTAACTGTGCCTATCCCTGGGCAAGTTGCTTAAACTCTTCTGCCTTTTAAATTCTTCTGCTTCTGTTTTCTCATCCCAGATGAAAAGAATAGCAATTCCCTCCTATAACAGTAACTACTTTATACATTGTCGTGAGGCTTAGATGATTTAATATGCCTCATAAATTTAGATCATAGCCTAAGCACTAGGTATGTGATAACTACTCTTCTTATTGAAATTTGCTTTTTAACTGGTCTAGCAATCTATTCAGTGAATTGCTAAAGTAAGCAACTGGTTAAAATCAACAGGGCACTGGGGTAGGCTGAGGAGATCATTTCTAGACTGATACAGGGCAAGTTAATAAATTGATAAATTGAGAGGAAATGGAGCACAAAGGAAGCACCAGGGGCTTAGGAGTCTGACAGACTTAGGCTGAAGTCTGTGTGACCTGGAGCAAGTTAACTTAGCTTCTTCCAGCCCCAGATTCATATCTTTAACAACGGAGCTAATCCACGTATTTCGTGAGGTTGCTATGATGTCGGGGTCCAGCAAGGTGCTCAGTAAGGGGCAGATATTATTATAATCTGTCTGGGATAAAACATGTCTAATCCCATCTGCTGCTCTATCTACCTCATGAGAATGAAA
Organism: Propithecus coquereli; assembly: GCF_000956105.1. NCBI lineage: Eukaryota > Metazoa > Chordata > Mammalia > Primates > Indriidae > Propithecus > Propithecus coquereli. Next base: position 2,186,365 of record NW_012149964.1, on the reverse strand, counting down.
GAGAAAAAATAATTTAGTCCTTCATGAAGGACATAAAACAAAGTGAAGTATTTTATGATAACATGCTGGATTCTCAGCATAAGGAGGTGGCTCACAGCGCATTCACCTGTGACAAGGAAGCCTCACTGAACAGTCCCCATCATCAGGAGAACAGGCAGTGTTCTCCTGTCCTCATCACTGACCACCATTAGCAGATGCTGGATTACATTTTGTCTCGGAAGTGTTTCTTTTACCGATCACAAAACCAGAGAAATATCAAAAGGCAACACAGTCCAGAGGAGAAGGAATGTAATAGCAGAAGCCAGAAGACGTGTTTTTCCACGTGTCTTTCCTGCTGACTCACTATGTGAATGGAGCCTCTTCAACTTTCCTCAGTCTCAATTTCTCCATTTGTAAAACAAGTACAGCACTCTGGGCCTGCAGCTTGTGAGGGAATATAGGACATAGGAAGTAACAACCAAGTACTCTGAGCTAAATAACTGGGAGAAAGAATATATATATATGTGTTATCACGTGTTTCCCAGACAGAGAAAATTAGGGCATAGGCAATTGCGTGGGGTAAGAAGACAGTATCAGTGTTAGACCAGAAATGTTAGGTTTTTCTCAGCCTTATTTTTCTTCAGCCACACCTGTCCCCTCAAACCACTTAGATGGGTCTGTCCCAAGTGCTATGTAACTACCCTTTTCAGATCTGTAATATTATCATTGAGGGAATTAATGTTTTAAACATACAATACTCGAGTTTAGAAGATGGTGTTCTCTTTTTAAGAAACAAGTTTTACAGGTAGTTATAACAGTTGCTACCTAAGAACTGTTTACTTGGCAGTCCCTTTCTGGGTCATCTGGAATGTATATGCTTTCCAGTTTTCCAGACTCAAAGTCTAATCTTTGATCAGAGTGAAATCTGTCAACACCAAGTTGCTAATTTTTAAATCTCTTCGCTGTAACATAATAGAATTTATTTCAACTGCAAAACATGTAGTCTAAGTTCTAGGAATGGATAGGACCTTCAAAAATGCACACCTTCTACTTAGTAAATGCTAGGTAGGACATTTCCTAAAAGACAGTTCTACCAAATTAGTAGTTCAACCAGTTTTAGTTTGTGGCCTATTTTATAAACTTCTGTCTCACTCATGTGAGGGGTGTGTGTGGGTGTGTGGAGGGTGGGGGGGAGTGTGTTTGTGTATGTGCATGTGTGTGCCTCCATGTGTGAACAAGATCTGTTTTTACTATGGGTAACGAACACTGGCTTGGGAATAGAAGACAGTGGCAAGGGTTGTGTAATCAATTCTACAGTTTTATAAGCAGGCCACAGAACGAAAACAAATTTTACACTGCATTCCAAATTCATCATGATGATTGCTAAGGAAAGCCGATGGAAACCAAGTTCTCACTCTTACTCTCTCTCTAGATGTTACAAACAAAACCATAAAGTTAGGAGTTCACACACACGCACCTGTGGACACACACCGCCCCCCAGGTGGAAAGAAGGAAAGAGGCACACCCAAAAAATTTGCACGAGAGTTTCATATACGTATTAAGTGGAATATGCAGGCAAAACACAAGAGCTAGATACAGTATTTTTAAAGTCTCTTCCAACTTTCATCCAAACGTCACGCTCTCTACCACACCCAGTGTACTAGGTACCCTCTTTCCGTGTATGATACGTGCATTGGAGGCCTCTCCCACTGTGCTCAATGACACACCTCAATAACACTCATCTATTTTCCTTTCATGAAACAGGATTTTACCCATCTTCGTGATTTATAAAAAGAAAGCAAACAAACAAACAACTAACACTCACAGTGAGTGAAGCATCAAAGCAAAGGAATCGAACATATAAAATAGGTACCAAGGTAACATGCAGGAAACTGCTACTGTAATTTTGGACTGTACAGTAAAGTTTAGGAAATTAATACTAGGAGCAGCATTAGGTATACAAACTTCCTGTTGCATGGATATGTCAATTTTAACAAGTAGATCTGGTTTATGTAATCACGTATTTCATATTTCAGGAGAAAAGTCACAAAAATACCTTAATTTCGACATTCCAATTGATGTCTCCTCGATACTGGTATTTACCAGATCATTGTGTAACAAAGTCATCAACATTTTAAAATACAATATGATGTCTTAGATTGTACATTAAATTATGTATTTTGTCCTAATGCACTAAAAACAAAAGGCTGAAATAAATTGAAGGCAATTTTAAGTAGGAGTCCTCCCAGAGTTGTCCACTAAACTACACATGGGGCAAGGAACTGACTTAAAAGACATCTGCGTTCTGCTCATAGCTAATAAAACATACAAAGGAATAACTCATATGCTCTACATCTTTCTATCCTGAGGGTCTCTCTCTCATTCAAAAAAAGAAGTGGAATGGAGGAGGAATGGAGGGGGAGGGGTAAGGGAGGAAAATAAAACAAAAAGCCCAACTCAGAAGCTCCTAAATTTTTTGGCCTCAGGACCTGAGGACTCCAAAGAGCTTTTCAATAGGTGGATTAGAGCTATCAGTGTATTTATCATATCGGAAATTACAACTGGAAAATTTTAAAGATATTTATTTATTTAAAAATAATAAGACCATTACATGTTAACATCATATTTTTATGAAAAATAACTATATTTTCAAAAACATTTAATAAGAGTGGAATTGTTTACATTGTTGCAAATCACTTTAATGTTTAACTTAATAGGAGACAGCTGGCTTTTCATATCTGCTTCTGCATCCAATCTGTTGCAATGTATGTTTTGGTTCCAGTGTATTAAGAAAACCTGGCCTCCCACAGATATATTATTGCAAAAGGAAGAAGTATTTTAAAAGGCTTTCCAGATAATTGTGGATATTCTTCTTTAATACTACACCAAAACTCAAGAAATGGTTGTTTCTGGCCGGGTGCGGTGGCTCATGCCTGTAATCCTAGCACTCTGGGAGGCCGAGGCGGGAGGATCACTCAAGGTCAGGAGTTGGAGACCAGCCTGAACAAGAGCGAGACCCCGTCTCTACTAAAAATAGAAAGAAATTATCTGGACAACTAAAAATATATATATATAGAAAAAATTAGCTGGGCATGGTGGCGCATGCCTGTAGTCCCAGCTACTTGGGAGACTGAGGCAGGAGGATCACTTGAGCCCAGGAGTTTGAGGTTGCTGTGAGCTAGGCTGAGGCCACGGCACTCTAGCCTGGGCAACAGAGCCAGACTCTGACTCAAAAAAAAAAAAAAAAAAAAAAGAAACGGCCTTTTACTCGTGCCTAATTTTGTAACATCATGCACTGATCATTTGGAAAAATATACTTTCACTGAGTTATGCAGGTCTTCTGACACTTTATTATACAGTATCTAAAACAAATCACTTTCATTAATTACATCAATGATTTCATTAGAAAAGTCTAAGTATTGAGTACTGAGAAGATGTCACTGGCCAATACAAATTTTCAAAAATCTGATTTTTCTTTGCTAATGTTATCATTGGCAATTACTCATAATTGTTTCCGTTGCAGTGACAGGCACACTTAGTTCATTTTTGATAAAATATCTGCCAAGTACTCAGGTCTGAATAATCAGGTTAATTTAATCTTTCAAGTAAAAACAATTTTCTATTTCTAAAAAGGCAGCTAGTTTAGCCCACAACTCGAACAACTGCACAAGTACTTTTCCTCAAGACAGCCATTGTATATCCATATGCAGCAGAAATGCTTCATAGGTAGGTCTCATCTCATCACACAGAATATCAAAAAGATGCACACCCAAGAGTTGAGATTTAATAAAATTAATTTTTCCTGCTTCATTCAAGGACATTAGTGAATGAAATGCATGTTGTTTGTTTTTTTCTAAAGGTGACAGTATGGTGCGGAAGAATACAATGACTATTAATATAATATAGTGCCGCTGTTTTGATTCTTGGTAAGACACCAGCAGTTTTTTACCTACTATTGTTTTTGCACCATCAGTGCAAACATCAACACAGTGAAAATGCAAATAACATCTTAATGTTATTGTGAAAGTAATTTTGACCCCAAGAGCCCATGCGCCACACTTTTGAGAATTTTTTTTTTTTACTTTTGAGAATTTTTTGAAGGAGCCATCCATTTTTAGAGATAAAAAACCCCGTAAGTTACAAAGGTTTTAAGAAGAATTTCCAAACTGAGAATAAAATTATCATGAAATTGCATATCTCGGTTGTAAACTGAGTTCTGTGATGCTGAACTGTGAAGAGAAAAATCATTTCATTAATATTAATTCTGAGGGGACCAATCTGCAGCTTATCTGCTGCAAAGCACATTTTGCTAAATCGGGTTCATGTCCAAAAGACATGACTTTATCATGACAGTGTATTTTAGAAACTTTTAATACATTTTAAGAAAAGATTTAAGAAAGGAAAAATATTTGTTACAAAATGACTTAAATTTAGCTCATATGTACCAAATAGGATTTTTCTTCTGATAAGCAGGAAGAATTTCCTTCTCCAGCATAAAGAAGCACAGAAAGGGTTTGAAAGTAAAATTTTGTATGAAATGCAAAGGTTATTACTATCTTAAAATATTAAAAACTAAGTATACTGTAGTATTATGGGTAAAATGTTATGTGAATTGTTTTAAAGCAAATCTCAAACAAATAAAAAAGAAGGGGAGAGGAATGATAAAATAAGAACATCAAATACTGATAATTATTAAAGCTGGGTGGTCCATTATGCCATTTTACACTGTATGTTTGAACATTTCCATAAAAATAGGTTTTTAAAAATTCTGCCTGCTTATATGAAAGTATTTGGTATTTTGGAAAGCAAAACTAAAATTCCTGGCTCATATTCATTCAATAGACAAATAATGATTGAGTATCCACTCTGTAAAAGGCACTGTACCAAACATCTATCAGGAAATATAAGGATTTATGAAACAGGCTTTTCATATCCTGAAGAGGGCTCAGAGTAGCTGTGTCCACATATATAATTAATTCCCTAAAATGGGTATAATGCCTCCACTATGACCTGTCAAAGGGGTATTTACCTACGTTATTACAAAGTACAATTTGAGTCAGTTGAATTGCAAATCACTATAATGCAATTTTGAGAAAAAAAGGAAAATGGTATAAGAAAGAAAACACAAAAAGGAAACTTAAAAAACAAGAAATGAGACTCTCCCTGGTTTTCCTCTATAAAAGGAAATGAACAAGAGATGTGAGCAAATATGGGCATGACCACATCATTTTTCCACCACAACCCATCATCTTATTTCACTTCAGGACAGGAACCATCATGTCATCTCCTTTGAGTCAGCTCTTGTACTACTCACATAGGCAAAAATAACTGAGCAATACATTCATTTTCCACAGTGAACATTAAATACATTTAAGTGTCCTATAATTTTTCAAATGACAGAAGGTACTTTCACAAATGCCATGACTTTATGTTAATTTCCAGGGCTAATATGTCCTTTCATCACCACCTCCATACAAATTAAGCCCATCCTCAAGAAGAAATACACAAGTTAAACTGATTAATAGTTCTCAGTTACTCAAGCAGTTTAAGTATAACACTGATAAACAAAAAATAAAACTGAGCATCAAGAAAGAAAATATTTACTTTAGTTATCAGCTTCTAGCTTCTTGCCCTATATTCCAAATAAATTGTCAATTTTTCCCTATTCAAACTTCAGATAATATGTGCAAACATTCTCAAAACTCATTCGGCGACAGTCTTTAAAAGCTAAAAGATAGCATTAAATGATTTTAAATTGTTCTACTTTTTTTTTATTTTTTATTTTTTATTTTTTTATTTTTTTGAGACAGAGTCTCACTCTGTTGCCCTGGCTAGAGTGAGTGCCGTGGCGTCAGCCTAGCTCACAGCAACCTCAAACTCCTGGGCTCAAGCGATCCTCCTGCCTCAGCCTCCCGAGTAGCTGGGACTACAGGCATGCGCCACCATGCTCAGCTAATTTTTTCTATATATTTTTAGTTGTCCAATTAATTTCTTTCTAATTTTAGTAGAGACGGGGTCTCGCTCTTGCTCAGGCTGGTTTCGAACTCCTGAGCTCAAACAATCCGCCCGCCTCGGCCTCCCAGAGTGCTAGGTGTTCTACTTTTAATATTTAATATTTATTAAGCTGTATGAGGGCAGAGATTATTTTTGTCCATTTTGTTCGACAATCTATTTTTAGCGTCTAGAACAGTGCCTGGCATACAGTAGGCATTCAACAAATATTTATTAAATGAATGTATGTTGTGGGAGGGGTGCGGGTAATGAGAAATAATGGGTACGACACACATTATTTGGGTGATGGATACACTAAAAGCCCAGACTTCACCTCTAAGCAATATATCCATGTAACAAAAGGGACATTTGTACCCCTTAAATTTATACTAAACAAAGAAAGAAAGAAGGAAGAAAGAAACTTGCCATAATACATTTTTAAAAAATGAATGTATGTTGATGATGTCGCATCCTAAAGGAATTAAACTCATTGTCATTTGCTATAGTGGTTTATTACATAATCAAAAGTAAACTTTAAGCATTTGTCTTTTGAATGCAAAGCAAATAAATAAAGATAAAAGGCATCTACTCTTGTCCCATTGGCTAACTCTATAGAATAGGATAATTGCTGAGAGCTAATTTGGCCAAACAGATGGTAGGTTACATCTTCTAATGGCACCAAATCTGTGATCATATTTGGCAGTTGAAATTACTTTCTAAATTCTGCACCTTTAGAAAATAAAGACATTTCAGAGGAAAGAAGTGGAGTGGAAAGTATAAAAAACCCTCAATGTATCGAGTTTTTCCTCAAACTTGCCACACACAAAAAAATAAAGAAAAAAATCTCACTTAGCTGTCAAGACATCACTGCTTTAGCTTCCCAAACTTTAAAACAGCTATTTTTTGACCTCGTAAGGAATAACAAAACCTTCAAAAGAAAGAGCAGCTTTAGCATTTCCTGCCAGCCTGCCCTAGTCCAAGATTAACCTTGTCAGTTCTTAGGAAGACATATAAAACCCCCTTTAAATGACTAATTCAGATGAAGTGGTAACATGAAGCCATAGCTTATAAGAAGCCGGTTTCTACTTGTTACCAGATGTTGCCATCACTTCAAAGTGTTAAATGCATCCATGAAGAGTTTCAGATATATTTGTATGTGAAGTATTTTCTGACTTCCGCTATTATTGTGGAGACACGTTCACAGAGAAAATTGTTGCCTCGCTGTCTAATAAAAACATCCTTAAGGTTGTCAGTGTTCGCTTTGAGAACCATTGAGTACTCTATATCAGTCTAATTTGCCCGTGTAATTCTTGCAAGCACATATATATACTTTCAAAACACACTACAAATTAATTCCATTTCACTCGGAGTTTGCCATGAACAGCCTGCTTTGTATTTTTTAAATTTTCTCGAGGACCTTTCAGAAAAAGGCCCAAATGAAAAATCCAAATTTGTGTGTATGTATACTTTTGGAATTACTTTTTTAGACAAGTAAAAAGTCCCCAGATTTACATATAGTTAAGGTTCCTTTACCAGGTATAATTCAACAATTCCACTATGCTTTCCATTTCTAACCACTTTTCTCTGGTTAATTTCTTTGGTTATGTTGCCATTAAGGTTTTATTAGCTTAATTTAATTTTTTTTTTAAATCTCCAGAGAGAGTTTAATTCAGCAACAATGGTTGCTATTTTCTACACATAATGGTCATTGTTAGGTCTGGCCCAAAACAGTCCTGAACACAATGTAGATTTATCCTTAAGATTGGCTGCAAAAATAGCATGGTCTCATAAATAGGTTATACGCCCTTACCATTCAGATGTATGGGACATGGCCTACAAAATTTATTTATTCCTGCTCAGATGCCTTAATTGTATTTCTCAGAGGATGGAGCTGAATCCATAAACATAACAAACACTATGCTGTCTCAGATTACTAGAGACTGGATTGTAACTGACCAGTCTTCCTTGTTTAGTGTTTTATTTGGCAATCTGTTACCGGGTACAGCTAAAAAGTCTCATTATAATGAATTCTACCACAAGTCAAAAGGCTTTTGTGGTCTCTACTTGCTAAAAATCATATTGCTAGCAAAAAGTGACCCACATAGGAGTAACCAACCTCTTCCCTCTCCTAGCTTATTACCTAACAAATTGGCTAAAGCCATTAACAGAGTTCTTTTGATGAGGTAGCTCGTTCTGGGTTCAACAGCTCTGAGAATTCACTGCTTTGGAGAATGAGCTTTTAAAAGTCTCTCATTAGACCAAATAAATGCAAAAATACAGATAAATTATGTGAAGAAAGAAGTTTGGCTATCTGTTTATGATGAATCTCATTATATTCCACTCTTATTTCAATTACACTTTTTTCAATCACAGTTTTGCAGTTTTGCTGCAGCTGTGACTATTATCTAAGCAGATTTAGGAGTAAGTGGGAAGAAACAAATCGCTGATAAGAGTGGTGATAAACTTCACTGTAATGATAATACCGTGAGCCATATACTGTAAGTTAGACAAGTTTTTACTTAAAGAATTCTGCTAACTGTATTTAGGGTAGTACATTTTGGACTGTGATTTTCAAATTCCTGCTAAGTCTACCCACTTAATCCCATATTCATAATGTTATAGGCCCCCAGTGATATATTTTATTAAAGCAATAAAAGCCAATTTAGAATATAAACAGGATGGGGGAAAGAACCAGAAGGTTTTGTTTTGTGCCTCCCACCTTGAATCAGTTAGCAGACAGAAGAGTGGAAAAGCTTTATTTTGAGAAATGAAAGCATGAGGTCATTCAATTTTCCTTCAGTCAGAAGCAACAAGGTGACATTTTCTCTTCAGTTCTTCTTCAGCCCTAATCGGTTTGACAGCTTCCTCCTTTTTTTTTAAAAAAAAAAAAACACCTAACAGTAAATTTCTGAGTGTTCTTTTAAATCAAGAGGTTTATCTGATGCTTTTTGTATTTTTTATGATTTTATTTTGCAAAGCTGGGAGTGGTGGCTTTCGCCTGTAATCCCAACATTTTGGGAGGTCGAGGCAGGAAGATTGCTTGAGGCCAGGAGCTCTAGACTAGCCTGAGCAACACAGCAAGACCCCATCTCTACAAAAAATAAAAAAAAAATAGCCAGGTGTGGTGGTGCAGACCTGTAGTCCTAGCTACTCAGGAGGCTGAGGCGGAAGGATCTCTTGAGCCCAGGAGTTTGAGGTTACAGTGAGCTATGTATGATATGATCACGCCACTGCACTCTAGCCTGGGTGACAAAGTGAGACTCTGTCTCTACAAAAAAAAAGACTGTATTTTGCACAATCAATGATGAAAGCATGCAAATACACATTTTCATTTAAAAACTTTTGATTTACTTCATGAATAACAAATACATCCCAACTCCAATACCCTAAGTCTCAGTGCATTAGTAACATGTTTCATTTTGCTATTTGGGGACATAAATGTGTTGGCATAAGGCAGAACAATAGGTTTAGGAATCTTATTAACAGTCTTATAAATCTAATGAGTAGACATCCAACTTATATCTGAAGAGAAACTGCCAATTAAACTTCCTTCAGTGGTTTGAAAATCATAAAAATAAGTATTTCTTTAGAAAATAAGAACTGGCATTAGGCTCTAGAAGAAACTAAATTGTTTTCCATAATGGAATTATCATTTTAACTTTATTAACATTACATAAGCAATCTCAAAAATCTAATTCATTAATGCAATTCCTCTCAAAATCCTAGAACAGACTTTTTTTTTTTTGAGATATAGTCTCGCTCTGTTGCCTTGGCTAGAGTGCCGTGGCGTCATCCTAGCTCACAGCAACCTCAAACTCCTGGGCTCAAGCGATCCTCCTGCCTCAGCCTCCCGAGTAGCTGGGACTACAGGCATGCGCCACCATGCCCGGCTAATTTTTTCTATATATTTTTAGTTGTCCAGATAATTTCTTTCTATTTTTCAGTAGAGACGGGGTCTCGCTCTTGCTCAGGCTGGTCTCGAACTCCTGAGCTCAAACAATCCGCCGGCCTCGGCCTCCCAGAGTACTAGGATTACAGGCGTGAGCCACCGCGCCCGGCAGATTTTTGTAGTTATAGGCAAGCTTTTTCTAAAAATTTACATGGAAAGAAACAAGCCTTAGAATAGCTAAAACACTGAAAAATAAGGTAAGTGGAATAACTCTACCTCATGTTAAGTCATACTGTGTAACTACAGTAATCAAGACAGCACACAATGTTGGCAGAGCAACAGACACACAGAATGGAACAGAAAAGAGAACCCAGAAATAAACTTCAGACTTACACAAATATGTTCAACTGGTTTTTGACAAGGGTGCAAAAAAGCAAGTCAATGGAGGGAGGGTGCTGGAGCAATTGGATAACTAAAGGACCAAAAAAAAAAAAAAACCCTGAAGCTAAATCTCACACCTTACACTAAAATTAACTCAAAATAGATCACAGACCTAAATGTAAAACATAACACCATAAAACTTTAGGAGGGGAGAAAAAGAATTTCTTCAGGAACCAGATTTGGTGATGAGTTCTTAGACATGACACCAAAAAAAAAATCCATAAAAGGAAATATTGATAAATTGGGCCTCATCAAAATAAATACTTTTGTTCTGTGAAAGGCCCTATTCAGAGGATGAAAAGATAAGCTACAAACTAGGAGAAAATATTTGTATACTATGTATCTGACAAAGGATTAGGATCTAGAATACACAAAGACCTGTCCTCTATGGCCATACCACACTGAACACACCTGATCTTGTCTGATCTTGGAAGCTTAGCAGGGTCGGGCCTGGTTAGTACTTGGATGGGAGACTGCCTGGGAATACCAGGTGCGATAGGCTTTTTTTAAAAAAGAGAAATAAAAATAAGAAATACAGTTGAAAAATTATTTTTCATACTATATATTATTTAAAAAAGACCTCTCAAAACTCAACAGTAAAAAAAATCCAATTAGAAAATGGACAAAAGATATGAACAGACATTTTACCGAAGAGGAAATACAGATAGAAAATAAGCGCATGGGAAAAAGATGTTCAATATCATTAGCCATTAGGGAAATGAAAATAAGACTTGAGCTATCACTACACACCTATCAGAATGGCTAAAATTAAAAAGTGACACCATCAAATGCTATCAAGTCCACCGTGGCCTTACTAGTAACCTAACAGAGGAAAAATAAACTATCAAACAGAAAGTAAGAGAAATAAACTCACAGCACAACTACCCCCTTTGTTTTGTTTAATTAAAATACCTGTGGCCTAACTCGTTATCTCTATGAGTTTTGTTTTCTCAGCTTTGAAGAGCCCTAAGCAGACAGCAGGAGTATGAACTCTCTGCCTCAGTTCCTCACAGGACCAGATTTCAAGGACCTGACAGAAAAAAAGAGGAAAAAAATAATAAAGAACACCTACAACAGCTACAAGAGCTTCGCTGCTGCTTCTGTTATCAGTCTGCTGAAGCAGAGGGGAAAAAAAGCCATTTTTACTCTTTAAAAGCACTAAGCCACTTGGTTTCACTGCCCACACTTCCTTCCTCTGTGTGCCATGGCCATTCCCTCCTTCTCTCTCTCTCTCTCTTTCTTTCTTGGGAAAATAAACTTTTTACTTCTTATCCTAAACTCTGGGTGAGAATCCTTTCTCCACCCACTGTGAGCACCTAGTGAATTTCCACCCTTTCAGCAAGAATGTAGAAAAATTGGATCACTCATACATTGCTGGTAGAAGCACAGAATGGTACATTCTGGGAAAATATTTTGGCAATTTCTTATAAAACTAAACATGCAACTTCCATACAACCTAGCAAATGCACTCTTTGGGCATTAATCCCAGAGAAGTGGAAACTTACATTCACACAAACACCTGTACACAAATGTTTATAGCAACTTTATTTGTGATAGCTAAAAAACTGGAAATGGCCGAGATGTCCTTCAATAGGTGAATGGTTAAATAAAAACAGTGGTGCATCCACACCATGGAATATTATTCAGCAATGAATAGCGACAAGGTATTGATATACACAACTTAGATGAATTTTCAGAGAATTATGCTCAGTGAAAAAAGCCAATCCCCAAAGGTTACAAACTATATGATTCCATTTATATGATTATTTTTTAAATGACAAAATTATAGAAATGGAGAACAGATTAGTGGTTTCCAGGGCTCAGGAATGGGGGTGGGGGAAGGCAGGAGGTGTGTGTTGTTATTAAAGAGCAACAAAAGGATTCTAGTGGTGATGGAACTGTTTTGCATCTTGTCTGTATCAATGCCAACATCCTGGTTTTGATATTGGACTATGGTTTTGCAAGAGGTTACCAATAGGGGAAAGTGGGTAAAGGGTACACAGGATTTCTCTGTGCCATTTCTTACAACTATGTGTTAATCCACAATGATCTCAAAATAAAAGTGTAATTATAAAACCTAATTCAGAATTAAACACAGAATATAGTATAATTAAATGAATAGGGAAAAGGGAAATTTACTTGCATTAATTCCATATCCTGCTTTGAACATTATTCCCACTAATCTTTCCAAAACATTATCCACATAACTACCAACACAATATTCTCAGCATATACAGTCAATTCATGATTCCACTAGAGTGTCTGGTCTGGATAAAAGGTATTTTGTTCCCTTCAATACTAAAATAAAAAGGAGCTGATATAAAGGAGAATTTCAGGGCTAAAACCCACCAATGCATGACAATTTATTTAGGTATCTGTTATTAGAAATATTTTTTACTTGTTCAAGTGACACTTCTCCCCAGATATTCATGTGGGTAACTCCTTGATCTCCTACACATCTTGCCTGAAATATCTCCCTCTAAGTGACACTTCTGTGACCACGTTATTTAAAATGGCAATGCCCTCCTTCTCACTACCTTATACTGTTTAATCCTGCTTTAATTTTCTCCATAACACATTACCATCTAATATACTAACTCATTGTTTATTTTCTATTTCCTCCCTAGTAGGATGTAAGTTTCATAAGGGTGGTGATTTAGTTTGTTTCATTCACAGCCATACTCTCCAGTGCCTAGAAGAGTACCTGAGGTATGTAAGGTGCTCCGTGTGTACTTAAGTGAAAAAACAAATGAATGAAATGGAAATTTTTTCTCAGTAAGGAGTAATACAGAGGGGAAAGACTGACTTTCTGAGAATGATAAAATACAGTTTAGAAGAAATCAGTAGTGATAAACCCTATAATGTATACTCAATATATTGGAATTAAAGTTTTCAAATTTTTTGAATGTACTACAATATTGGAAACTCTTTATACCAGTGATTAGAACCACAGTTCTGTTGGCACATGAGTACTTTGGATTGAACATATGACCTAGAAACAGTAGTTCACCACTGTAGAACTATTGCTAATGCATTTCCATTAGCTAGGGAAAATCTGGTCAGACTTAAAAGCTTTAGTTATAGGTGATGTGAGTTTCAGAGTTCATGGTAACTTTAATGACATGGCATCTGCCATTTTGTTAACATCTGAAAGAAAATACCAGTAAGTATAAATTGATTTAGGGAGGAAGATGCACTGCTATTAAACAAAGTTGGCCCCCGGGTGTGGTGTTTAAATGTATAGTGAGAAGAGTGATGGATTATGTTCACTACCAAATCCACTACCGATGTCCTCAATCACCCTAAACTGGGGCAAGACAAAAATCAGACCTCGATTGCCTTGTCTGTAAAATTAGTAGCTGGATTAGACTCAGCTCTTCAAACGATAGCATGTTGTTTTATTTATCTTAGTGTGCCAGGCACATTGTTAATAATTAACAAAAGCTTATTAAATGAATTAAGTAATTATATGGGAAGTTCTAAATGGGACTGCAGGAAATTTTGTCTTTTCTTTACTAAATTCCAGCCCTCCTGTCTCAGGGAAGTCTATCCTTTCCTAAAGGGTCTGCAAGGTGCTAACTGCCCACAAGAGTAAGGAGACTGGGTCCAGGAATTTCTCTGTGGGTTGAATCCAGAAGATAATGGCAGAGCAAGGTTCTAGGGCTCCTTAGCTATTTTAAGCTGATGTCATGTAGGTAGATCTGGGGTCAAGGGTGCTGAAGAGAAAAGCTCTGATCTGAAATTGAAGATGATTCTGTTTATTATCTTTTGATAATCCCTCATTCTCATATTCACCTTTAAAAAGTCAAAAGGTAAAGATTTCCTCAAACTTAATGCCACAAGTCCTAAATGTAAAACACCAAACTCTTCTGAAGGTGTCGTGTTAGCTTATTTACTTTTCATTATGTCCCTAAGCTTTTAGATTTTGTTCTATGTGAATATATTCCATATTTGAAAAGTAAATATAAAAAATAAATAGATGTACTCAATAATGTTTTAAGTTGGCCGGGAGGGGTGGCTCACGCCTGTAATCCTAGTACTCTGGGAGGCTGAGGCGGGAGGATTGCTTGAGGCCAGGAGTTTGAGAACAGTCTGATCAGGAGTGAGACCCCATCTCTATCAAAAATAGAAAAATTTGCCCAGCATGGAGGTGCCCACCTGTAGTCCCAGCTACTCGGGAGGCTGAGGCACAAGGGTCCCTTGAGCCCAGGAGTTTGAGGTTGCAGTGAGCTATGATGATACCACTGCACTCGCTCTACAGAGTGAGACCTTGTCTCAAGAGAAAAAAAAAAAAAGAATACTGCTTTAAGTTGATGGCAACCATTGTGTTTCAAAGCATTTATCCTTTATTTCGGCACTCCTTAATACTGCTTGCCTTTGTTCCTTACAGTAGTGTTCAAAAAACGTGATTAAACAAAAATGTGTTTAACAGAATTCTGTAAACATCTAGTATACAAGTTTTAGAAAAAATGATGCTACAATTTTTAAGGGCTTTCCATTATTTAATTAAAATATTACAAAGGAAGAAGTTACTGGAAACAAGTTGAATATAATAAGCCAATAACCATCAAGAAGCAAGAAAAAAATAGCTAAACTTAAACAGAAAAATCAGTAGTGCTCAGAATCTATCAAAGCAAGGATTTACATTAATAGCAGAGTAGTAATAAATGAAATGCTATCTTGTCAGTACCACCTCTATCTAAATCATTAGCTGACATGTGGTTAGACACTTAATGTTGACATGTCCTAGTATTCATAACAGTTAAAATGTAGAAACAACCCAAATGTCCATCAATGGACAAATGGGTAAACAAAATGTGGTATATATCTGTGGAATGAAATATGTGGAATGGAATATTCCATAATATGGAATATTATGCAGCCATAAAAAGGAATGAAGTACTTATACCTGCTACAATGTATGTGAACCTTTAATGTGACAGAAGCTGGTCACAAAAGACCACCTATTATATTACTCCATTTATATGTAATATCCAGAATAGAGAACTCTATGGAGATAGAAATAGATTAGTAGTTGCTTAGGGATGGCAAGCTGAGGAAAGTGATAGCTAAAGAGAATGGAGCTTCTTCCTGAGGGGATGAAAATGTAACTGGTTCCATGAACAAATTTCAATGACCCCTATATGTTTTCATAATCCTCTCCCTCTCATGATTTCGATTCTCAGGCCAGTAGAACATGATGACCAGAACCTTGAAACTTTTAACTAACTACTTGAGCTTTCTGAGTTGTTTTCCAGAAATGGTGGCATTTCTGCAAGACAAGATGCTGAGATTTTGAAGGCCCCTGGGCAGACTTCCTGACTCCCAGGCTCCCCACCCCCCACAACCTGCCCCATTGCAGGTAGCCCCTCCTTAAAAAAAGCCTGTAATCTCTATTAGATGAGGAGATGAATTGGAGGCTGATTCCCCATTCGCATTAAAAAAATTCCTTTCTTCCTTGGCAATCATCATTGTCTCAATAATTGGCTCTTTGTGTGGCAAGCAGCTGGACCTAGGCCGAAACCCCCTTGTGGTTTCTATAACAAAAATGTTTGAAAATTGACTGTGGTGATAGTTGCACGTATCTGTGAATATACTAGAATCTATTGAACTGTACACTTTAGATGGCATGGTATGTGAATTGTATGTCAATAAAGCTGCTAAAAATTAAAATATTAATTTCCTCTTTGATTCTAAAGTTAAGCAATTCTCACAACAAAAGCCCTATCCATAACATTCACTCATAACCATTCATTTAAAATAACTAAAAGGGCCAGGCGTGGTGGCGATAGCATCGCTTGAGGGCAGGAGTTGGAGACCAGCCTGGGCAACAGAGTGAGACGCTGTCTCTACAAAACGTTTAAAAATTAGCGGGGCATGGTGGCATGCATCTGTAGTCCCAGCTACTCAGGAGGCTGAGGCAGGAGGATCGCTTGAGCCCAGGAGTTGGAGGTTGCAGTGAGGTAAGATCACACCACTGCACTGCAGCCTGGGTGGCAGTGTGAGACACTGTCTCTAAAAAAAAAAAAAAAAAAAAACAACTAAAAGGAAAAATTTACTTAATCTTCTTATAGGCTCGAATCATGATGTGTTTTATTCAATGTAATTCATAAGTTACTGATTTGTTGATTAGGTTTTCCCAATTGAATCGTTATCACCAAAGACCATTCGTCGCTATCTGTTTTTCACGCTTTCAAATATAAATATTGATACCTGCTGCGTCCCAGGTGCACTGTGAAAGAACTAGGAGAAGGGACTTTTCCTCAGGGTTTATTTCCTTTCTCCCTAGAAGTGCAGCTCTTTCCCATGGTACATTAAAGAAAACCATGTACAACAGACTTAGTACATTGCTTTGATCCTCTCCCACCAAGTGACACAATCGTCAGACTTGAAATCCCAGGTTTTCCTGCTCCATTTAACATCTATGACAATCGAGAAGTAGTTCAAGGCAGGAAATTAAGGTGTCAGCTATACCTGTAGTTATTTGCTATTATCCATGAGTCAGATAAAACTTAACAGAACACTGTACTACAGAAAGTGTGAGAGCCACGTGTGCAAGCAATGGTGAAGAGATGTTTTTTAGGGCTTCTGCATACATGGATCTTTCACAGCTGCAGAACCAACTACTGCAGAAGTACACGCTGTGCACAACATCTACAATTTAGTAAAGCTGGAAAGAATTTTATTTTTGTAAAAACTAAATGGGGTGTGGCTCATTTTCTTGCCAAAGGGCTATTTTATTCCAAGACACTGGTGTCTGCTGACCTTCATTTGTAGGCTGAGCAATGTTCTATTTAAGTAACATTAACTCATAGTGGACTCTTTTTTTAGGATACAATAATTATTGCAAAGAAATAGCAATGTTTAAATTTGATTTGTCCTTAGTTTAGATTTGATTATATTGGGTTATAAGTGAATGTCTTTGTTCACACAAAGTTTATATTTAGAAATTATTTTACGCTGAAAAAAAGGCCATATTTAAATTCATTTTCTACATGTAAGAATATTTTTAGTTTTCATGAGAACCAATATTACTTTCATGTCTTTCTCTTCTACTAGACTGCAGGAGTATCTTACCCATCTTTGTAGCCCTAGCACCTAACAGTCTTCATTAACTTTTGTTAGTTGAATGAATGATGAAACCATTCCACAAATAGACGAATTAAGCTATTTTCCATGCTACCATCCTTAGTTAACTATTACTCCGCTCCATTTGTAGTTTGTACTGTCTCAATATATACTTAAGAACTCTGGGCATATTTTTAAAGTTTTCCTGAGTTTTACATTGATTTGTCAATGGCCTATAGGCTTTCTTTTATATAATACATACATGTTTCAGGGTACTTGACATATCCACCTTCGCTTCATCCTTACACAAATCTCTGGTTAGGGAAAGTTTTTCCTCCTCTGCTAGCACCTACAAATATATTCTAGCTTGCTTTTTTTCCTGAGGGCCAACTAAAGCAGGAACACTTTGACTCAGGATAAGATAACAAATGCAACGGTTGGCTTATATTTTTAATCATGTAAACCTATCAATATTATTTTTGTGTTATCTATACTTAATGATAATTTGGCTCTATTTGTTTTTTAATCAACATAGGATGAAATAAAAATTTTTAATTTTTCATAACCACTTGCAAAAATGATTCAACTGTAGCTTTAAACTGGAGACCCACAAACTGCTCAAAATATTTGTTGAATGTGTCAATATCCTTCATCATTTCCTGGTTTTTGCTTTTGAAAACTTCCACTAGGGGAAATAATGGGCATCATAAATTTAAGATTAATATGTTTTGGTTTCACCCATTTTTAAAGGCTACATATCATCCTGGAAAGATACTGATTTAATTTATAACTCTCTGCCTCCCCAACATTTTAAGTCTTGACTAATTTATTTTCTCTTTGCTCCTATTTTTTTCCAAAGTAAACTTTCTAACATTCACACTTTTATAATTGCTGCTACTGTAGAAACACTGAAGAACTCGAAGCTTCTTTTCCCTTCCCCCCAAGTCAGGAATCAACATTATCTATTATCTTTCATCCTGATTTAATCTATATTTGTTAGTGGCGATGAGTTTATAACAGTGTCCGTAATTTATTGAGTCGTGTTCCCAATTTTCCTTTGAAGGCGAGTTCTTTAGACTATTGGATGGCATATCCTCACAAAAAGATAAATTAAATGATTAATAGGACTCTGAGCTAAGCAAAGAAACTTCTCCAACCTGGAACATTGCTAAAGTCCTTCACATTCATAATGAAAAGCAATAGAAAGCAGTATTTTCCCAATGCCATTAAGTAAAACAAAAAATAAACTATTTTATTTATCTTAACTGGTGATATTTAAGGAAAAAGTGTTCATATTAGAGGAAAATGAAGAGGTAGATATAGATACCTGACAAAAATCATCTAAGGCAATATTAACTGGCCTGTAAATGGGAATATTTACTGAGCACCTATTATATGCTAGTTGCTTTATTAATGTTCCTATTTAATTCTAAGAAAAACATGAAAAGCAAGTAGTATTGTCCTCATTTTATAGATGGGGAAATCGAGGTTTAGAGGTGTTAAGACATGCCACAGAGTTAAAAATGGCAAAGTCATCGGGTGCAGTGGCTCGTGCCTGTAACCCCAGCACTTTGGGAGGCCAAGATGGGAGGATAGCTTGAGCTCAGGAGTTTCAGGCCAGCCTGGGCAAACAGCAAGACCCTATCTCTATAAAAAATAAAAATAATTACCTAGGTATGGTGGCACACACCTGTAGTCCCAGCACCGAGTTCCAGCAACTCGGGAGGCTGAGGCAGGAGGATCACTTGAGCCCAGAATTTTGAAGCTGCAGTGAGCTATGATTGCGCCACTGCACTTCCATCTCAAAAAAAAAAAAAATGGCAAAGCCACTGGAATCCATATTTTATGCTAAATCCATTCTGACTATGCAACAGCATGTACATGATCCCCGAGAAGAAATACACAGTGGTGAGCATGTGTTGTTGTGTCAGATAGACCTTCCACATCTCTTCTGGGTTATCATGGAATGCCCAGACCAGTAAGGTCCTTAGTGAGGCTGGTGAACTGGGGGAAGGAGAAAAACACCAGGGAAGGGTCTATGAAGCCGCCTGGGTTAAGCTTCAGGAAGGAGAGTCAGTGTATAATGAGCCATTCAAATATTCAAAATATTTGTGAAGTGTTTATTATTATTTAAGAATCTGAATGAGGCCGGGCGCGGTGGCTCACGCCTGTAATCCTAGCACTCTGGGAGGCCGAGGCGGGTGGATCGCTCAAGGTCAGGAGTTCGAGACCAGCCTGAGCAAGAGCGAGACCCCCGTCTCTACTAAAAAAAAAAATAGAAAGAAATGATCTGGACAACTAAAAATATATATATAGAAAAAAAATTAGCTGGGCATGGTGGCACATGCCTGTAGTCCCAGCTGTTTGGGAGGCTGAGGCAGTAGAATCACTTGAGCCCAGGAGTTTGAGGTTGCTGTGAGCTAGGCTGACGCCACAGCACTCACTCTAGCCCAGGCAACAAAGTGAGACTCTGTCTCAAAAAAAAATAAAAAAGAATGAAATATAAAACTTTTGAGTTTAACTATAGTTTATTAAGTGATAAAGTACTTCAAGAAATCAATAACCTGAGATAAAACAGTCTATCAACAAACCAACTCCAGGATTACAAATGTCTTTAGGATACTGAATGTTCATGAGCACAAATAAGCTTTGCATGCTTGAACTGAGTTTTATAGCAATCTGAAATATAAAGGCTACTTAAAAAAAAAAAACCTGTCTCCCCTTCCCCCATTAACAGTTCCGTTTCAAAAAATAGAACTTCCTATGATTGTACAACCCACAGGATCCTACTTCATCCTGCTTTGCACCTGTTAACTAGATCAGAGGAAACCAAAATATTTCTAAGACATATACTTTACCTAAAACAGTTCCAGTTCAGAGTTACATATGATACAATACACTATATAAAGAATGGCCTCTTTTTTTTTTGAATACCACTGTTTGAAATGAAGGCTGTCTTTTTGTTTAAACCAATGTTTAAATTTCAGAGACTGTCAAAGAAATTCATCTTTTAAAACAGTCTTAGCAATTTCTCTTCTAGTCAATAATCATAGAGCTGTAAAATGATATTTGAGCAAGAATGTTCACTAAAGCATTATCTATAAGATCTGGAAACAAATGTCCAAAAACCTGGAATTAGTGAAATAAATTATGAAATACCCATGATATAACATATAGAATATTGTACAGTAATTTTAAACATTTTCAAAAATTACTTGGAAACATGTTCATAATGTAATAAAAGAACAGGATATAAACTGTATATACAGTATGATTCCAATTTTTAAAAATGTCTCTCTTCCTATATATGAAATAAACAGTTAAAAATATGAGCAGGTGGTACAATTATGAGTAATTTTTATTTTCTTCTTTATAAACCCTTTTGTTTTCCTCTAATTTTTATAGTGACCTTGTATTTTCCTAATCAAAAGCAAAGTGATTAAAAACATCTTAAATATGTACTACTGAAGAGAAGACACTTTCCCAGATTAACTAATGCATATGTATTGAATATTATAGCAATAGGATGTGTCCTAGGAACAATTTCATATCATTTTTACCTCTGAGCAAAAGCACTGTGTAGCCTATAATGGTAATTCTCCCTGCCCTGAAACACAAACCCCCAAATATTCAAAAAGAGTAATAAGAAATGGCAAAAATGGGAATATGCAAGCAATTTAATATAGGGTAAAAGCTTAAAATTACACTCTTCTATGAAAGACAGTGTATTATTCAGTGTCAATAGCAGATGTCAATCTGAGTGCTACACTATGTAATTAGAGCTCAAAATGTAGAACACAATAATATGAATATTCAAAGCTATTACACAGTCCTAACAAATCTTATTTTATAGAAATAAAAACTTTATATGTATATATTATATAACACTTTATGTGATATCCACATATACATATGTGTATATATATTTGTGTGTGTGGCGCATGCACGTGTGTGTATGTATATATCACAGCTTAAAGGAATCAGAGTTGTAATTTCAGTGAATGGGTTATAACATTACAAAAAATGTTTTGCTACTCAATCTTTTAAACCAGAGATAGTAGAAATAAGTGATTGGACTTTACAAATGAAAATAATTTCTAGTGGCAAAAAGAACTCGCTTTTCAGAACTAGTCATATTATACCAGGTTATTTTCAAAAGCCATTAAACTCAGGGCTTTCTAGTTATTCCATTTTAATTAAGTACTATCACTTGATAAATGATATTTAAACAAATGTTATCAAATATAACTTTAACAAAATAAAAAAGAATGATAACTCAAAGAAAAGACAGTTATAGAACCATCATGTAACTGGCAAGATGAGAATAAATACTGAAAATTGCAAGTTAATAGTTTTGAGGGTAGGGGTCGAAAAACTACCTCAGAATTTATCTAGTCCAACATGTGTATTTTTCAAATGCAGATCTGCATTAACTTCTCACATTTTGTTATTAATGGAATATCCCTTAAATATATGGATTATGTCTTCTATTATGCACTTTTCCATACCTGCATATTGTCTTCCTTCAGACTGCAATTATGAGGAAAAACACTTGATTTTTTGTAAGCTATTTTACACAAAATCTCCCATTACAGGTAATCACAAAACTAAGAATGAGGTATCATAAGCCAACGCACTCTGTAACGATTACCAAGGAAGACCAAAATGCTGCTCAGTAGTTAGTTAAAAACACCACCAAACTAATGGCTCTAACAGGCTACTTTCCACAGTATTTGTGGGAACATAGAAAGTACTACATGTAGGTTTTTGTTCTTTTGTTATCAACCAGTTCTCTTATTTTTCATTATATTATGTCTAGCTTTATTTTCCCTTTGCTTGTAGACACTGGATGGCTGGAGAACATTTACAGATGAGTAAAAACGTGGCAGGGCTTAAGTGATGAGAACTCTGCCATCTCTGTAAACTTTCGTTAAAGCCTTAGTGTTTCTATGATATGCTACTACAGTACTTTGAATTTATAATAGCACCTGTCTGCTGAAGAGCCAAGGCTTCATATAGCTCACTTATCCTTTCACCATGCCTGTGAAATATGTAGATTGAAAACAGATGGTTGAAAAAGAAAGCGAAATCCAGATATGACCACAGAGAACTTCAATGATTTAACTTAAGATGGTCTATCTGTCTAGACTGCCAAGGACTAAAAGACCCTGGTTCCATGCTCAATGTTCTTCCAATAAAAAACACTATCTCCTTATCATGAAACATATTTATAACTTTTTAAGAAATCTTAAGCTTTCTCATATTACAGAATCAGTAGTTTTAATGTACCAAAAATCCTTGTGAAGGAATTATAGAAATGGTACCTCTATATTTTTGCTTATTTATTTATTTATTTTTAGACAGGATCTTGCTCTGTAGCCCAGGGTGGAGTGCAGTGGCACGATCATAGCTCACTGTAGCCTGGAACTCCTGAATTCAAGCAATCCTCCCGCCTCAGCCTCCTGGATAGCTAGGATTATAGGCTCGTACCATGAGACCTGGCTAATTTTTTAATTTTTTTGTAGAGATGGGGTCTCACTACAGTGCCCAGGCTGGTCTAGAACTCCTGTCCTCAAGCCATCCTCCTACCTAGGCCTCCCAAAGCATGAGGATTACAAGCATGAGCCACGATGCCCAGCTTAATATTTTAAAGACTTAACGTCTGTTGTGGAATAAGCCACTGATGATCATTTTCCTGAATAGTCACCATCTGCCAACAAGGTATTTAGCTTGGTTCAAATACAGTTGCATCAACATGTGGAAAATCAACTAATAAATATAACTGAAATAAACCAGATTATAAGTATTTGAAAAGAGAAAATAAAAAACCTTGAGCCATCCCCTCATTTCACAAACAAGAAAATGTATGGTACCTGGCACATGTAGGTGCTCAGTGTTAATTACCAATATAATAATTTTAAGTGACTTTCTCAAGGTCAAACTATGAGTCAGAGGCAGAGCCATGTCCAGAATCTAGTTCCTGAGGCCAAGTTCA
Source organism: Propithecus coquereli (assembly GCF_000956105.1). Lineage (NCBI taxonomy): Eukaryota > Metazoa > Chordata > Mammalia > Primates > Indriidae > Propithecus > Propithecus coquereli. Next base: position 2,163,002 of record NW_012149964.1, on the reverse strand, counting down.
ACATAACTTCCCCCTTAGCATTCTCATTTTCATATATCAGCCACGCTTCTTCAGCCCTAAAACAATTTATACTCATTAATATTTGTCTTTCAAGTGCTAAGAATAAAGCAAAATTCAAAATTAAATTTATTGGGAATGTTTTGAAACTGCCTTACCTCCATAACTAAAATAAATTGGTCCAAGTATGATCAGACCTCCTCCTAAGACTGATATTTCATGATTAGACCATTCCCATAACTTTAACCAAAGCTCTCTCATAACTAAAACTAGGAAGTAGTGACCACTGGTATATAAAAGAGCTTCCAACATTGTAATGTATCCAGAAAGCGTTTGAAACCTCCAACACATTGAATATACATTATATGATACATCACTCTCTAGAATGCAGACTCAAAACATGACCCGGTTGTTTTCTTCTAAACTGAGTTTTATTATCTTCACAGATCAAATTTTTCCCCCTCTGGATCACTCTGCACCAAAAGAAAAATTTGTCACATGAGCTAGTATGACATGATTCTTAAAAACAGATACCCATGTTGTCATGAATTGCTAAATATTTGTTTTCAAATTTTATTTTATACCAGCTACTGCTGGAACCTGTACCAAACAGCAAAAACAAGAAAGTTTGGCATATACATTGCACCTAGATTATAGCAAATTCATGAACTTATCATATGTGCTAAGAATACTGTCAGTAAATTTCATGGAAAGCCAAGTAGAAATAATGCCTAAACAATATGAAATAATGACAAGGGGACGATCTTCCTTTTCTGTCAGTTTCAGCAAAAAGAATCACTTTAGTGTTCAAGTACCATGGCCAAGCTGTCCTTTTCTTTTCAGTAAGTCATTCTGTTTGTCTAGTACAATTTCATTGGGCTTCTGATACTGCTCTGGATACTGACATTCTGCCAGCATAAACTGCCACAGTCATAGTCTAATATGTGTGTGTCACCATTTATAGAAGAGACTTAACCTCACCCAAAGTACTACCCACTAGTTATAATTGATTCTTCTACCCCAAAATGCTATACGCCTAGTCATTTTTAGTGACTGAATTTAAATCATAGCTTCAGACTAGAGACTTTGGACTTCAATGTTGATTGTGTTAAGCCAAGGCAGAGCTTAATTTTGCGCCCTACCCTAGGTAAAGATAGGGGCTGCTATCTGGCTAGATCTAACAGTAGAAATTAAGAATTAGACTCCTAATCCCCTAATTTTAATAAAAATTTGGGTTTATTAAATCATAGCACCAAAAAATGAAGTCTACAATATTGAGGATGGTTTTAAATGAGTGGGCATCCCAAGACAATGAAATGCTGTGGACTAGAGCCTAGTGATGATTCTGTTTTGATGTGATTTTATAATATTTTTAAAAGAGAACTTATCTCCCTACCACTTTAACCTGGTTGCATGGTAGTAGCCCCCTTTTTTCAGGTTAAACGTTTATTAGTTCAATCTAAAATTATATTATCACCTCACTTCCACTAGGGGGGGTCTATCTACCAGTGTAGTTAACGCTAATAACTCAGGTGCAGCTTAAATCCATTTCCAGCTAATTTGGGCCACAAGGCTAGCTTGGGGTTAGAACTATGTGCTTTAAGGTAGTTCTAGTTTTCAGGCTCAGAAAAGGATGCACAGCAAGAAAATGGCTGCTTGAGTCATTCAGAGGTTGCTGCAGTAGACAAAGGGGTTTTGGCTAAAGAACACAAAGACAAAAATCTCTTAAATATTCCCAGTTTCATTTTTATAGCTTCAGCCTTAGTTGTTTTCAAGGCTAAATATGTATCATCCGGATCCATTTTTACAAATAAGTAAAGCTTCTAAACTCCTGACCTCAGAGATTTCTCTGCCTGTTTCTATACTCTGCAATATATAATCTGAATAGCAAAATTGCCACGTTTTCCCAGCAGCAACCTTAACTTGGGCCACATGGGCGGGTATAAGTCAATATGGGAAAGTTGTTTCAGTGTCCTCTCATTATTTTACAAAACCATCAGCAGGCAAAAACCCAACCAACTCGATTTATCATATTTAGTGTCTACTGTTTTTGTGCATGATTTCTGATCCAATTAACTCCAAACTCCAAATAACTGATGGTTAATTTTAGCTGAGATTACCCACTACCTTTAAGCAGATGCCTAATATAGAGAATGGTTCAATTAAAATATAGGCCAGACCAAGGAACACGACAGAACCTTATTTCTAAAACACTACTTTATGGGATAGGACTTCAAATCTAGCATTTAGGGATAAAATGGGGCATGAGTAAAAGGATGACTTTCCTAGAAAACAATCAGTAAGATATTTTTAAAATCCAGAAAAGCCATAACCAGATTGAAGAAGAGGAGGGGAGATATATGTCCCAGCACACATATATTTCAAGCCTTTATTTCAAAAACAACTCCAGTTTTTATTTTGGATAAAATCCGAGCACCAAATTCCCTTTCTGTTCCCCCCATCCAAATCCAAATAGAATTCCTTGAGTCGAAGTTAGTTCACACTCCCCTCCTATCCCCCCCACGCCCTTTTTTTTTGTCGAAGTAATTTTTGGAATATGGGCCTCAGCCATTACATTCCAGTTTTAAAGTCAAAAGACGTCATGTGACCATCACCCTAGGGGCATCAGAGACTTGGGCACGTGACGCCAACTGGCATGTGTGGGACTGCGGCCACTTAGTTGGAATTCACTGTAAACTGCATCTCCAGGATCAAGCTTAGGCTGCCAAATCCATTGTGACAGCCAGTAAAGTGGAGTAAGTGTTTACTCCTCAGTAGTTTTTAATTTCACCTAAGTTTTCTACTGTGACCAGCCAGGCTCCCTTCCCTCCTCCCCATCTCTGGCAACAGACTGGGCACCCCCAGCATCCCATCTGTCTGATGCTCTCCAACCCGCTTAGTTCCAAACTCGACCTTTTGCACCACGTTGAGAGTCTGAGAGGCAAGGAGCAGCGCGTACTGCAAGTGTCAGATGCCATTAACCCCACTCCACCTCTGGGCTGGGATCATCTCACACCCCGCAGTCCGGCAGTCAGAACCGCCAGCACGCTAGAGCAGCAGCGGCGGCGGCGGCGGCGGCGGCGGCAGTAACTTTGGGACTGGCGAGAAGCCAGGGCGGGGGTGGTCTGCGTCCCCCGGCCTCTCATTAGAGCGCTTAAGTACTGCGGGTGGAGAAAAGTAAACACAGGCAAGTGCAGCTGTGCGGGGGACGTGGTGGGACATTACCCTCCTTCCCCCTTCCACCGCCCCCTCGGCTCTGCCTCTCCGGGAGCGCCGAGAGGTCCCGGGCTGCTGCTGCCCGACCGCGCGCTGTGGGCTGCAGAGCCGAAGGAGCTGAGCAGAGAGCAGACAGGCGGCGCGGGGTCCAGGGAGAGGAGGACCGAAAGGTACTGCCCTACTGGCCTGGAGATGTTCTGCTACTGAAAGAAAAAAAGTGCTTACTCATAGGGAGACGCGGTGCGATCGCTACGCTCTCGCTAAGGGCAAGGGAGGGAAGCAGGCAGAAGTCAGGCAACCCGAGCCTCGCTCCTTTCCTGGGCCACGGCCACCCGCCCCCCTCCCAGAGTCCCAGGGTCTGCTAAAGCCCGTCGGGTCACCCTAGGCGGGAGTGTGGGGGCTGCAGGAGTAGCAGGCTGCTGGCTCCGGGATTTCCTGAGTCCGGGCGGGAGTGGGGCGGGGTGGGGGGGAGGGTGTTGGCAGTAGCTGGAGAAGGACGACAGAGGGAAGTTAAGCGCTCTGTTTCCACTTCGGGGCCGCAGCCTCAGAAGAGGATCAGGGCAAGGGTTGGCGTCAAGGACTCCAGCCCAAGGTTGGCAACAAGTTAAAAGCAACTTGTGAGAAAGCACCATTTAATATAGTGAAGATCAGAAAGCGTGTTTGCAGCGGGTGGTAGTGGGGAACCGTTCCTCTGTCACTCCCACCCATTTTTGTTGGGAATGATCGCCTGGGCGTCCAAGGGCTCCGACTGAAATTTCTCCGACCTCCCTCTGTGCCCCCCTCAACTCCCCCGTGCGAGGCACGTTCCTGCTGAGGTTCCCGGAGATGCTCTCCCCAGGACCCACTCCTGCCCACGCCCAGGAAACCCGCTCCCCTGGTGCCCGCCGGAGCCTACAAGGCACTTACGTAAAGTCGCAGAGTCCCGAGCTGGCCCGACAACCTCCGACCGACGCACTCAGACAACTTCTGCCCCTCGGAATCTTTGCGGCTGTGGTTCTAAAGCCAGCACTCCCTCCCCTCCTGCCAGCCCCCCCGCCCCTCGGCCGCCGCCATTGGCTCGGGTGGTGCTAGCAGCCGGCCTGGGAACCAGGAAGGGGATTGGGCCACGGGCCTGTCACGTCAACTGGGTGGGGATCTGGGAGAATAAGCACCGGGATGGGCACCGAGGAGGGATGGGGACTTTAACTCTGAGGCAGGGAGCGGAGACCAGTCCCCCTGCGCCTGATTCTCCCCTTTCTCCCTGGGCTAAGAAGAGGTTATAGAAGCCCACTGTGCCTGGCTCAGAGAACATATTCAAAAAATCTTGTGGAAAAAATGAAAACATGGGAATGTCGGGCATGAGAATTTGAACGTCACCTATTTAAGTTTATGGGGGCGGTATACAATTCTCCCGGAATCGTGAAGAGAATCTCAAGATGTGGGGGGACATTCCTAGTTTCATCTGCTCGGATCAGCCCAGGTGCCAAACGATGCGGAGAGAAACCTCAGGGATCTTTCCTTTGCTTCAGAAGTCAGGGGAGCAGAATGTGGGCAGGGCCCTCAAGCCTTTGGCCTCGTGCCAAGTAAGTTGTTGACCCAAATCACCTGTCTGATATGTATGTTCATGCGGAGAGGGGTGAGAGGTGAAGGTGAGAGGCGATGATGGAAGTACCTTGGTTCACTCTTTTGACTGGAAATGAGTGTCAATCCTCATCAGTCTCCTTTCACGAGAGAAAACTTGGAGACGTGCTCCTGCTTCTCAGGGTACCATTTCTTCTCCTCTGCCCAGGAAATTGCCTCCATGTCATAGCTGACCTCTTTCATTAATACAGGCGGAGGTTTCCCCTATTCCCTTATCTGCATTCCAATCCTATGGCTCATCCTAGGTCCAAAATCAACTCCAAGGGCCAGAGTCTGAGGGATTCTCCAGGGTCAGGTCAAGAGATTGGCTTGTGGGACAGCTATAGAAGAAAAAGTCTAAGCCTTTTCCTGTTCCAGTCCTACTCATTTAGTTCAGGGAATGTGTACTTGGAAAGTTCTGTCGAAATTTGAAATTGGTTCAATGAAGTTGCATTTTACATGCACCAGGAAAAATGCTAAGAGAGGCTTTAAAAATTAAATGTTCTTGTAAAGGAACCCCCATTTCATCGGCTATTATGAATTCCCTTAGAGAAATTAACCCGTGGTGACTGCCAGGGCTTCTTAAATGGGAAGGAGTGGGGGAGTTCATATACTGCCTAAAGGCTAGGCTAGCAGAGGACTTGGCACTAGGAAAAAGCCTTGTTAAATATTAATTAATGATTAACCAACCGGAAGAACTTATGAAAGGCACAGGAAGGTGAAAAAGAAATGAAAGGGCAATCGTGCTTTTAGAAACATTAAATTTCTGTTATGGAAGATTTTCTACTGGGTCAGGTTTGGGTCAGCACAAAAATACCTACTGCAACATGTTGGTGACGGATTGAACATGCAGTGCATTGCCACACACCCTTACAGCAGGCTCCGCAATGAGATTTCTAGCATTCAATAATTGGCTCAAGGTTTGGTGTGGCTTCTGGAATTCTTTGCACAAAATTTCTAGATACAATAAATAGGTGACCAGTTCTCTACCTTTATGGTGTCTGTCAGTCACCGCTGAAGAGCTTTCACCTGCTTTTAAACTTACAGACTAAGCAATAGCATTAAGGGGCTCTGCAAGCTAAATTTTTCAGAATGGATATATTTGTGTCAATTACTTGGTATTCCATTTTAGTTTCTTTTTCAAGTTCCAGGATTTAAAACAAGTCAAAATATTAAGAATCTTATGCATATGCTATTTATGTTTTCCTGTTTCTTATTCAAAAAAGCTTGCAATAGAAACTTCACTTTAATAAAAAGTCTTTGTTGACCACTAACACTAAGGATGTCAAAATTCAGTCAAGAAATGTCATTTTAATGGAAGTGCAGTAGTCCATAGTCTCAAAGCTGGAGGGTGCCCAGGTAATGGCACTACTTCTCATCGCCTCAAAGTAACTTTCCAACAGATGAAACATGCCTTAAACACAGAAGCACCTATTTGGATGCTAGTTGAGATTCCTGTTTAACAAGTTCAAGGATATAATCCAGGTACAACTCCATTTTAATGAGTACTACTATTAAGATAGCCAGTTTGGTGTAACTAAGCTGCCTTTGTGTTGCCCAGAATCTAAAAGGCCTTTTCAAAGTTTAGCATTTTGCTCTAAGCAAGGAGCCTCATTTTCAAAGCTCTGTTTAAATAGCCTTTCTTTATGATCTTTCACACCATCAATTTAACTCCTATGGGATCATTCACAGAGTAACCCAAAATTCATAGTTTTCTTATCTGTATCAAAAAGCCTGCACTGAATATCATCAGAGTCCCCTCCAGCCGCTTACAGGCAGGTTATAGGCTATAATTCATCTCAGCAGTGCCTTGCATAGTGCACATAGGAGTTCAGTAAATGTTTGTTGAACTAATGGTTATTTTATGAGTCTATTCTTGTAAAACAAAAGCAACAAAAAGCTATATATAGGTATCTGTGAATCAATAACCTAAGAGTTTTTGCCTTTTCCTTCCATTTCCAATTTTTAATCCCACACGCCTTTGTAATAAATAGCTTAAAGTCAATATCACAAAAATTTGAAAACCATTTCTTCTTCCCGTCCTCTTTTGATGTCATAGGCAGGCGGCAGGCTCGAATTTCCCCCTTAGGTTTTATCTCTGTTCAACCTACTATTCTTCCTCCTTTCAATATACACATTGCTCCTTTTCCTTACTCTTTTCCCTATTCTGCTGAACACTCTCCCCAGTTCAGTGCACAATTTCTTATGTGTATATAGTCTGAATTTTCCCCTGAAATTTTTCTGGAATAAGTTGTCAGTTTTCTTTTTGTCCATTTTTAAAAACCTCCTTTTTTTTTTTTGCTTGTTTGGGGGTCTTTTTTTAATTTCAGCATATTATGGGGGTACAGATGTTTAGGTTACGTATGATGCCCTTGCCCCCCCTCCCCCCCAAGTCCGAGCTTCAAGCGTGTCCATCCCCCGGGTGGTGCACATCACACTCATTGTTTATGCATATACCCGTCCCCTCCTTCCCCTCCCCCCTGCCCGACATCCAATAAATGTTATTCTTATATGTGCACTTAAGTGTTGATCAGTTAATACCAATTTGATGGTGAGTACATGTGGTGCTTGAAAAACCTCCTTTTTATAGTCTAGTAAAATGCGATTTTTGCTACACAACCTTATATAATAGAAGGAATAACCTAGAGAATGTTGATCAATTTAATACTAAATTATATTTTTCTAACTCATCTAATTGTTTTCTCAATGTCTAAATGTACAATTGTGTACTAAGCTGTTTTAATTAATTGCTTATTTTATCAGTTTGTTTCCAAGGGATTCATTTATTTTTCTTTCATCTTATGGTTTATATGATAATTCTATTGCATGTTGTGCTACTTTAGGTTCCTGGATTGATCCTCAATTTCTCTTATTATTGAACATGTAGCTGGGCGCTGTGGCTCAAGGCAAGGGGATCGCTTGAGGCCAGGAGTTTGAGACCAGCCAGGGTAACAAAGCAAGAGATTTCATGTCTAAAAAAAAATAAGAAAAATTAGCTGAGCGTGGTGGCACGCGCTTGTAGTCCCAGCTACTCAGGTGGCTGAAGTAGGAGAATCACTTGAGCCCAGGAGTTCGAGGCTGCAGTGAGCAATGATCGCGCCACTGCACTCGAGCTTGGGTGACAGAGTAAGATCTCATCTCTTAAAAATAAAATGTTGTGACATGAAATTTTTATTAAAATTAAGTATGATTTGAAAGATTTATCCCTAAAATATCAGGAATGGAGGAAATTTAGGTAGACTTGGACAATTCCTAAAATTTTTTGATCCAGAGGATACAAATTTGAAGTTATGCTTATTGTTTACTAAGTGAAGAGTATTTTCATGTTACCAACTCAAAATATACATACGTATAGCACATGAATGTTAATTCCTTGAATAGGCAATTGTCCAGTATTTTTCAAGCCTGAGAAGTTACTGTGAATCTGGATGTGTGCTAAGGCAGGGCAATTATCTTACAAGTATGTTCTCATAAATAAATACTGTGACATGTCCAAAGTTATTTCAGATTTTCACTTGTTGAAAAAAAAGAATAAAAGACAAAAAATCAATTGAAATATCTTTAATAGGATTAGGACATATTTAATCAGCATTAAGCTTATATAGATCCAATGAAGGTCACTGTCATCACTGGAAATACCCAGAATTAAAGTGTTTTCCCAGAGTTTGCTGCCTGTTAAATATATAATTAATCAAGAATATTCTTTAAAGGGTCTGTTATGTACTAGCATTGAATTAGGTATTACAAGCAACATAGAAAAAATATGGTCCCAACATGGAAGGAATTAAGAGTCTAATACTAATTCAAGATCAAAATCAACGTAAGTGAAATAATAAGAAAACAATTCAAAGTAGAATACATAGGGGTGCTGTGGGAATTCTGAAAAGAATGGGAATGTGGCCAGGCAGGGTGGCTCAGACCTGTAAACTCAGGACTTTAGAAGGCCAAGGCAGGAGGATTGCTTGAGGCTAGGAGTTCAAGACCAGTCTGGGCAACATAGCAAAATAATAACAAAAAATAAAAAAGTTAGCTGGGTGTGGAGGCTGAGGCAGGAGGATCATTTGAGCCCAGGAGTTCAAGGTTATAGTGAGCTTTGATGTCACCACTGCACTCCAGCTTGAACAATAAAGGGAGACCTTGTCTCTCTAAAACAAAACAAAAAAAACAAAAAAGGAATGATGGGGCAGAAGCAGTTAGGGAAGGTATCTTTTGTGTAATGGGACTTGAGTTAGGCTTGAAAAGATGGGTAAGACTTGATACAGCTAAGTAGAAATGCAAAACATTCCACTCCTGGGAAGAAAGATAGTTTTAAGTGAGTTTCTGGCTTTGGACTTCCTTTCTGGGCTTCTACTTCTTCGTTTGCAAAACGAAAGCTGAGGAATTGCTTATTGTAAAGGTGCAGTGATACCATCAATGGGAAAGAAGGTTGCTTGAGATCTCATGGATTTAATTTGTTTCAAAGATAAAATATATTTGTTATACTTACTTTAGAGACTGAAAAGACTTACGAATCTTGTCTTATAATAATTGAACTGCAAATTACAGAAGATTTTGCTTTTATTTGCTATAATTTTGACAGTTACTTTAGATATAGCCAACTTAATCCCCTCTCCTTCCAATGACGTTTACAAAACTAATTGACACATATCACCATTTGCTCTTAGAGGATATAGAACATGCCTGTTTCATTGATTTCCAAATATGTTAGGCCAGATTTTGTTGAATTTAGGAGTGTCTGCCTGCACGTGTGTGTGAGAGAGAGCGAATATATAATCAGACTTTAAAATGCTATCACTATTTATTCTTCTAAGAATGCTCATCGTTAAATATTTGGGTCTACGTCTACTAAATATGCAAAATGTGACTTTAAAAAGAGATTGACAGTGTTACACCATGGATGAACCTTGAAAACATTATGCTGAGTAAAAGAAGCCAGTTACCAAGACCACATATTATATCATTCCATTTATATAAAATGTACAAAAAGGTAAAATCCCGGAGACAAAAAGTAGATTAGTGGTTGCCTTGGGCTGGGAGAGGAAGAGCTGAAGGGAAATAGGGAGTGACTGCAGATGGGTATGGAGTTCCTTACTGGGGTGATGAAAATGTTCTAAAACAGATTGTGGTGATAGTTGCACAATTTTATGAATGACCTAAACACCATTAAATTGTCCGTTTAAATGGGTGAACAGTATGGTATGTGAATTAGATCTGTTAAAAGAAAAACTTTGGACAAATTAAATTTAACAGCCTTTAACTGAGCAATAAAAAAGATAAAAGTGATTCAAGAATCAGGCAGCCCCCAGAATTAGAACAGATTCAGAGGGACTCTGGGGCTGCCACATGGTTGGAGAAGATTTATGGACGGAAAAAGGAAAGTGATATACAGGGAAGGGGAGTAATACAGAAACAGCTGGATTGGTTATAGCTCTCTCTTTTGCCTTGTTTGAACAAAGTTTAAATACTTGGTCCCTGAGAATGTTTGAAGTATATCTGCTATGATTGGCTGAGACTCAGCTATTGTTAGAGAAACATACTCCTGAGTTAGGTGTTCAGTTTGCTTACCTACTCAGTTAGGGTATGGTTCTATGTAAGAACTCAAGAATGCCAGTATGAAGGCTTTCTCAGGATAAATTTTAGGGTTTTTTTGGTTTTTTTTTTTTACTTGAAGAGACAGGGTCTGGCTCTGTTGCCCAGGCTGGAGTGCAATGGCTATTCCCAGGCACGATCATCATGCACTATACCCTCAAACTCTTTGGAGTAGCTGGGATACAGGTGCACGCCACCATGCCTGGATCAAATTTTTGGTTTGATACAACATATCATGTCATTGAAAGAAAAACAAAGCACTTCAATCTACCATAAAAGAAATTTAAGTTAAACGTTACCAAAAAACATTTCAAACAAATCGAAGAAGCCAGAAATAGAACCTGAATAGCAAAAGGTGATATATTTCTTCTTTGATATTAATACATTTAGAAATTTTTGAAATACCATGTGACTAAATTGGTCTAAGTATTTAAATCATGTCACAGTTTGAATAAGTACTTGCAGTTCTAAAGATAATAGGACATTTGGTCTAAATAACCAGAAGATTCCTTAGGAAGTGTCACAGAAGGTTTGAGGATATGAAGTTTCAGTTTGAATCAACAAACAGCTCTTTGAATTCAGAACAAATAAAGCTTTCACTGTATGCTTCTTTATCAATGCCCTAAGGTCACCTGAACAAGGGTATAAATTGAATGCAAAGCTGTCCATTCAGGGTGGCGTTACCTTTCATACATTGAGCACCATTATCATAGGATAAATCCTATTTGGTGGATGAAATAGAGTAAGCCTGTAACTAACTACATTTAACTAAGCTTTTTAAAAAGTGTTTAAATATGGCTGAGCGTGGTGGCTCACGCTTATAATCTTAGCACTCTGGGAGGCTGAGGTGGGAGGATTGCTTGAGCTCAGGAATTCGAGACCAGCCTGAGGAAGAGCGAGACCCCATCTCCACTAAAAATAGAAAAAATTAGCCAGGCGCGGTGGTGCACACCTGTAGTCCCAGCTACTCGGGAGGCTGAGGCAGGAGGATAGCTTCAGCCCAGGAGTTTGAGGTTGCTGTGAGCTATGATGACGCCACAATATTCTACCCAGGGCAACAGAATGAGACTTTGTCTCAAAAAAAATTTAAATAATTTGGAAGTCTTCTATAAAGGACATCATGTGAAATGAAGTTAATATCCTAAGTCAGGAGTCAGTAAACTGTGTCTGTAAAGGGCCAGATAGTTAATATTTTTTTGGCAGACAGGCCATATAGTACAGTCTTTGTTGGAACTACTCAACTCTGCTGTTGTAGTATGGAAGGAGCCATAGAAAATAAATAAACAGATGAGCATGATGATGTGCCAATAAAACTTTATTTACAAGAACAAGCAGCAACAAATTGGACCTACAGGCTGTAGTTTGCCAACCCCAGTCTAGATTCCTGTGCTTACCCCAATATGGTCTTAGCATCTGGATGGAACTGTGTTCTTAAAGAGGTATTTAACTAAGAGTTGGTTAATCACTAAAGATATGAAACAGATTAAAATAGAAATTAGCACCTTCCTTTATTATAATCTTAGATCTTCACAATCTTTAATATAAAGCAACCAATGGATAGCTATCTACTCTCTGTTTTTTTTCAGCTTCAAATTTGAATGTAATCACAATGGCAAAATTCCACCGAGTGAGGTGGGGGCTGGTGAGAAGGGAATCAAATGACAGCTACTACAAACACTCCTTGAGTTCCTTTTGTATGGCAGGCATCAAAGTACTAGGAACTTTATATGATCTCATTTAGTACTAATAACTCTTCCTCATTTTCAGATGAAAAAACTAAAATTTAAGAAATACCTAACTTTTGCCCAAGATCATTTGGCTAGTAATGCAAGAGCTGGGGTGTGTGGGTGTGCGGGATGATTCCATCTCATGTCTGACTCTACAGCTCGTCATTAGAACCAAAGGATTTTACAAAAAGCATTTGCTGTATTTTTATCTCAAGTAATAAAGCAGGGGAACACTACTAATGATTTCACCTTTCTTCTCACTTTTAATGAAAATTGGTTAGCTCACTGGTGGTAAATCTCTTAGATAAGCAGCCATGTTTATTACGTTCTGTGGTCTGAATGTTTGTGTCCTCCCCAAAATTCATATGTTGAAACCTAATCACTCAGGTGATGGTACTATTTAATAGAAGATAGTAGAAGATGGCATTAGAAGACAGAGGGCATAATTTATACAGATTTCCAGAAAATACCCTATTGTAGCCCAACTTGCCCTACCTGATGAACTCTAAATTATGGGTCACATAAATCATAGTAGAGGGGTAGTTTTAAGCAAATTAAATATATTCTAAAATAAATGTGTTTATAAGAAAAATACCCAAAGCATATGGCTGACATTTCTTTTCATTTTATTTAATATAGGGTTTCCTGCAACATCAAATTTAAAAAGTAAAATACTTTGATAGTTAAAATCATAGGATTTTTGTATTAGAAGGAACATTATAGACCATTCCCCTCATTTTACAGATTAGTAAAACTGAGGCCTGTAGGAGCAAAATGACTTCCCCTAATCTTTTCATTCTTTCAAAGTCCTTTTATAAAGTTACTTTAACAGGCGGCATTTTGAGGAATATAATTTTCTTTTTATATATTTCAATTTTAAGTGTGGCTTTACAAAAATGCTAGATAATGATGCATTCCAGGGACATTGCCATAACTCATGCTTTGTAGTAGGGTGGAGTCCCTTCCAGCTGTCGGTTTCCTGGAGAAGTGAAGTCAACAATAGGGTACCGGCTGAGGTCAGTAGGTAGACGAGGTATAAGTGGTTCTCCAAAGTCTTGCACCTATATGGCAAGAGTAAGGCCTGGACTGACCAAGATCAGGAACCCTGTCAACCAAAGAAAATGCAAAATCCAAGCTTTAATGATCTAATCAAAGATGAGGGCTTGATAAGGAAGCAGGGAAAACCTGAGTAGCACCTCAGCAGAGAGATGACTTGTTGGTTTTCAGAAACGGCCCCTGACAGATCACACCATGCAAAGATTCTTTATTTATGCTCCTTGGGTCTATTCTCTAATTAATGACTGATTCTAAGAGGCACAAACTTCCCTATATTATTCCTTGGGAGGCTGGAGTAAATTATTCACGTCATTAAGAACAATTCAATGTCTGCAAAGAGGCCCCTTGTCAGGTCATTTTGCCACACAATGGAAAGTCTTCATTTGCTTTGTTTCCTTAAGCCTCCTTTCTTCCTTACCTTATCTTTGAGTATACAAGATCCTTTCTATTCTGTTAAAGGAGAATCATGCCCTTTTTCTTCATCAAATCTAAGAAATAAATTCCAGCCTTATTTATCTTTTCCAATTTCCTTTTTATCTTGACTGAAACAGGTACTGCTCACTTAAATGGCATAATCACTCTGGATTAGTGTAAATTTCAACTTTTACAGAACAGAAATGCCACCCAGGAGAGAAACTCAGGTAACAGATTGCAAAGGGTTGGCAGTCGTTCCCTTAAATTCAAATATAAATACTAGCCTCTCCTAGCTTGAAGCAACATATGATTACGTATTGGAGCTCCCCAGATGCACAGAGTGGATATGCAAGCTGAGAACCAGTTGTCTAGGATTCTTTCTTCTTGCAAATTTGTGTTGCAGTATTTAAAATAGCAATATATATCATTCTTCTTACCAGAAATGATTCAGTGCATTAAGGTCTTTCCTATGCCTTCTTTTTCATTTTGGATTAAATACATATTCTTTCAAAATGAATAAATACCTTCATTAATATTTATATCAACACAATTTTTTTTTGTAGAGGAAAGAAAATCCTCTGAAGATTTGGAACAGCTCAGCCTCCAAAGTGTAGGTCAGAAAATTGGGCTAATCGAATGCTTATCAGTAGTACTGTAATTTTTCCAAATGTCTTATAGCATTTTATAAATAATTAGAAATACAAATTTAATTTCCCAAAGCGAAGTTGATATATAATTTGTAACAACAGGCATGAAAGCATAAAGTATTATATAAGTTCAAGAAATACATACTCAGTTTTTTCAATTATTTAAAAATTATGTAAAATAAATGTGCTCTGTTCATAGCTAATTTATATATTTTCACTTATTCTTACTGTAAACCATTAAAGTAATTGTAATGCTTTGGTACTCCATGTAAACAAACTATCTGCTTAAACATTAACACCTACAACCTTAAAGCCAACATCTTAAATCTCAGTACAGGGTACAATTCTTTCTACGATCACTAAGATAAGTCATTTAAATTACTGCCCTGAAGGCTTAATAGAAATCCCATGAAATGACTGTTGGTTTGCACTATTCAACAATTCAATCTTTATTGCAAAACACTTACTTTTATTTTGTAACAGTACTTAACACGTTGATAGATCATTTAAGGAGATTTAATTTTATAAGTAATGAGTTTTCAAGGTATATGCAGATTTTGGCAATTTTTTTTGGAATAAGAAAACATGAAATGATCTAAACACGATATAGCTATGATTCAGCGTGAAGGCTGTCGTTCTTATTTGGTACTGTTCTCCATGTTTGCTTGAGACAGCTGTTCCTTTATCATTGGTTGGGTCCTAATATATTGTCGGAAAAGCTAAGTGATAAATATTCATGATTCATGATGTTTTCATGTAATTGCAAGTAAAAAATGGTTGCATTGAGAATCAATTTTAATTCCTTCTTGTTTTTTTTCCCCCCTCTACGTTGTGGGGTCATAAGTTTTTAAAAACTTTTAAAAGTTATTATTGTACTTGTTCCAGGATCTTTTGGGAAAGGCCCAAAAAAGGAATCATTTATCCTTTTCTAAAATCAAATTCAAATGATCAGATATGAAAACCTTAACATGCAAATTAGTGAAACATTCCACAGATTTTCTGCTGCCACTCCTCACCCCTCTCCCCCAACTCCCACATTTTCTTATATATTCTAGTCACACCAGATATTTCATCATTTCCCAAATACGCCTGTATACCTATATAATCTAGCTTTGAGGTGTGGAATGGAGAACATGTGTGTTTAGGAGAGAGTTAGAACTTGGTTTAAATCTGTCACTGTCTCTCGCTATCTGTGTGGCTTTGGAAAATCACTTTGTCTCTGTGTTCCTTGGTATCCTCATGTGAAAATTTAGATAATTAGCACTTCAGCATATATGCTAGGTATATAGCATGTGCTCAATAAATTGTGATTGAATGATCAGATAACATATATAAAGCACCTAATACAGTGCCTGGCATAGAGTGTCAGTAAATATTACCACTTACCATTTACCCTCTGTCCCTCTGTGAGGCCTGCCTTCACATTCCTTTTTAATCTAGCAAATCCCTAGTCATCCTTCAATTCCCACGTCAAATGGCATCTCTTTGGAGATGGCTTCTCCAGCCCTTCCAGGCAGAACTAATGCTTCTATATCTGCATTTTCATAACATTTTCTCTCCCGGGACCTGTTGTGCCCCACAAGGAAAGAGAGGCCACCATAAGGCCAATCCAAGGTCTTGAGGAGATATTTTCTTTCCCACAAGGAAAGAGAGGCCACCATAAGGCCAATCCAAGGTCTTGAGGAGATATTTTCTTTCTCTCCCCATTAAGAAAGTCACACAGGTGAAGCCAAGTGTAACAATGCAGAGCTGAGAGAGCCTCCTAACGTCCTCTACCTAGCTCTTGTAGCACTGGATTGCATTGTCACTGTTTATATGTCTATCTCTGTTAGCATTTTGATGTATTTATTTACTATAATAAGCTCCTTAAGGGCAATGGCCCTATCTTAACTGGTCTTTGTAGTTTCTAACTAAGTCCCAGGCATATATTATAATAGAGCAAATAAATGTTTGAGGAAAGATGAAGAAGAGACTTAGTTGTCTGCCAGAGTTTTTACTAGATGTAGGATTTGACTATACTTTGTAATTCACATATCTCTCTTCCCCACTGACGATGAAATCTTTCAAAAGCCCTTTCTCTATGTGTCTGCAGCATCGACACAGGGCCTGGCTTAACTAACATCTGTTGAACTAATGTAGGCAAAAGTCTGCCTTTAGGACTCTTTCACCCATTCTCTGATGTTATTTGAGTAACCCTCCTCCCCCTACTTCACTGCATCCTTACAATATCTGCCTTTCCATGTATGCTCTCAGTCTCTGTTTTCTTTTGGTAAGTTCCAAAGGATCGGTTTGAATAAGACAAACTCATCTCTGAAGTGTTCTTAGCTAACTCCTTGCTATTCCTTCAGTCAGTGCCTCAATCCAGCTACAATGTACATTGTACACAGTAGCTACCGACTTGTCAGTTGGCATGTCCACCCCTGGACGGAGGTATGGTAAGTTATATATAGTGCGTCAAGCTGTGAAATCTCTCAGTTTTGAACCTACCCTCTTACATATGGAGAATTAAACTCACCAAGTCTAATTTCCGCCCTTTGAGTATGGGAATGCTCAAGCAATGACCTTCTATGGAGCTAGGAGAAAATCTGGGCTCTGCCTCCCTCCCAGATTAGCAGAAATGACCCCCACTCGGTTTTTGCTTGCCCGGCAACCATTTTCCATGCTGATTGTTTAAAAAATTTTATAATTTTTATTCTCAAAGAAATTTTTTTCTTTTGAGACAGAGTGTTGCTCTGTCACTCAGGCTAGAGTGCCATAGCATCAGCCTAGCTCACAGTAACGTCAAACTCCGGGGTTCAAGCGATCCCTCCTGCCTCAACCTCCCGAGTAGCTGGGACTACAGGTGTGCACCACCATGCCATGCTAATTTTTTCTGTTTTTTTGTTGCCCAGCTGATTTTTTCTATTTTTAGTAGAGATTGGGTCTCGCTCTTGCTCAGGCTAGTCTTGAACTCCTGACCTCAAGTGATACTGCCGCTTCAGCCTCCCAGAGTGCTAGGATTACAGGCGTGAGCCACCAGCCCAACCCCATCCTGATTAGTTGGGTATTCAGCTAGCAAGTAGCATACTAGAATTATCTCTGTCCCATGATCTCTCTATCAAGCATTATCAATACATAATTAATATGGATGCCTAAGATTCTTTGATATCTTCTCATGCAAAGTTGGCCTTTGGTGGGGTGGGTCAAGTAACCCAGTACGTGTCACTTTCCTTTTCAGTGTTTTTATTTTTATTTTTTTTAGAGAGAGGATCTTCCTATGTTGCCCAGGATGGTCTCCTGTGGAACTCCTGGCTTCAAGCAATCCTCTCTCTCTTTTCAGTCTTTTGATTATCAAAATTAATCCCTACCCAACCATCCAGACTTCAAGGAAGGAATAAGACATTTCTCATATGATTCCATTCTAAATTCTTGCAGTAAAGCCTTTTCTGTTTAAAAAATTACCACATTCATAAATATTAATGATATTAGTTGTGTCGATAAAAATTGGTGTACCAGTTTGTACAGGAGAAATGTTTTGGTTTAAGAGTCCTAAATTAGAATACAGTTAGACTAAGGATTGTTAATAACATTTTCCTTTTACTTTATCCTGATACGTGTTTTATCTCCCTGTAGACATCTGTTCCCAGAGACTGTTGTCTTTTCTCCATATCCCCCTCTTTCAATGAGGGAGACAGATAAGCAGTTGTCTTGAGAATATAAGGTCACTGGCATTCCATAAATTGATTCCAGTGCCTGCTACAGAAACAAGTGGTGAGTGTTCTCTGTCACTTGCAAACTATAAATTAATTAAGTTGACAATTTTCCCTTCTTCATGTTGTGTTTTCAGAGGGACTTTTGAAATACCTTTTATTGCATTTTCTGATTATAAAAGTAACATATGGTCACTGTAGAGAATTGGTAGCACAGAAATGTACTAAGAGGAGAATAAAAATCTCAACACCCAGAGATAACAGCTGTTAACATTTTGATGTATTTATTTACAGGTTTTTTTATGTGCATATAAAAATATTTTAAAAGAAAATTGGCTAGCTTTTGAGATGAAGTCATGAAGAAAAAAAGAAAATTCGGATATTATAAATAAATGCTGTATCTTGCTTTTTCAAAGTGTCCTGTTATCTGAAACATTTTATGCACCAGTAAATGCTTGAAAACACCATTTTAAATTGCTATATAACATTCTGTCTTGTGGATATACCATAGGTCATTTATTTACAAATTCTTTTATCATCAAACATTTAGGTTGATTCCAATTTTTCTGTCTTGAAAAAATTCTGTACTTAATCCTTTAACTGAATTTCTGATTATTTCATTAGACTAAAACCTTAGAAAAGAACTTACTTGGTCTAAGTGACAGATTTTTTTTCAAAAAACAATCATGATAAGAATTTTTAAATTGTTTTAAAGAAATATTGTATCTATTTACCCACCTATCAGCAGTGTTTGAGTGTGCCCTTTTATTTCACTGAACTCTCTCCCAATTAATAATTTATAAATTCTTAATTTTAGTGGCAAAGTGGCATATATCACTGGTGTTTTAAAATGGTGAACATTAAAAAAATATGTATCCATTAAGTTCTTGAACTTGTCTCATGTGTATTTATCTCTTTTCTTGTTCTTTATCTGTTTTCCTTTTTTGTGTGAGCTTCTTTTTTTTTTGAGACAGAGTCTGGCTCTGTTGCCCGGGCTAGAGTGCCGTAGCATCAGCCTAGCTCACAGCAACCTCAAAATCCTGGGCTCAAGCAATCCTCCTGCTTCA